>NC_142414.1:16500441-16817794 GCF_059516105.1 Syngnathus floridae | reverse complement strand
TAAAGCACCAATTTATACAGTACTGCTAGTGTCAGTACCAACAAAAGTGGTTTTTTTACAGTAAACCAAAAGTGTGCTCTGAAAATCATCGTCGTTCATCAGTGTCATTTTTTGATTGTCACCCAGCTTGGATTCTTTCGAGCCAGCTCGCGTGAGAGGCCGTCTAGGGTTGGTGCGGGCTTTGGGACAGACCCCCCATCCAGGGGCGTCCTCTGGCTGAGTCACCTCCGTTTGAAAGGCCAGCTGTGTAAATGGCTTACAGCATACGTTTAGAATGCACGGCACTATGCACGCAGCCTGGGCCACCCAAACACGTCGAAGCTAAAAGGGGACACTTTGCAAAACATACCTTTGTTGCACCATGTACAGACATCTCATAAAAGTGTAGACCCTTTTTTATCATACGTATCAGCAGATCTGTATGACTACAGTCCATTTCCGTGCAGAGTTACAGTTAAGTGGTCTGACTTTGGTGTCTGCTATTTGCATCCTGGGTAACTGAAACCTGTGTGTGTTTGGGAGGGGCTGAGTGGTGAGTGTCATCGCTTTTGACTGTAACACTTTATCATTTGAGGTTTTAGTCACAGCTTCTCTGTAATTCAAATGAGAATACATTAAGGTGAGTCTGGTGAGTCTGGTGTGGTCGTCAGTCATAGTTGTCATTATTTGTCTTTACATTTCTACAGAGATGATGACGCTGATTGAAATGTTTTTGTTTACATTTTTTATCCTAGACACACCTTCCACATACATAAACTTCTTTATTCATTCTTTACACATTCAATGTAATGCGTTATATGGACCTATTGTGTCATTATTTATTTAATTATTTATTTTATTATGATTATTACTGGGGTTTTTTTCCCTGCAGGAGTTATGCACAATTAGCCTCAAACTCTTCATGTTGTATTGTATTATATATCCTGGAAGGTGAACTGAATGCGCTTCAGTAATGTATATTGTAGCTTTAGTTGTGTAATTTCTTATGTTTAAACATGTGTGACAGTGCGCTTGTGTTTCTGTGCTTGGGATCTAAGACAATGAAAGCACCGTGTGTGTCTGCACTCTCAGTGGGTGATTTGTTTTTCAGAACAAGCATTTTAAAAAGTAATAGTTTGTCACAGTCGCGGATCCTGTCATCATGCGAGGGCAGGAATAATTCTATTTGTGCTGCTTTATTTAATCGGATGCATGTGTGATATATTTGACTAAAAATGAGTAAAAAAGAAAAAAAAAAGAACAAAAACAAATGCCTGACATGCTCTTGCGCTTCTTAGCTATTATTACAAGATGCTAGTTTGAATTGATTTTGTGTGTTGTGACAGAGGGGAAGTATGCCACTTGTCCTCACCAGGTAATTATCTTCTGTGCTACCTTGGTGACCTGACAGGGGACCACCTGGTTTTGCACCACACCACCTCTTCATTCCCTCAGGAGTTTGCACAATATTGCATAACTCTCTGTTATTCCTGCAGCATGAAGCAGGAACATTCACAAATCGTAGCTAATTAGTTGCGATTTCATCTCATCTCGGTTTTGGGCCTCACGTTGTGTCACCAGCTCTCAGGTCTGCTCGCTTCAATCATACCAGAGGCATGCATTCGTCCATTCTCTCCCCACCTATGTGCCGATTTCTCCTTGCATTCCTCCGCAGTGGGCTGCACGTGGAGCAGAGGTTAATATTGATGTTTCCCACTGTCTGCAGGCCAGTGCAGCTGTGCAGAGAAACTTGATATATTCGGAGTCCCTCATTGCAACCTCCTCCATCATGTCTGGCCCTGTCTCCGATTCATCCCGCACGCAAGACCACATGACACCGAACGTCCCCTTCCTGCGCTAACAGTATTGATTATCAGCACCGACACGAAATCCCCGATGGGTTTCGTTGTATTTAGTCTCCAAGCACCGGCTCTGGCCCTCGCCTCCTGAGGTTTAAGCCTCCCGTGTGCTCAGACATAAAACATTTCAACACTTTCTTTTGTGTGTTTTTCCACTCCCCACTTCTCTTGCACACATCCGCACACTTTCTCTGAACCCCAAACACACACACACACCCTTGATTTCTCACTTTCCCACCCTCATAAATACACTTGCATATTTCTGTCTATCTATTCCAACAATCTGGCTCTTGTTCAATGCTGAGTCGCTTCTCCAAACGGACGACAGAATATACAAGCAAGCAAGTGCTGAAGGCCCGTCATTCCATAGCGAATGCATCCTGTCATTGACAGTATTGGTCACCCTCCTCATTGTATGAAATCACTTCTGGACCTCTCCAACTGAAACTAAAAGTTTACACCTTAAAGTGTGGAAAGAAACATGCTTGCGCTTTTCGAATGCCCAAAAGGAATGTACTTGGAGCTAATTAGTGTTATTCAGGGCATGTTTTACTGCCTTGTGAAGAGTGGGGAGTGAGCACAGGCAAAGGAATGTTACAGTTGGTAGAGATAGCCATGCCTTCCTGTCAGGTCATTCCTTATAATGCCCGCCATGATTTGATGTATTATACGGTGGGCCGGTAGATAAATCAATACCAGAAACAAAGAAACATAATCTCGCATCCCCAGGCGGCTGCCAAAAGAGTTCCAGGAAAATATCTGCTCTGGATTTGATTCACCTGTTGAACCCATGACTTCAAAATGACATCTGGGAGTATGCAACAACTTCTCTGCACTCTTGGCCATGCTATATGGCACTCGCTGAGAGGAATGATGAAACACTTGGGAGGGTAGGACTTCGCAATGCGGCAAGGTGCCCTAAAGCCCGGATGCGTGAAGCAGTGGGTGTTCTAAATTTGCCAGAGCTCATTCATTGCCAGGAATGTTGGGCTCGTTTTGATTCTATTGCTGTCCCGCTGTGCCCATTTTGCAGTAAACTGGCATAATTTGTCTTTGACAGAACATGTAAGCTAATAAAGTAAAAGCAACATTTTTAAAAAAAGTGAACGAGATGTTGCCACTAATTTACACCCGTTTTGCCACTTTTCTTTCATCTGGGTTACTCTGGCCTTGGCTTATCAGTGATGAGCAGCATATCAAACTCCCTATGCACTTCAATGACCACCAAGAAAACGCTGATAGAGAAGCTCAACTTCGGTGGTAATAGGAATCGGACGGGGTGAAAAAGCAAGGCGTAATAACAGAATAGCATTTTGTTCCGTCAAAGCAACTCGGGCACTTTTTTGATCTCTTTTTCTTGTGGGAACAGGATGTGCTTTTGCATTTATGTGTTTGTGCTAAACAAAACACAATTTCACAGACACTTTCCCTGCCCAGTCACTTAGCGTTGTGTGATGTGTGTTTGAGCTCCTAGCAGAACATTGCCTTAGCGGAAACCCCATAATACCGACCAGACTGTGTTGGCCTGATCAAAGCTTGCAAAAGCAGCCGCAAATGTTTTTAATGGTACGGAGAGGAAACGTTACATCGGTTTATATACACTTTAAATGGGAAGGCTTTACTACTCCTATTGTTATTATTATGACGATCATGATGATTATTATTATGATTATTATTATTATGATTAGGATTATTATTATTATGATTAGGATTATTATTATCATTAGACCTACTACATTTTCTACACACTGGAAGTCAGAATGGGGGACTTACATATTGTTACATACATAAGTACATTTGTATGTACATACGATGTCGCTTGGGGTTTGCAGAATGTGAGGCACTGTGCAACGTGAATCTAAATAAGAGAGCGGAAGGAAGGTTGAGGTGGTTGTGGTTGCTGAGGCCACAAAATGAAAGAACATAAAATACTCACACAAGAGGTCACTGATGGTGTAGTGATTCACCCGCCCGACTGACTTCCATGCAGGCAGTTTGGGCTCTTGTGTGAAATTGACTGTGAAAGATGTCTGTCTATATATGTGCCTTGTGAACTGTGTCCAGGGTGTAGTCTGCCTTCCGCCTGAACTCAGCTCGCTGCAACCCTAAAAGATAGCAGAAGATTCAATTGAACACATGTAAAAAAAAACCAATCATAATAATAATAAAAATAAAAAAATATATATATTTTTAAATTTTTTTTATTTTATTTATTTTGCATTATGAAGGAAAAAGGTCAATAGGCGAGAAACTATTGCCAACTTCAAACCACAACAAAATTACATAAATGACAAAATACGTGGGATGAACAGGCTCCTGTTATGAATATTGTAAACACTGGGCAGGTTATTTTATTTTGGGTTCAATAGTTCCCTAAAGGGTAATAGCAATTTTGCCCTGACTGGTGATCTAACCCATCATATCCAATTTTGAGAGAATTGTAACAGGTGGCGTATAGTAATAGCTGCTATAATTTTCTACTATTAGCAGGAATTAAATCTGACATGCAAAGGGGGGGCCTTTACCCATCATTATAAATTGGAAGTCAATTGGAGAGTGGATAGTAACTTTACAAATACATTTACCACTACCAGCAGGTGGTATGAAAATTCTATTTTACATCAGTTTGATATTGCACAAAATTCAGATGAATGAACCACGACACCACTTCTAACTTAACTACGCAAAGTTACATGTGGATCTCTTCAGTACTTCAGCAGGTTTGATTAAGTTTTGACCTTTTGGAGCCAAGTCATGAGAGTTTTTTGTTGCATGGCGAATCACCAACTGCTTCGCCCACATTTTATGGCGCGGAACCATTGTTGAAATGCTTTGTAATATTGTGTTGCCCATCTGTTTCAAATTTGAATACAATTGGGGTAATTGCGTAGTAGGAGTTGAAGTATTGGAATTTGCAGGATGGAGGTCACCAATTGGTCACTTTTGGTGACGGCTTGGCAAGTGGAGGTTGTGGCAGGACAGTTCCCGGTAGCTGATGTGCTGAACGTTGAGTTGGATTTATTTCACATTACCATGTAGTGCAAGGCTTAGAAATCCCGTTCATTATTACATCCAGCCCCTGCCAGGCCACCCTCATGTGACCTGATCTCAATTTCTGATTCACTCACAGACTGGGCAAGCTGGGACATGAATTATCAGAAGAGACGAACATGAGGATGTCAGTCTATTACATTCATGTTTCTACAAATACAGCAAGTCTAATTGAAACATGTCCACAAACAAACGGCAGTCCAACATGTGTTCCAAACTATTACATGTGGACTATACCGTAAATCTCCAATGCCCAGTGAAGCGTGAGGTGGAACATTTGCTTTACAGCTGCAACGGGAACGTACGTTTGATGACTGCATTGAGAGACAAGAAAGTCCAAGACCTGTGATCCGCAGACGGCCCGCAGGCTAGAGAACTCATAAAGGTTTGCTTTGACCACAAGTAAAAGACTCTTCTTCCTGTGGTTTTTGCCTCAACTTGCACTCATGCAGTCTGTGTGGCACGTGCACGCCCTCAGGCGGACACACACACACACACGCACACACACACACACGCTTATGTGACGACGTGGTGCAGTGACTTAATTAATGATTGTCAAGTGTGACTAAGTTCTAACGTGGAACTCTGTTGACCCCTTTTCCAGTATAAAAACATCACACGGGCATGATGTCATCAGTAGTCAGCAGCGGGCAGGAAGTTTCTTGACATAGTAATCACCCTACTGTGGTTAGCTGAAAGATCAAAACCTCTTTAAACTTTATAGGATAAACATCTTGAGGAACTTCTTTGCAGAGCCCATTTCTTCCCCGAGCTCGTGGAAACTATGACTACTACTTCTTCCCTGGATTGTAATTAAAACATTGTCAAGGCATCTGAGAGGGAGAAAGAAAGAAGCAGATCATTATATTGTGTCAGTCAAACACGCAGTGCCAGGGGTGAGATCCCCCCGTTCCCCCCTGCCGTGCGGCGGAAGTGTTCAAGGTGCTAGTGAGGGGTGTGATGGTGTTGAACAGACACTTGGGCTAATATGAGCCGTCAGTTCTGTCTGCCGTTGCTCCGGAGGCCGAGGTGTCTGGGATGCTTCGTGGCTCTGGAAGACAAGAAAGGGAGGAGTGAGCAAGGAGGAAAGGAAAGGACAGCAAATATGATTTGATATTTCTCTTCTTCTAAGTTTAATACCAATCAAGCAGTTTGTGTGTCGTCGATTATGCCTTGACAGGCCTACTCATGATGAATGTGGCCCGTAGAAGAATAGACGTTGACGAAAGTAATCACTTTGTATTTAGAAATAGATGCAGCGTGATGCTTTTAAAACTCAAAATGGATTGGGAACTTGAACTCGTTTATCGTCTTTGTTGTGCTTTGCTACATGCGGTCAGGGTTAATTCAGATGATGTGGGCTCACGTAATCGGCAGCTTGTATGAAAAGCAAATCAGACGCCAGATAAATGATGAAAGCATCTCACTGTGCGTGTGTGTGTATTTGTGAGTTTGTGCACGTGCATTTGTAATTATAGATGACAGAAAGCCATAATGATTGTCTAACTGTGACACACAAGCCTGTCAAGCTTCACAGGCACGACTTTTCCCATGTGTGTGCATGATGTGGACCTCAGCACACTTATATGGTAAAGGTGGATGTGTTTACCTTGTTTGCATGGGTATGTGTGTGTGTTTGTGGTACGGGTGGCGCAATAGCTAAATACTTCCACCTTCAGGAAGTCATTAATGTATTTTTAAAGTTTGGCTCCCACATCTAATGACTGCCATGCTACTGTAAATGTCAAAGCAGGTTTGTGGTTAGGTTCGAGCTGCAACTAAATACATAAACCCGAGATGCAAAAGTCTTCCAAATGCAAGTGCTCTAGTGCTGAGAAAGTGAGTTGGATGCTTTGGGAACTAAAGATTTTGACAGACTTCTTCTCAAAGGGAGTCAACGTTTGAAAATATTTATTCTGAAAAACCATAACATTTAATCCTTGCTTTGTCAGCTTTTTATATTATTACATTATAGTATAGTATACTATAGTATAGTATAGTATAGTATAGTATAGTATAGTATAGTATAGTATAGTATAGTATAGTATAGTATAGTATAGTATAGATGACAGATGTTGATATTTAAGGTGCAGACAATCTTTAAAGCACAAGTCAACATTTAGAATCTCTTTGAATCTTGAATCTGACCAGGTTTATGAGAGACGTAAAAGAAACAAGATGTGGTTTACTGAGGGGGAACAAAAAAACATCTCAGCAACCAGAGCAGAGGAAGCAGCAGGTGCAGTGAGAGTAAAACAACTTAGCACAAGCATGTGTCAGGCATGTGTAGTGGAACATGCGTAATACTGACATCATGCCGTATTCATTTCGCCAACAGCTGCTTTACAACATGTGCGCTGTCATCAGAAATTGTCATTAAAACTGGCTGTTGAGTGTGAGTGTGATGGAGGTTTGCAAATAAATTACTCAGTTTTTTTTCTGCCTGTGTTTTGCCCAGGGAGTCAATATGTAGGAAAGAATGGGTGGAGCTTAAATCAACAGTGGGTGTGGGGGGGGTAGAAGATCAGCAAACCTAGAAAGTTAAAACAGAAATTGGAAATATTTATTTATTTATTTATTTATTTATTTATTTATTTTTAAATTAATGTGTTGTACAAACACACCTGTCATGTGGTGGCATCATTTTTTTGAGGGCCGTTTTAGGATGCAGAATATCTGTTGCAAATAACGTTCTCTAATACGAATGCCACATTTGACCTTTTGTGATTCTGCCTGGTCTCATGTTCAAGTATAGTTCATTCTTTGTAATATTCTTTGTATTTTTCAAGCATACCATCCTATTTTTTTCCTTTGTTTATTCCTCAACTCAAAACGGCTTTTTATGTTAAACCAAATAAAACATTTAAAGACTTATTGAATATTTGTCCAACTCAGGACCCACATCTAATATGTGGATCCAGCCATCACACAAACTAACTTCAATGTTTGAAAACTATATACAGTACAAGTGTGCCTTGACTGGCTACAGTCCAGATTCGAGCTCACCCCTGACCCCAAAGAGGACAAATCGATGGATGCAATTTAGTCTGACGATTGAAAAAATCAATAAAAAAAAATATTTTTAAGTCCAGACCCTAAGTTTGGGAATATCTGGTCCAAAGTATTTGTGAATATGTGTGAGGTCTGTCTGAGTATTAATCACAGAGGGAAAGTGGATGGAGATGTTGAGAGCCGAGGCACTGATCCCTGCGATGTCCTGCCGGGACGTAAGAGGAACATGCTGAGGGGCGGTGGGGGTGATGGGGGGAGGTGGGGCGAGGTCACATCCCAAGGGAGTTACAATGGGCTGCTTAGTGTTGTGGAGACGCCATTGGAACTATGTACTCCAAACATGGATTCTGGACTCACGAGAACCAGATGATGGGTGGACTGAATGACTCTCCGGGGTTGAGGGGGTGAGACAAGAGGCGCTCGTAAACTTGTCAGAGTGTGCCTGCGTCTTTATCGTGATGCTCACCAGATGTGTCGCATTAATGTGCTTAATGTGGCACTCACCAACTTCCCAACAGCAACTATGAGCTACTTACAACCAATAACTGTCATTCAAAGTCGATTCCTTATCCGCATGTGATGCAAGACCTCTTTTGTTTCCTTCTTGCAGTGGAGCATGACAAGGAATTCCTGCCAGTGAGACGACATCATCGAGAATTTCGATTTGACCTGTCCCAGATTCCTGAGGGCGAGGTGGTCACTGCCGCCGAGTTTCGGATTTATAAAGATTTCATTCACGAACGCTTTGATAACGAAACCTTCCGCATCAGCATCTACCAAGTGTTGGAGGAACATTCAGACAGGTGAATAGTTCAGGTTCTTTCAAAAAGTGTTTTTGTAAACAATACATGGGTGGGCGCGTCTGTGACACACAATCTGGTTAAAAAAAAAATAGGTCGGGAGACTTGAATGGCCTCATAAAGAACAAGGGATAGTTGAACATGTGACTCTCACAGATTTGTACTTTTCCACAACTATTTTCTTCCTCATGGATTTCCTTCTGGCTTTCACCATCTTCCCTTCTTTTGATTTATGACTCCTCTCGCAACAAAATTTAAGCCACTGATGGAGCATGTGTGTGGTGTATAAATGGCCAGTCATTTATAAAGCCATTATTGTCAATTAAAAAAATGAAGTGCTCCCCTGGGCTTCGCCATCTGGAGCGCCCCCCGTCTCCATCCTTCTGAACTTGCTTGAAATTCCTTTAAATCTCTCTGCTGCTCCTTGTGGCTGTTTGCTTGTGACATCCATCAGATTTTTTTTTGTTTTGCACAGAGAGTCTGACCTTTTTCTCCTGGACTCACGAGTCATCTGGGCTGCAGAGGAGGGCTGGCTGGTTTTTGATGTGACGATCACCAGCAACCACTGGGTCCTCAACCCAGGAAGGAATCTGGGTCTACAGTTGGCTCTAGAGGGCACAAACGGTGAGTTACTATAAAGGGAAAATTATAATGCAACATCATTTTTTTCTTTTCTCTATGTTCTATTGTACTATGGAGTTATCATTTTCTGTATTTTTACTTGTATTTCTTTTAATGTTCGAAATAAACAAACAAGTGTCATGACATCAGTAACTGACAATAGCTCATCAACACAAACTTAACACAACAAATTAAAGTCAATCATACATTTTTAAAAACAAGGTACAAGTGTATGTACTGCAATTGTGTGGGCTTTTGCTGGATGTGGGCAACTTTTGACGTTTTGAATTTTTGATTTTTTTGGGGGGCAGCGGGTGGGAATTCGAGATGTACTGAAACCGCAATGTAGCGAGGGATTACTGTATACATATATCATCATGCCAGCATCACAATGAGCATGCTTACAGAAAGTATGTCACGTTATCGCATTTTTGCGAATATGACTGCTTGAGGTCGTCATCGCCAGGCTCGGTTGTTCGTCTTTAGAAAACATTGTCAACAAAGAGCGTTGATTACACGAGCGTGATTAACGACACAATCTCTCTCAGGTTGGCGCAGACAGTTACATGTTTGGCAAGAAGAATAGATGGTTTTATGATAAAGGGAGGAACGCTGCACCAATGAGCCGGTGTTGAAGTGCCTGTGAGGGGTTACGGGCGAGCATGTGTAGACAGGCACGCAGGACACTGCTGGCGGCGACAACCAGAAGCCTTGATTAATCACGAAACCTTGATCAGACACACATTCTTCTTTGCAAGCACTGGGCCACACACACGCATGCCAACACACCCACAGAGAACACGCAAACAAGAAGTGAAGATCTTGATGTACAGTATGTCAGGTCAATGACACTTCTTTTTTTTTTTTGCACTCGACTCCATGTCACCCTCTACAGGAGAGAGTGTAAACCCTCGCGCTGCGGGGCTGATCGGTCGTAGCGGGCCGCAGAACAAACAGCCATTCATGGTGGCTTTCTTCAAAGCCACCGAGGTGCACCTGCGAAGCATCCGCTCAGCACAAGGAGGCACCAAGCAGCGGAACCCCAATCGCTCCAAAGGGGCCAAGAGCCAAGAGGCCTTGCGAGTGGCCAACATTGCAGGTAATTGACATAACCGTGTTCCGGAGTCCACTACACAAGAAATGTTACAGATACAAAAACAAAGCACTTTTCTGCTCATTACTCTTGTTTTGATAAAAAAAAAAAACATAAGATATTGATATAAACTGTCACAGTCAAAAAATCATCTGTAATCTAAAAAGCATGTTGATTCGTTCAGGCCTAAAAGAAACTTGACATAGTTAAATTGTGAGTTTGGTAATATATAATACAATTCATCTGCGCAGAAGCCTGTCAGGATGTCAATTACAAATGTAAATGAAATTAAATCTTTTTTTTCTAGTTAGAAAATGTCATTTTTATTCATAACCAACAACGTAATATTAATTTCGATGAGATTCATCACGTCTAGTTTAAGTTCTTTTGTTCAGACAATAAAAGTTTTTAGTTGTTATATTGCTGACTTCTATTCTGAACAAAAGAAGTTGTTTATAATTGTAATATCGACAAAGACAAAACATGCAATCCGTATTGCATAACTTTTCATTGCAGGTGTGAGAGGTTTGTGTTTATGGGACCTGCTGAAACATTAGGCCCTAATGCCAGAGCTTTGACTATCCCTCGTCCGCCTTTGTTTATTTCCACAAGCATTACAAGAAAATTAGGGCCCATGTTCTCTACGAGGAGGTAAAAAGCTTTTATGGCAGAGCACATCTGGGGTGTGCTGCGGGGCAACCGAGGCCACAAACACATGAGACTGCTTAGAACATTTTGGACCAGCGTCCCCTTTAAGTGGATGATGAGAACCAGTCCCTCCTGCAGATCACTGACAACTCAGACCCTT
This sequence comes from Syngnathus floridae, assembly GCF_059516105.1. Lineage (NCBI taxonomy): Eukaryota > Metazoa > Chordata > Actinopteri > Syngnathiformes > Syngnathidae > Syngnathus > Syngnathus floridae. The sequence goes on along the minus strand of NC_142414.1, from coordinate 16,806,571 downwards.
CTTAGCCAGAAATGCCGTATGGGGTTGGGGGGGTCATTGAAGCAAGAGAGTGAGTCAACTATTGATCTGCTACTATTGATCAGCAGAGGTGTGTTGCTATTGACACCCCCTAAAAATCATATAACACAACTCACTATCAACTGGCTTAGCTTCAGAGAACTGGTGAGTCGTGATTGGTATTGACCTGAGACTTGGCCACTGATGTCATACTAAGTCGACAGCAAGTGGCAAAATGGCCGCCCCCTGAGACAGATAAAAATGAGTGGAGATTGCCTGATTTTTTTTTTCATAATCAACCAACAAAACATCATTCAGAACGCTATGTTTTCGACTTGTTGGACTGCACATGTTGGAGCATAATATTCCAAAGAAAATTCAAAGCACTGCAGATTCCCCTTCAAACGATTAGACACCCCTTCAAAAATGATTGTTGACAGGCACAGGGTGCCGAGTTTGTGCATGTGCTAAAACTCAAAAGCCACCACAAGCTGGGTGGCCTGTTAGCAAATTGCTGCTGGATCTGATTTCCAAAAGTGACTCTTGAAATGTCTGTGTTTGGATCTGCACTGTGTCAATTGGGTCGAATTGTTGTTTGAGGATGACAAATCTCCCCCCTCGCCTCTTCTTGCACAGAGAACAGCAGCACTGATCAAAAGCAGGCGTGCAAGAAGCACGAGTTGTACGTCAGCTTCCGAGATCTCGGGTGGCAGGTACGAGCAACTCACGCCGAATGTCACATCCAAGCCTCCCACCGTGTATGCTTTGTAAATCAAACTCCTGTCCCACGCTCAGGACTGGATCATCGCCCCTGAGGGATACGCGGCGTACTACTGCGAGGGCGAATGCGCCTTCCCGCTCAATTCGTACATGAACGCTACAAACCACGCCATTGTGCAAACACTCGTGAGTAACTTTGTGAAAGCTTTACAGTCTAATCATTCCATCACCTATCAAGACAATATTGAATTAAGTTATTTGTTTGACTATTCTTCTCCTGACAGGTTCACTTCATCAACCCGGACACAGTTCCGAAGCCTTGCTGCGCTCCAACACAGCTCCACGCCATCTCAGTGCTGTACTTTGATGACAGCTCCAATGTCATCCTCAAAAAGTACCGCAACATGGTGGTCAGAGCTTGTGGCTGCCACTAGATGCTGGTCACTTTATCAGACACACACGCACACACACGCAAACTCACGCATAGCCAGACACAATCCTGACGAGATCTGGGCTTTGGGCACAAGCACATGTGGTTCAAGACAATTTCCTGTGTGCAAAAAGCTCTTGTTTCTTCTTCGGGATGTTTCCAAGTAAACACTGTGTTGTGTGGCTGAAATGGAATTTTAGATTATACGCACATACACACACTCATGTGTGCAGGCGCACACACACAAACACATATTTGTGCTTTCTACTGTGTATACATTTTAAACCGTGTATTCATTCACCATCAACAAACTTGTTTATTTCCCGTTGTGTTAGTTCCTTTTTTTGCTGTAGATGATGATTTCTTACGAGAGAACCTGGATGCAAGTTAGGACTTAATGAACTGTATAAACGAATTGTAAATAATGTTGTCAAACCAAGCAAATATGTGTATTTATTTCCTGAAATGTCAGTCAGGTTTGCGTGTTTGTGACACTGACAGCTTTCTGTTCCCACACAAAGAAACTGGAGAGAAAACTGAACATAAAACGGGCCCGGGATGAACAGGGTGTATCCTGCCTCTTGTCTGAAGTCAACTGGGCTCAGCTCCAGCTCAGCCACCACACTAATGAGGACAAGCAGTATAGAAAATGGCTGGATGCATGAGCACAAAATGACTCTAACGTGACTATGCGCACACTTGTCATGGAAACGCTGACTTATTTAATCAGTGGAAGCTGCTACATAAATTTCAGTGCTGTTTTCGCAAAGTGTCTGAGGGAGAAGGGGGAAGGACGCGTAGTGGGGGTGACAAGAGTTTTGGGCTCATGACATGTTCAGGTTCTCTGCTGTAATAAAAGTTGTCATATTCAAGGTGATGTATTTATTTGTGAGCAATCGGAGGTATTAGATATTTGTAGCAAAAATGAGCAGGTACGCAAACGCACACACGCTGCCCTCTCGAGGCCAAAAAACGCACTGGGTATATAGTATGTTTAATTATACATACACGTATGACAATTTAAGTTGTTCTGGTCGTCTTGGGCTCTGCACTGAGGATGAAACACCTTTGGTGTTTTATTTTCATTTTCTATTTGTATTGTGAGAATGACTCACAATTACCTTTCAATTTCATCCACAGAGCATTTTTTGGGGTAATTAAATATTGTAATTTGTAATCCTGCAAATCCTATGTATTAATCTCATTCAAATCTGATCAGGCCTTTTACGTAAAACTACTTTCGCTTCCTCATAAGAGACCTCTGCCTGGTTCACTATGTTGGCAATGATTCACGATTGTTTGCGCGGCTTGGAAACCGAAAGTATGCTGCGCACACAACTTTCGTTTTCGGTTCCGAAGACTTTATGCAATCTTATTCAACACGTGCTCTCTCTTTGGATCAGCCCGGACCTATTTGCTTTGCTTTGGGTCGACTGCCATCGCGTTGGAATTCGGCTCAACGAGCCGGGCGACTGGTTGGACCGAGCCGGACCCCAAACAGTGAGAGTTTGGCTCCAGTCGAGTCCAATGAAGATGGAGGAAGGGCCCAAAACGCATTTGAAAGAGTGGCTCGTCGCTCAGGTAGAGAGTGGCGCATATGAAGGTCTGCGTTGGGAGGACCAGGACAAAACCATGTTCAGGATTCCATGGAAGCACGCAGCCAAGAAGGACTACAAGGAGACGGATGATGCCGCTCTCTTCAAGGTTATCTTTCTATTACTTTAACATACTGCTTTATTATACTATACTTATTATACTAGTTATAACTAGCACAATGACAAAGGTTCATTTTCTTTATTGTAATGGTTCTTTTGCTTCCTTTTTTAAAAAGATAGTTGGTCTTAATCAAAATACTACAGATATACAGGATGATCTCATGGGTAATGATTAATTGCCATTAAGTGCCATAAAGATTTTGTATTCATTTACTATTTAAAACTACTACTACTACTACTAACAATAACTACTACTACTACTACTTCTACTACTACTAATAATAATAATTATAATAATCATGATAATGATAATAATATCAAGCCTCAGGAAAACATAGTGAGGATAAGTGAGGAAAAAATGGATAAAAGCTCAGTGGTGCCAAAGCAAAGAAAGAAAGAAAATCGGATAAAATATTTACTTACTACATATTTAGAATTTTAGATCTACTGCAGGAAGACAGTAAAAATCAGCACCCTTGCCAAATTAAACATTTTCCACTGAAAATGTAACTTCACTTATTGAGAGACATTGCAAAATATTGTTGGATGTTTTGAAATTCTATCCAACTAAACTAATTAACATGGAAATAAATTTTGTCTGCCGCACGTATTCAGGCCTGGAGCTTGCACAAGGGTAAATACAGGGAAGGATGGGAAAAAGACAACCCCACTGTGTGGAAGACCCGCCTGCGCTGCGCGCTGAACAAGAGTACAGACTTCCAAGTTGTCCATGAGCTCAGCCGTCTGGGCAGCAAGGAGCCTTATAAAGTTTATCGTATCCTGCAAGGTAGTGCAGAGGCCTCCCAATCTGGTAAGGACAATATTTTGATCTGCAATATTTCAAATCATATCTGACGTCTCCTTATTGGTCATTCCCAGAGACTTCACAAACAAAGAACCGCACGATCAGCAAAGATAAAAGATCACCAAGGAGCCCCGGTTACCAAGCCAAACAGGTTAGTATTGGTAAAAAAAATATAACTAACATTTTTTTTCAATCTTTAAACATGAACTCTATTATTTTTTAATGATATGGCAGGGACAATTGTCATAGGGATAATTTGGATAACAAAAATAATATCCATCTATCAATCAATTTTCTTAAATGCTTGTCCTCACGAGGGTCGCAGACAAAAGCAACAACAAGAAACAACTATATCAGGCGTGTCCAAAGTGTGGCCTGCGGGCCAAATGCAGTGGTGGGAGCTGTCTACTTCGTACTAACTCTATACACTACTACACGTCCGCGCCGCCCACTCACAGTGATCACAAACAACAAAAAGACTTTGGCTTATTATTTTGTGATTGTGAAATAATTTGTTTTGTATGAAGTTGAAGTAGAAAAGATAAAATGGAGAATGATTTAATTTGGATTAAAAATCTGACATGATGCAACCTGGCCTGTTTACTGCAGTCTCAAACACCAATATCACCCTTCTTATTAATGCAACAATAACAATAATATAACAAACTTAATACATCTACTAAAAAATTCATTCAACTTTCGTAAAATTGTTCATTTGTATTTAATTTATTATTATTTTAATCTTTAACTTTTCTGGTAGTGCAATTGACAACAGATTCTCATTTGCAATATCAACCTATCTGCAGACAGCAAAGGATTGAGTAGTTACATATTTACAAGTTCATTTAAAATGGTAATGGTTCAAAGAATGTCAGTGCTAATGGTCGGCCCCTATACATTTTCATCTAACCAAATCTGGCCTGCTTTGCAAAAAGTTTGGACACCCCTGAACTATTTGAATAAAAAATTGACATATGTCCAATGTGACTATTTTCAAATTGTAAGGCACATGCTCCTAGTTGCTCTGCTGAAGCGATAATAATGTTTAAGTTGTGTTTTGTTGTCAAAAAGGAATCACCTCAAGCTTACGAAGAACACCCGGAAGAAGAAGAAAAACAACCCGGTAAGAACTTCCCTTTTAAAACCACACCTAGTTTAGGGACACAAACACACAAAGCTACCACAGGTTGCGTTGGATTGGTGTTCATACATTGGTGAGCAAAATAAGGGTTCAGAATGTGAATAACCTACTCACCATATTATTTCTCTCTCAAGAGAATTTTGGTGAGCCCACAGGTTATCATTTTAAAATCCAAGTGTGTGTGTGCGTGTGTGTGGGCGGGCAGGTATGCATGTGCGAATGTGAAAGTGAAAGTCTTACTCTGCTCTCTGCAACGATGAATACAGGTAAAAAATTGGCAAGCAAGAACAGTGTGCTTATTTCTTGGTAAGTTTCTGTTCATCTTTGGAATCAATCAGATTAGTCAAAATCTGGGTGCCTGGATACCAATTCACATAAATCTCAACATATTTTTCAAATATAAGCGACACAAACCAAAAGAGGTCAAAATAGGCAAATGTGTGCTTACTACCTATACCGTGGAGTACCCAGACTGACCTATGAGAGGCAGTACAGTTCCACAGGGCAGAAGAAGAGAGAGTAGCAATAGATAGTTTAACGATAAGGACTCTACCAATTTTGATCGGAAGGAAGGTCAAAGGTCTTTGCATGGATCATGACACTTGACTTTAGCATAATGAGTAACTCATCCGTTTATATAATTGGGCATGGGAAAAGAAGACATATATGAGATGAGTCAGCAGTGTATACTAAGTGCTGATCTTTATCTCATGTTTCGTGATCCGACAGGGAAAACAAGTCACTCCGAGGACTCTGCCTCATTGACCTTCTGCACTTCTCTAAAATCCATATCAGGTAACAATGTTGGAGGGGGAAAAAAAAACTGCACATACGATATCACTGCAAATTTGCATGTTGTTTTCACAGATTTTCGAATGCAGGTGACATTGTTGTATCAGGGCCAAAGTGTGGCGAACTGTACCACCAAGACTCCCGACGGGTGCTTCATCCTGCAAGGTCGTGCCCCGTTGGGAAGTGAGCATATATACGGAAGCTGCACCACACAACAGCTCTCCTTCCCCTCGCCAAATGGCAGGCACATGCCATTATGCACGGTGGAAGCAATAAACCGACTTCTCCACCATCTGGAACAAGGCGTACTCTTATGGGTTGCACCTGATGGGGTGTTCATCAAGCGCTTCTGCCAGTGCAGAGTGTACTGGAGTGGACCTTTGGCCCCACAAGCTAACAGGCCAAACAAACTAGAGCGGGAGAAGACCTTCAAATTGCTCAGCACTTCAGCATTTTTTAATGGTAAGTGCGCTTGGTTATTCAGTTTTATAATATTTTTTCAACACCACCTTGACAAAAAACACGAGGCATCGTAAATTACTAGTGATGAGAAAATGAAGCTTCAAATTTGCTTCATAAACCAATTGTTGTATTTTTTGACCCCTCAAGGTGACACCGTTGGTTTTAAGAAAGGGGTTTAAGAAATGGACAATCAGTGTGCTTTCAGCCAATGTCAAATAGAGAGTGCCATCTAGAGGAGTCAAAAAATACAACTGGTTCATAAACCTAATTTGAAGCTTCATTTCCTCATCACTATAAATGACATTGTTTAATATACAGGGTCCGACAAAATGATCTGACACATTTGTAGGTTTCATCAAATGCAAATAAAATAAAGAAATACGTTTTTTTTTTATTTAGAAAGAGCATGTAATGCCATTTTCGTTTCGTTTCCGAATAATGTTATTTCGTTTCGTTGCTAACATGAATTGGAACGGTGAGCATTGCGCTTTCATTGTGGAAACGTTTATCAAGAACGAATCTGTAACTGCAACACAACGAGCATTCCGTTTGCGCTTCAGACTTGGTAGACATGATCCCGTATCTGCTCGAAACACAATCTTGTTTTGGGTTACTAACTTCAGAGCCAGTGGATCAGCATTGAAACGAAAATCAACCAGCCGACCTCACACCACCAGAACTCCAGAGAATGTGGCAGCGGTAAAACCAAAATAACAAATCAAAATGGCATTATATGTACTTTCCCCCCCAATTTTTTTTGTTTCTTTAGTTTATTTGCATTTTATTAAACCTCCAAATGTGTCAGATCATTTTGCCGGACCCTGTATTAACAACTGTTGGCTTGCAATATATAAGAAATCAAAGCCCCCATAAACATGTTTACAGATCTTCAGAACTGTTTACAAGGAAAGGGCGCACCACCGGATTATAGAATTGAGCTCTGCTTTGGAGAAGAGTACCCTGACCCAACAACACCTAAAAGCAACAAGCTTGTCATGGCACAGGTGGGTCGAAACTCAGATGTTGTAATTTGACCAATTACTTGAAATTTACAATTTTTTTTAAATTTATACAATTTGCATTCAGATGAACGCTGTAACTCGAAATTAGTTGTAGTACCTGGCAGGCTCCAGTAGAGGTCAACACCGCACCTCTGATTATATAAACACGAACCTTCTCTCCTTCCCTACCCAGGTGGTACCAATGTTTGCAGTGGAGCTGCTTCAGAAGTTCAACTTGGAAGTGATGAATGAAATGCTGGACAGTTCTGTCTCTGGGGAAGGCAAAGAAGTTCAGAAAGTCAATCACCCTGTGGAAGAGGCAACATAACCCAGCAAAAGATTTATTTCCCATTTTGTAAGAAAAATGAATGTGATTAAGTTTATTTTCAATGTATTTTCAATTAAGAGAATTATAAGTGCGCATCTATTTTTGAGTACAGTGAAATCTGTTTTCATATTCAACTGAAATGTTAAAAATGACGTGGTGAACTGACTATTTTGACTTTGTCACACATATTCCAAATGCTACCACTGAAGGGAAACTGTGATAACAAACAGGAAATCAGAAGCTCCTCACGTCAAAGCCCAAATATGTGTGATGAATTGTGTGGCATGAGGTGACTCACCTTCTGCATGTTTATCATATCGTCCATCATCTGTCAAAAGCAAAACAACAAAAGGGACAATGGATTGTGTTTGACTGTGACATATTTTTGAAACCTAACAAACGTTTCAAAACGAAATATTTTTATACATATATTTTTGCAAAACTGATTTAAGCAAATGGTGGGAATAAATCACTAGTGATAATTCAATGTATGAAGCATTTTTGTTTTCCATTTATTTCTAGCGAACATCATAGAACAAATTCACAATTTTAAAAAATATACATTTTGTAGCTATGACATTTAGAAGGAATAATTAACAGGGATGGTTTAGTCACACAAAAAAAAACTAAAGTGAAAGAGTGTGCTGAATCAGAAGAGATACCCGTATCAGAGTTTAAAATACTTTCGTCATTTTCCCTGCTTTCAGACATACTGCATACAGTACGCAACAATGAAATGGAAACACAAGTGTACAGTACACAAGGGTCGTGCGTATCCACAAAGCATCATGTTCCAACGTGTTATTAGCACCATGACTCTTCTGCCTCACTGCATTCTTTCCACTATTCAGCTTTTAATGGAAAAACAGCATGAAGGCTATGGTACATATCTGTCCGTGTGGGCATGATTGTCTCATATGCGGTTTTCATTAGTGTTCTTCCATCTCTTCTCAGAGATAATGTTAAGAACATATTGGAGAGTAATGCCTTGACAAACAACTCGTTGAAGGTGAGCAAATTCAAAGAAGGCAAAGAGTTGCTTGCGCCTTTACATTCATCTTGCCTGCCCAGACCGACGAGTACACAATGATTGAGAAGCAAAAAAATAAAGAAGTCGAACACAACGTATCTGGACAAGATTGCATTAAGTCTGTTTAGCATACTCACTGTACACATGTAAGATATTTAGTAACTTTTTTGTTAGCACGCCTGCGACCCTCGTGATAATATATATATATATATACGTATATATATATATATATATATATATATATATATATATATATATATATATATATATATATATATATATATATATATATATATATATATATATATATATATATATATATATATACTTATTTATTTATTTACTTATATATGTGCAATGTATGAATAGCGCTTACTTTCATAACACTGATTGAACTTGATACCCTGCAGGACACACTGTCGGTAAATACGTGTGTGGGACGACCGTTACATAAACACGGGCAAACGAGTGCTTGATTGTCCCACTAATGTCTTCAGTGTGACTGCAAGAAGCCACCCAGACGTCTTTCAGTGGCTAATTCTTCCGCTGCCAAGGAAAGGAAAGGGAAACAAAAGAAAGGGGAGGGGGGTGCAACAAGTAGCAATATTTAAGCCCGAGGGCAGCAGTGTGAACACCCGTAATTTTTTTTTTTTTATTATCATTTTTTTTTTTCCCCATACCTGCAACCCTAGCGGGAGCAACAGAGACATGGCGTGTATACATGTGCTTACTGTTGGTGAAGGTGTGCATGTGCAAGTTTTCTACTGCCACTTCATCAGCTTGGAGCCTTGAGGTAAATCCAGGAGGCTTTCATCAGTTCCTGTCGAGGGAACGACATCAGGGGCTGACCAGCGTCGTTTCCGAGGGCGCCCGAGCTCCTGAGTCTGAGGTTTTGCAGCCACCATGCGGGGTAGCCCGGTAGGGGGCGGGTGTTGGGGGAGAGGGGGAGGAGGCGGAGGAGGTGGCATTTTTTCGCTGTGCGAGCCGCTCGACCCTCCTGCCGCAGCCCTGGGAAGGTGTTGGGTGCGTTGGACTCTGGAGGAGGAACGCACATGAGTCCGGTGGAGTTGTTTGGGTGTGGGAGTGAGGGCAAGGCAGACGTCCCCCTCTGTAAGCTGGCGGCAGGGAAGGCCATAGAGTTGAGTGGTTCTCCGAGGGCAGCACGAAGACCAGCCTTGGTCCTGGACGAAGAATGGGTACTCCACCAAGACCTTCAGTAACTCCTTAGGAAAAGCAAAAGTTGGATCAGATATTCCTAATGAAAATATTTTTGACCATTTCTTGGAGTTGTAGAACATAAGTAGCATGATTGAGAAGGCTAAAGCACAAGCCTATGGTAAGTCTATTTTTGATGAGATGCCCTACCTGAGTGTTGCGGTCTGTGAGGTGGACCTGCAGTTGGCTGACACCCTGTGCGCTGCTGGGGGAAATGAGCAAAACCGTGCAGGTGCTGAGATGGAACTCTGGGGACGTATCAGCACTCCTCAAGAAGTCCTCCGTCTGCAGCTCCTCCACCTGTTTCAACTGCCCACCGGCCAGCTCAATGAGCGAACCCTTGGTGAAGTGAGGTAGGAGCGCAGGGGGAGACGGGTGAAGTGCAGGGGGTGAGGTGTGAACGTGATCCCTGTTATATTTCAGGTGCTTTTCTTTGTCTTTACCTCGCTCCCTGTCCCTATGCAGAGTCTTTTCTCTGTCTTTGTCTTGGTCTCTGTCAAGGCCTTTTGGGGACCTGTCATGGCTGTTCAGTAGACCCTGTGGCGAGTTGGGGGAGCTCCTTGGATTGTGCTTCTTTGGGCCTGGCTCTACTTGTAAGTTATACAATGGCGATCCTGAGGGACTGTAGGGTGGGTAGGACTGGGAGGCCTGAGGGCTCGGCTGGCTGACAGATCCCAAAGAGTAGTAGAGGTGAGCTTGAGCTGCCGGCCCCCCCACGGTGTTGGGTAATCCCTCTCTACCTGCCCTGGGGTCTTGTCCCAGAGGGTGGGGGTTGGTCGGGATTCTCTGCCGATGTCTCTCCTGCAGTGAGGAATGTGGCTCGTGGCCCTCCTGAGCTTTAGAGTCTGAAAAAAACGGGCCTCCGGATTGAGGAGTCAGATCTTCCTGCTGTCTCCGCCCACCATTCGTATGGGAGCTTTGTGGACTCACGTCCAGTCTATTTCTGATACTATCATGTCCGTAATCACCTGGGAGCAAATGCCTGGGGGCAGGGGCAGTCCTGCTGCCCGGCCCATCCAGTCCATTGGGCCTCTTGCCCAGGTATCTGTTTCTGGCGTCGACTAAACTTGGCTCTTGAGGGTAGAGAGAAGTATGGCCGAACAAGTAGGATGGGGAGAAGATGGAGGGGCTGTAATCTCGTCGGCCGCTGTTAATATAAGACCACATCTCTCTTGAATCAGCTGGGAAGGGAGTCTTAAAAGAGCAAGTAGAGGACGGGGAGGAAAGGGGCGTTTCGGCTCGAAGCCACCTGGAATGGTGAGGCAGTGGTGTTGAGAGTGTTTCATCTCTCCAAGCGGGAGACCCGGAACCCCTCCTTTCCACAACGTGCCCTTGAAAGAGTGGAAGGGACACAGGCGACGTGTAGCTCAAGGGCCATGGCAGAGGCAGGGGTGCTGGTGCAGGTAGGGGGGGAGGAGTGTGGAGGAGATGAGTGTTTGGGGTCGTTTGAGCTGTCTGCCTTTCTCCGACCTCCCTGCTGCTCTCCCCTCGCCCTGCGTTGGTCCTAATCCGAAATGGCACGGGGGGCTTGAATTCATCTGGCGGAGGAAGGTAGTGTTCTTGCCGAGACTCCCTCTTCTTGGGAGGGAGGCACTCTTTGCCGCGGTCAGGGCTGGGATTCATGGGTGGGCTCCAGCGGCAGTGGGTGCCCCCTGTGTGTGGGCGTAGGCTAGGTCACATGGGCCTCACGGGAAAATGGAGGGCACAGACAGAGAGGGAGGCTGTGGCACAGCATCACTGTTAGATCACTGGCAATTTTTCGGGATTGAAGATGCTCACCTGCCGTGGAGGACAGAGAGGAGATTGGTTAAAGTCACCAGAGCAGCCAAGAAATTGCGCAAAAAAACAAAAAAGTAAGACTATTGTTACTTAGGAACAATATGACTCAAGTAGAAGTAGAAAGTCCTTCAGCCACAAGAACTCCTTTGTTGTTTCTCATAATTGCCTCACTCAAAACTTTGCCTCTGTGTGGGTGGGGCCATGGAGGCTTTATGTGCAGTCATTTGACCGCCTAGCTCCATTTGATTGGTGAAATGGAGTCAAATTTCAATAGTGGTTACACTGCATTGCTGAAATCGACGCGTGACATGCCCGAGGCGGAAGCTTCTCTGACAAACCAAAACAAATACATCGCACAAGCGCAAAAATTTAAAGTAGTAACACAAAGTCTTAATTCACACTTTAACTCTGGATAGCCACAGGTCAGTCATTACCTGAGTGCACTGTGGTGGGAATGAAACTATCCAACTTACTCATTTCATTCAAACACATTACTCCCACATGTTGGCTAAAAATACACCTTACAGCTAATGAAGCAGATGCATTCCCTGTTGTGTTAAATACACACATGAAAGTATGAGGTACACACAGCTGGTGTGGATTGGAATATGGAGATGTATTCTGATATTATATTCATGTAGCACCCCCATGACACCCAGCGGCAGTTTAGAGATGTGTAATACCCCCCCCACCCCCAACCCGCCGCGCTCCTAACATACACCCTCCCGGCCCTTTGCTTTCACACACACACACAGACAGCAACAGACACACAAATACTCCCACAGTCGGCAGTGCTTGCTCCCCCAGTGACAGTCAAATCTGGTCACCACCCACCCAAAAGCTGACAGAGACGGCACCAGTTGTTGTACATAGTGAGTATCTATCCGTGCCAACTAAATATTTGTCAAAAGAGGCGAGAACAGTGTGACTGCATGCCGGGAAATGGGAAAATGTGAGAATGTGTTTATTTGTTTAGGTTTTTGTGTGTTTGAATGTGTCACAGATTTTGCAGTCTTGTTTCATTCAGTGAGAAGTGTGGGGGTGCTTCACTAATTCCCCCCGTCACCCCCCCCCCCAAAAACAAAAAAACATCAAAATGAGCCCTTTCATTAACATCTTGTCAACCCAGCTGTTCCATCTATCCCCGCAGCCAAAACGCCACGCTGCCTCTTGGCCTCATGTTCACCCAATAACAACCTACAGTACCGTCATCTCAGCAGCCATACTGTCACCATGGCAACTGCGTCTGCTCACGCATCTTGTCGGTTGGAGAGGTGAGATAGGGATACTCCACGGATCGGCGGGTAAACTGTTGCTCAACAAGTTAGAAGGTCCAAAAACAGATTAAGTGTTGGAGGCGAGCAAGCTGTTTATGCATCTGAGTGGAAAGCTGAAAAGTTGACAGTTTGCTGTGGGTGTGAGATTCAGTGTCTCAGATGTACGTCGATACTGTGCGCCCCAAAAAATATTAACAACCTGTTTTATACAATAACTTCATCCTGCCCTCTAATATTATAATACAATATAAAATAATATGATGTTACAGTACCTCTAAATGTAAAATATTAATTTATTCATTAATAATGTAATGCCGTGGGCGGCTTTTGATGGAACACTGGTTAGCACGTCCGCCTCGCACTTAGGAGAGTGCCGGTTCGATTCCACCTCCGACACTCCCTGTGTGGAGTTTGCATGTTCTCCCCGTGCCATGTGGGTTTTCTCCGGACACTTCGGTTACCAAGCACCGATTACTCTAGTACTTTTGAAATTTCATTTAACACAATGGCAAAATATTGTTAACAAAACGAATTATTTCTGACACAGATGATGATTTGCTGATGTGCCAAACCAATTAATGCTTTGGATGAAATAATGTTTTTCTTTGCCTTAAGTGTCAGTAGGCGCTACATAAGGCCAGGCGGATACTGATACATTGGTATATGTACTCACCCATATATACTAAAAATCATTAACAAGCAATAATATTTAAATATGTATATCACAGCATAAATATTTGTACCGACATTTTGGAAACACCATCTAATTCTGTGTATTTTTTTTAAAGGGTAGATCAAAATTAATGATAAGAAAACGACGATTCAAATTTTCTTCATGAACCAGGTGTTGTATTTTTGACTTCTTTAGATGGCATTGCCCATCTCTAATTAATACTTAAGTCATCATCATTATGAAGAAATATTGATAATATTGATGGAAATATTTGGGAGACAAAAAATAAATTAACCAAAGCACTATGTGTTTTACAATTTCGATTTTTCAAAATAGGCTGCTTTGCCGAGATAACAAAATGTTATATTGTCACAGTCAGCTTTATGATGTGGATGATGCCTTATGACCTGGAATGGCTTTCAATTCACAGTTGTGCGTTATCAAACATTAATAGCTTGAATTTCTTGACCTCTTAACGAAGGTATTTCCAAACTCTGGACCGGTTTCCAATTAAATATGAAAAAAGCTACGAGATTTTAAAAATGTTAGAGAAATCGATTATAATACCTCACGAGCTAAATTGTTAAATTTAATGACTATTAACTATCCATGATTATCTTTCAAATTACTATTTAGTGTACTTGAAGCACTTCCCATATTCCTTAAACTAATTAATCAGCTTTTTTTTCTCTCCAGAAATCAATATCCTTGTACTTCGGATCCCCCCCACTAAAAAACAACAACAAACATTTCCCCAAATGAACCCGCTCGAAATCTGCCAACCAGTGTGAGAAAACAAAGAAGGAATATTGTGCATGTGGAGGAGTTTTCTGAGAAATGTCTTCTAAAAGAAGACTCCTACACTGTGTACACATGCATATAAGAGCTGCTCTTTCAATACAGTCATTTTGCCGTGGGAGTGTTAAACTACATCAAACCTCAATGTTCTGTACTCTTTCCCATCACACTTTTATTTCTTTGGTATACATGAGCACAATTGACTCCAAGAGGTTTTCCTTTTTAATTCATATAAATGTAGCTTACTTGGAAGAAAATGCCTCACTTCAATTTGCATTCTAATCAGAGAATATCTTTAAATACGATTTAAAAGATTTGTATGTTATAGCGCCGCTACATCATCCCGCCTTTTTTGCACAAGCCGAGCTGCCTCTGCAGGGCTGTCAATCAACAGTCCATTGTGAGCGCCAACTTGACGTGGGTGCAGGCAGCCGGCTGGATGGAGCTGTGACGAGAGACTGACCTTAGCGCAAGCTGAGCAGACATCCCAGTGTAGCATGCCATTCATATCCCAAACGTCCCAGAGGGTCAAGCCACTCTTCAGCTCGTTACTCTGCTACACTGCCACTTGTCAACATCTGCAGCAGCTACACACACAGCTAGCCACCCTCTGATCTCTGTGTGTGAAATGATATGGGCGAGCCAGAAAAATCAAGGGAAATAACAGCAAGCCCTACTCGCCTCTGTTGCGTGTCGTGTGTGTGTGTGTGCGATTGTGTGCAAGCGACTGAGGAAATGAGTAATATCTAGCAGTGAGAAACATGTCTGCTATGCAGAGCCACACAGGCAGACCAGTTGCTGCTGCCGCCCACTCGCTTTAATCACTCTGAGGGATCCACACGCACACACACGCACACACACGCACGCACACACACACGCACGCACACACACGCAAACACACACACACACACACACACACACACACACACACACACACACACACACACACACACACACACTCCATTCATCCACTTTGGAGGCCTGAGCAGAGGTTTAAACTCACAACCTTGTGATGTCATCTCATTTATTGATTTTGTAGTTTTTTTGTGGATGTGCATCTTTATCACTGAGCCTGATTCTATTTATATCTGATTACAATATTCCAATGAAATATGAAATCATTCACTGTAATTACGATGTTTCACAATTTAGTGTGATGTCATTCTTAATGATTCATTTCAAAAAAAGTGAAATAATGCAGTATGAATAGCTTCCCTCTAATTTTGTGTTTCACACGGTCATGTGGATTTAGGTTAGAGAAAGACTAGTGTTGAGACTAGGAAACAAAAGTTAGAACTATAATTCAATCAATAATATGACTTCACTGCTTTCTTTTATATCAAACAAATTGTTTTAGGTTCATTACCTGACATGTTTCGGCGGTTTCTTCCGCCTTCATCAGTGTCACTCAATTTTTATTTAAATTTGAATACTTTGTCTTCCACCCAGTGCCTCATTTGACAAATGCATTTAGTTTGACATTAGAACCACGCAGGCTCCTGCATGACAACAGGAGTGCCGCATGGGAGATTTCAATGATTTTCCTTTGTGACTGAGTCAAGACTAGTGCATTGGCATGGCTGCCGTGGCTTATTACAATTAAAATAAATGGTGACAGCGATGTAGCTCGCTGAGAGCTCAAAGTCACAAACAGTCAAGTAAGGGCAATGAAGCCAAGACTGAACCTGGATAAGCCAAAGAAGAGATCAAATATTGTGAAATCATTTTGGAGAAGGCTACATAAATTGGACGTGTTAGTTTCACAGAGCAAAAATATTGATACTACATTCTTCCGATGCAACGTGCAGACAGTTCAAGTGCATTTGAACGGCACGGAATAACAGTGGAGGAGGACTGGAAACATCTCGGCTTCTAAGGCCACGCTGATATAGTTTCACTGTAGGGCGACAACTGTCTTGTCTGACATTTATGGTGAGCATTACCTTTATTTTTCAAAATGATTGCTGCTTGAAACTGTGTGGGCAGGTTGTGTGTGTCTGCTCCGCGACTTATTGTGTGGGTTTGTTTCTTTACATTTCAGCATTTTATGGAGTGAGTCTTTTTCCTTTAACTTGGTGGGCCAAGCCTTCACTATAAAATTTAAACTTATCAAAATTCAAATAGGAGTTAGAACAAAATGTATTTATTGCTTAAGAATAGAGAAATTGTGTAATTTTATTTATTGATTAAAAAATATATACTAGAATAATACTTCTGTAACATTTGTTCAAACTAATAAACTTATTATTGTTCTAATTAGTTTAGGCAAATATTTATACTCATTTTTAATATGATGCCTGTAACACCTTCCAATAAAGCAGCGAGAGGGGCATTTTACCATTGTGATACATGATCTTTTACAGACTCAATAAACATTGGGGAACTCACAAGGACACTAATTGTTGATATTCTTTAGGTGGAATTATTTTCCATTATTACTTGATGCGCAGCTTTGGTTGCTCAACCAACCGTATGAGGTCTTCGTTGTCATATTTTGCGCTTCATAAGGAGCCACACATTTTCAATGGGAGGTAGGTCTGGACTGCGCGCAAGGCAGTCTGGTACTCACATTCTTTTACTACGAAGCCACGCTGTTGTAACACATGTAGAATGTGGCTTGGCATCATCCTGCTGAAAAAAGCGGGGATGTCCCTGAAAAAGCCCATGCTTGGATATCAGCATATGTTGCTCCAAAAACATTGGTACCGAATGGTCAGTTACCTCTTTCCCCAAAAAATTTAAAATGTGGCATATATGTATATATATTAATATATTACTCAAGGTACTTAAAAAAATGTAGTTACAACTAAATAGCAATGATTAAAATGTTTTCAAACAATTGAATATCTGGCTTTTTAAAAGCTTTTGATCAACGTACAGGAGGGTATTGCCCCCACTCGGAAATGACGAATCCACTTGACGTTGCCATGAGTGATAAATGGAATTATTGGAGTGAGTCCATGTCCTAATATATCCTAATATGTATAACCCACACACACACGCACGCACACCCCAACACACACACGCATACGTGGGGATGACAGTGTGAGTGTTAAATGGTCAAGATAAAATCATCCTATGCTGTGTAAGCATCATTTTGAACCAACAATTAAAAAGTAATTAGATTCTTCAGTTCAACTAAATAGAACATGACATGAATCAAATGACTAATCATATTTCCACTGACTGGCATCGAATTGACGCAACAATATAGTCATAGTGAAAGAGGAAGTGAGGTGCTCATTGAAGGTTCATTCCTATTTTAAATAGTTCTCGGCAAATTTATTAAATTATGACACAACTTAAGATTTGTGCTCCAGAAATTGATCATCCAAAAAGGTTTGTCATGAGAAGCACACCAAAAGGTTATTATTTAGATATAATGCTAAAATATAATTATTGTTGTCCCACTAAAGTGAAATTCCATTTTATGCAACACCGCAACACATTATAAACGGTTGCCCCGTGACTGACCGGCAACCAGTCAAAGCAACATCTGCTCACAACGGCGCAGCCCTCCCTCCCACAGATCCGTCAATCTGCGCTTGCCTATGAAATTATTAGCATCGAGTAGAACTAGAGAGATACTGCAGATTTACGCCAGGCTCCTCACAGGATTTACGCCGGTAATGAAAATAGAGCTCCAGACGTCAAGTCAAACTGTTTTGACTAAGGAAAAAATAGTGGAGTGTATTAAAACTAAAATGAATAATTACTTAAATACGCTATGAGGCGCAAGGTGAACAAGTTCAAAATCAGCGTTCTTGCCTGGAGCATAAAAAGCCACAGCCGACAGCAAACCGGTTGTAAACAAACTCAACTAAGGAGTATCAAGTGGGACAAAGAGGCTTTGTAGAGGTACTGCTCCAATGGAACAAATTATGCCGAACTGAATGATCTACACGTGCCCAAAGAGGCAGCCACCAAGACGCCGTTTTATAATCAACAGACAAGTTAACTATGGGAGATTGTTCGCTGTCGGTGGGTGAAGTGACTGAACTGTCTTTTCTGAACAGGATGGAGCAGCAATTTACGTGGGACTGCACAGGCTGTAACAAAGTTGCAATTGAACACCAAAAGAGGTCATAATCAATATACAATTAGAAACAACATCTCATCAACTATTTGACACCCTGTTTGTACGGAAAACCCCCCACATAAAACCCACTCACACGCAACAGCAATAATTGGGTTTGTTTTTTTCCTCTTTCTTTGCCCTGTTGGTTTGGTATACTCGCACACACACCAACACATGAAGGCTCGCACTATGTCAAATAAGGTCAAATGAGTCACACACTTCAAATAACAATGATTGATGCAGAAACTATATACGGAAAGAGTGTTGAAGGTCTTGTGAAGTTTAATGTGCACATTTGTATCGTTATTTTAACTGAAACAAGCAACTGAAACTACAATTTTATTCTGGTTGTGTGTGGTTGTTTGGTTTGCACTTCTGTCTCACAGTTCTGAAGTTCTTGGTTTGAATCTCAGCTTTTAGATGTGCTTGGTGTTTGCCTTCCTGTGTGGAGTTGTGTTTTTGTTGAGCAGCTGAGCAGAGATGATGGATGGATTTTGTATTGCTTTCTTGCTCTCCTTGTTCTATATCAGGAATCTGATCCCGTTTGAGGTCGTGTGAGGGATCTCTTGTGATGGATATCTGCTGCGGTGAAAATTTGCCGCTGAATGTAACAAAGTGGAAAAGAAAGCAGAGGGACAAGATAGAGTTGACCCATTCTTCAACAGGAAGCCCAACCCGTAACTGGCTCAACCACAATGAGGATGGACTTATGGCTCAAGAGTTACTATAAACACATTAACACACACACACACACACGGACACACACACGTTAATCCGCATGTGGCCAGGGACATTAGCAAGACTACTGAGTCATGCATGTCTTTGTGTTAATCTGCACATTCATTCCAGGCACTTCAATTGGCGGCAAAATACAATTTAAATAAACTCAAACAGAACATGTCATTCACTTCAAAACAATTGAATAACTTTTTTTCAGACCAATACAGTACAAGTAGTACTTAAATCTTGAGTAGTCGCTCATATCGATACCGATATCACTAGTATTTTTCCGCATAAAAATTTCTGCACAAAAAACTAATGACAGATACATTTAAAGAAACACCTCCATATTCACTGTAGATTTTTTTTTTAACTAATGGCAATATTATTTTCTTAAAATTTTTAATTTAGATTTTCTGATTGTAAAATGACCAAGCCGGTCATCATCACCAGTACCGATACCTCAGGTGTCGGTACATACTCATTCCTAATAATAATAATAATAATAATAATAATAATAATAATAAATAATTATAATGATAATAATTTATTATTGCTGCAATGAAATCCACAACTACCCTGACAGCCAGAATTTTTAATTGAACAAGTTTCAAATATATAAAATCTAAAACTACATGATATTTGTAAAATGTCTCAATATGATGCAATGTACTTCTACACCACTGCATACTGCAGACCCAATGCAAAATAATCAAAGGTCTCCCAGCTCAAGTGGTCAGGGAATGTGTTCCGTTGCAAGTGGGGGCATTTTTGAGTGGCGCGGAGGAGAGAGTGAAGCTTGTAATGTATAGCTGGGTTAATCCCAGACAATCCTAACAGGTACGGCCTTTGGCGGGCTTAGTGTGGTTCTGGGAGGAAATCCCACCTTGTGGTGGTGCGGGCTTGTAGCCCCTTGGTTATAAATAGGCCCGCGATGACTCTTTAAGCAGGCTTTTACGCAGTATCAGTTAAATATGACTCATCTAATTGCACTGGGGTCATCCAGCCTGCAGAGCCAAAATGTACACCTGTGAATCCTCCACAGATTGCGTTTGCGACTGACCCTATAAATACACATGAGCAAACATAGGGTACGTGCACAGGTTCTTGCAGAGGTCAACATGACAGTTAACAAGTATTCTGCAAACCTGTGAGGCTGACATTTTCTTAAGTGGGTGCAACAACTTGTCATTCACTGACATTTAAATGTCTGTCTCATTTTTGCACTTTCCACTGATTGCTCTCTTCTTTAACATAGATGTTTAACTATGAAATGCTCAAATTGACAGGCACAGGTAAAGATAAAAGTGCGTTTAAAGAAGTACCCTGTTCCATCACTTTAACATCCTTTTCCGAAAATTTTAAAAGCATGTTCTTAGCAGCACTTCTCCACTAGCTTGTGATGACTAACAACTCCCAGGCACTGATGCGAGTAGATGAGAAGCCTACATGGGGGGAGGGAGGGATGGGGGGAGCAATTGAGATCCAGTTTGTCAGAAACAACACAAGTGTCTCTAGTGAGTGTGTGTGTGTGTGTATGTGTGTGTGTGTGTGTGTGTGTGTGTGTGTGTGTTTCCATACCATTCCATTCATTCCATTGTCTTTTAACACTGTCCCCTGGAAAGTGTTGATCAAAGTAAGCTTGTGTTCGCTTTCTGGTTTAGCATCAAAATGTCAGCACGCAGTAAAGCGAGCACAGTGACGGTAACTCCTCTGAGTGACCATAGCCAAGTCTCTTGTTGGAAGCTTGAGTGCCATTCACTGACAGAGAATCTGTCTAGACTGTGTGCACAGAGGCTGTCTGGAATGCCACAGTCACTGCTCATATTCATCGCCTCTGCTATAATAGACAGCCCTGAACATCAACTCAGACACATTTGTAAGTTGTTGTTTTTTAAACCAGCGGTTCCCAACTACCGGGCCGCGGACCGGTACTGGTCCGTGGTTCGTTTGGTTTCGGGCCGCACAGAAAAAAAAAAAAACATTCGTTTTATCGGTGATCAATTAATTCAGGTCAAGACGCTCATCCCGGTCACGTAACATGTTTCCCTAGTCGAGCCCGCGAAGCTAGCAAAAATAAGTAAGAATCAATTTTGAAAAATATAAAAAAATAATTAAAAAACTTAATGGTGAGTTTTACATTTTATGCGGTTTGTATTTGTTTTTATGCGTCGTATCATTTTATTTATATATTTATTATATATTCATATAAAGGCCGATCCATGAAAGTATTGTCTGACATGTAACCGGTCCGTGGCGCAAAACAGGTTGGGGACTGCTGTTTTAAACCACTTTCACTAGTCAAGTCAAGCTTATTTATATAGACCTCAATCACAAACAAATCTCATGTTCAAAAATTAACAATTATTCTCAAACATCCCCTGATCTTAAACTCCCTGGAGGGCAAGGAAAAACCGCAAAAAACCCTACTGGGGGAAAAATGAGAACCCTTGAGAAGAGACCACAGATGGGAGGATCACTAGAGGCTTATTATTGAATCATTTGATCACCTGATGAGCATCTACTAAAAGAGGAGAGATTGAACTGCATAAAGGTCAATAAAAAGTGTTTGTGTATGAATGTGGTATGCATATAAAAAAGGATATAAAAGAAACTGAAAAGCATTTCAAGGGTATCGAAGGCAAGAGCATCTTTCATCAAGACCATGTCTCGTCTGTTCTTCTGTACAGTGACACCAATACTGGGCAAAATATATCGTGACGTGTATGTCTGCTTTATCCGCAGATGTACAAACACCACACAAGGTTGCAGAATGAGCGCAGTGTGTCCCGACCGAGTGTAGGTGTGAGTTGTGGGTGGCAGGGCTGAAAGGTCACTGAACCCCTATTGTAGATGAGGTGCGGAGGAGGAATCAAATTTCTTGATGGTGCACATGGGCAAGGGAGCCAAGGTCAAAGAAAAGGCAAGGACTGAGCTACATAATGCTGACTTACACAAACCTTTGCTTCAAGGATTTGTGCGATCATAGCTGCCCATCTGCGTCTTCTCTGTATCTGTAACCTTGAAGTGGTCCAGCCATTTCCAAGAAACCCTTCCATCTGGAAGACCGCTGAGTGGGGAACAGTGGCCATGCGGCTCCCCCACTTTACTCATCAACTTCACACAGGACCACATGTGATGACCACTGATGCCTTATTGAGCAACGCGTTACTAAAAAAAAAACTAAACAAGTAATCTAACCCATTACCATTTCTAAAATAGCAGTTTGATTAAAGTTACTATTGCTGAGTTGAATCTTCAATTACGATAATTGCAATAATCATCATCACTGCACTGTGGTTTGCCATCATCATGCAAATGAAATATGGACCTACTTCTATAATATTTATTTATTTATTAGTTTATTTTCATGGTAGAGAGTAGGAAACATTTGTCACCAGAGTGCAGAGGGGAGCAAAATAATGCGCAAGTCTTTGATGGCCAAATAATATATACACTACATAAAAAAAATATTTATGATTATAGTTTTATGGTTATATTAAGTCCAGAAACATTTTTTTGTATATTTAAACAAGCTGGCTATTC
This sequence comes from Syngnathus floridae, assembly GCF_059516105.1. Classification (NCBI taxonomy): domain Eukaryota; kingdom Metazoa; phylum Chordata; class Actinopteri; order Syngnathiformes; family Syngnathidae; genus Syngnathus; species Syngnathus floridae. The sequence goes on along the minus strand of NC_142414.1, from coordinate 16,784,064 downwards.
ATGTTCAGCGATAACCAGAATGTTTTTTTTTTAAATTATAAAAACAAAATATACAAATAACAAAACAATATGAATATAATACAAAAATAGAAATATACAATTAACTCAAAAAGGCTTTTTATTATTATTATTATTATTATTTATTAATTAAAAAAATCACCAGCAGCCCCAATAAAGTATTGGCAAAATAATTTTTATGTTAAGCAGAATTGTTGGCTTCTGCTGAAAGTAACTAATAAAGCAACAAGGAACAACTTAGTTCCTTTTAAAATCAAGTGATCAGTAAAATAACTACATTACGTTTTTGAGCTAACAGTGCCAACAATGATGACAACCCATTTCTCACTCTATCCAACGAATAAAATTACATTTGAATTGCTTAAATTAGACTAAGTAGCGTAAACATAAACTCATTTTGCTATTTCAAAGCTTGAATGGATGGGTGTGACTGAGTAAAAATGAGAGGCATCATACGAACACATCAGTCAACCCGAAACGACCTTAAAGAATGAGTGAAAAACTTCAACGCCTCCACATGAACAAGCTTAACCTCCCCCCGAACAAGCGGCTTGACACATTTGCACACGTTCCTCAATGTTCTGTATCTTTTTCACCTTCTTTACTTCTCACTCATCTTCTAGGCTGCAGGAGAGCACACCTTCAGAGCGGGTGACAGAGTGCTCGAGTAGAGTATGACTGTCAACACAAAGTGTAGTGCGCGTGCGTGTGTGTGTGCGTGTGTGCGTGTGTGTGTGGTAGGGAGGTAGGTAGGTGGAGAAGCACAGCAGGGCGTGAAGGAGCCCTGTGATAATGACAGGCCATGCATTATGTAACATGCAGATTGCATAAGGAGATGATTATTTTAAGTTCACATATCGACAGTGTGTAAGTATTTTTGGAGGTGGGCGTACAGGCGCTGTACGCACTTCTAAGTGTATGAAATATTCCGAGATGCACGCTTCTTTTTTTAGTGTGGGTGTGAGTAAACTAGGGTGAATTTGATGTTTTTAAGAAGGAGGCGCCGATGTTTCAGATTTCTTTCTGTGATATCTACATATCAAAACAAGTACGTGGGAATGTTGGCACACTTGCACGCAGTATGCATAAGGGCGTCTTTTTTTTTTTTTTTTTTTTAAATCTCAGGCTCCCACTTATTATCACTTTTAGGCTTCAGAGAGCTCCACTTGCAAAGGGGCAGATTCCGCTCGTCAGATGCAAAACCTGTAGCTTTGACTTTTGAAGATGCTCCTGTTTGAGCTTGTGCTGAGAGAGCACACGCTCAGACTTTTATCACTCACTCTCGCAGTCACTTAGTCACAAGATTACGGCTGGTCCACCGGGATGTGTGGTGTGGAATCACGCAAGCGAGGCCCGCTACACTACCATCAGTGTGCCGCGGCCTCCTGCTTCATGTGTGCCTCTGCAAAAATAAACCTCTTAAAGGGCCAGCAGTCACTCAGCCCCATTTGTTTCCTAAGCAGACACACATCGAAAGAAAATAAGTATTCAGCATACGGCCTTTAACAATGGAAATCAATCTTCAGTCCCTCTTCAACGCCTCAGAAAATGCTCATAATTGGACTGAGAGAATGAGGACAGCGAGGCCACTAAACTGTTGTAGGGCTTACATGAAAGAGCATGAGCAATGTCTCCTTTGAACCTGTTAAACATTCCTCTCCACAAAGTTCCAATAAAAGCGAATGAAATGTACAGCTAATCTTCTTTTTTTTGTATTGCTTGCGCTTTGTCTCCATGCACGTCACTTCAAGTTCAATGTACTGTTTGCACACATTGTCTGAAATTTGAACTGTATGATGCACCTGTACATGTTGCCACAAGATCTCAAAGGCAGCGACTACACTTCCTATTTGATTTCTTTCTCCAATTACTCCTGACTGGGCGGCAAATTGCCCCACTCTGAACAATCTCCCGTGTACTTTCCCAGTTTAAACACACCTCCTCTCGGGCCCCTTTGCTATCCCTGGACCAGGGCTATTTAAGCCCACTGCTCTAATTCTGAAAGTCCTGATCAGGCTGAGTGATGCACCTCCAACCCCCCCACCTCGCTCGCTCGCTCTCTCTGGATCAGTCACACTCACCAGCTTGTTCACACTCTCTCGGTTATTCCCCACCATGCGCCTACACACACGCATACGCACGCACGCACGCACGCAGGTGCTGTCTTACATGAATAGTGCACATTCAACATACGCACACACTCACGCAGAAACACGCGCAGGTGCCATCGATCTTACTTGAGTGAATGGTGAACATTCATCTTTTGACATGCACACAAAAACAAGATTTTGAGATGCTTGACAGCACTGTACATACGTAAGCCTCAAGTCGACAGCCAATGATTGTGTCTCACTCAAAGTTGCTGACACAGTTTCACGTACTCGCCCAGTACTTGACAAACACACAGAGGAGAGGAAGTGGTGCGCGGTGACACATACCTCGCCGGGTGCTTGAGCGTCTCTGCAACTGGAGAGGTCGCTCATTGGATCGGGCTGGCGGCAGTGGCGGGCATATAGAAATATCCACTTTGTATCTTCTTCCTCGCTACTGCTCAGCCTTTCCTCTACTCATCCAGTCCCTGCCTCTCCTTTTCACTCTCTAAACGCCTCTTTGCTCCCTCCCTCCCTCGCTCCCGCTCCCTCTCTCACTTTCTAGCGCTCTGTCATAGCATTCTCTCTCCCCGGCTCGCTTGATCTCACCACCGCACCCCTCCTCTCTTCCCTTCTTCCTTCACAAGTGCTCCCTGACACTCGCTAACTTTTTTCCCTCCCCATACCTGCAATAGAGTGTATAATTATAGAGAGCTCAGTGGTAATGCAGTCAGGCTCATTGCATTGACGCTCATGTTTGGCAGACGGCCCGGTGGCTTGGCTCATTAACCTCCCTTGAGCAGAATGCAGAATGGACCGGCCCTGTGGCTCTTGCTATTTGTTGCAACACCTCAGCCTCTTAGGCTCATCGGCCAATCCCGGGCCAGGAGAGATGAAGGCAAAGGTGCGCCTGCTTAGACTCAGAGCACTCTACCAGTATGTGAGAATAAGTTTCTAGCAGGTGCAATGTCAAGGTTAGGAGTCATCACGGTCACGGCAAAGGCGACGCTTTTCTCTTGGGCCAAATTGCTGGCACATACTGTAGTGGCTTCATGTTCTTCTCTTTGATACGGAGATGAACTCATTGTGAAACCAGGGTGAAAGAATGTCCTACATTACAAGTCATGCACTTCCCAGTCTTGAATTCACGTGCACAACTGTTTACGCAACATTAAAAAACACATTATTGAGGCGGATTTTTCTATATCCAGTGTACCTTGTGCAAAATATGATTGAATTACCTGTCTAATTTTATAATTTATTAATAAGATACCGTCACAAAATGTCCATGACCTTTGTCATCGGTTCTGGAAGTGAGTGTACAATCCAGTCCAGGCCAGGTCAGACCAGGCCAGGTTAGGTCACATAAGTAGCTTACGGGGCCATGAATCCAGCCACCGATTCAATTAGAATATTTATTTGACAAGACACATCATTGATTTTGGCTAGTGCCGTTGTCTCTTCAAACAAAGTACCATGTTATGATTTACAGAATAAATCGACAAATATTTTACTCACTCTTCCGACACAGAAAAAAATGGATTTGTCAATTGTATATTTTGTCACGTGGTTGCACAAAACCAAATCATTTAGATCCAAATGCATTTTTTTAAGTAGACCATCATCCATCCATCCATCCATCCATCCATCCATCCATCCATCCATCCATCCATCCATCCATCCATCCATCCATCCATCCATCCATCCATCCATCCATCCATCCATCCATCCATCCATCCATCCATCCATCCATCCATCCATCCATCCATCATGTGATTTTCCCTCCAAAATTGGGATGACTGCACCCTCCAAAACACAGTTGTGTAAATTAAAACATGATGAGTGCCAATTTTCAAAGATGTTTGAAAATCACAAATGAGGACAGGAGGAACAAGAATAGCCATATCATTGCCACGTTACCATTTATGATATGGATAACATATTTGGGTTCTTGATTATCGATTTTTTTTTTTTTTTTTTTTACAAGCATCATGTGAAAATGTCTACTTAAGTGAGTTGGACTGGAAAGCAGGAAGCAGATTGTGATCAAACAAGAGTAGGATGGTGTGACTATACAGCACTCAGCACTCAGATCACATGTTGGCGTACACACGCGCGTGTGAGTGAGTTCACATGCGCACATGTGCTCTTGTGATGATTTGGCGCCTCATCGGACAAACGTTTTGGTATCATTTCCTCCCTCCTTCTTTCTCTCCCATTTTCACTTCTGCAATTGCACTACAACGCCCTAATCTCACTCGAATGGGAATAGAAATTGGGGAACGTCGTTGTCCAAACATTTCTCCACATTTCTTAATCAAATACAAAACAAATGAGCTACAAGTACAGAACAGTCACAAAATTGATATTTGTGGTTATGTTGGAACATGGTGGGGTTTGAATTCTTTAAGTAGGCAAATATCAGCAAAATATAAAACTTACATTTCAGGTAATATTTTAGTTACCAGGCACAGCAATGTGAATTGACAAAATTGGTCAGGTCACATGTTCAAGGTCACTGGTGTGTTCTTCTGGCTCACATAGTTGCCAACATCATGGAAATTACAATATACCACCCTTGCCGCTTTGACCCTTGTATGAACATTAAGAATGTTTCAACTATGTAAAAATGTAAACAAGTTTACATTTTTTTTTTCCAATAAATTATTTTATTGCTCAACTTTATTTTTTTTCTTAACAGAGATTTTCTGGTAACCCAGCTGCCGGAAAAAAATTACAGTGTACACTGAAAAAATATATGTTCAATTTACTTCTAATTTTGTCAAGTGGTTGGACAAAAAGAAAATCATCTGGATCAGATGATTGTTTTTAATAACCATATGGTTGACTTATAAATATATATATATGCAACCGGATGATGTTATTTTGTGCAACCACTTGAAGTCAAATCAAGTAAATTCAACAAAAACGTTTTTTCAATATAGTCTGTGATAACAACATGCTTTTTTAATGAATGTAAAGTGTGACCAGGTTAAATAGGCAGCATAAAAACGACCCAAAGAAAGACACTTTTTGTTTAATCCCATGGAGCTTGCTGATGTCTAAAACTACTCATCATTAATAAAAATACAACAACAACAATAGGGGGTAGCTCCAAAATTGCCTGCTGACAATCCCGCCTTTCTCCTAGCCAAGAATTGGGTATTTGTTAGTATAAACAGAATGACAAAGTGAGAAACCAAAGAGAGCCAAAATCTGAAAGCACGAGCCAGAACACACGCGCTCAACAGTGACAGAGATCATTTCCCAACGTTTGTGATCCCTCTCAGTATGCACTTCCACACCTCTCCAAACTACAACCACAAAAACAAAAACTACCTCTCCGATCGTTTCGAGGCTGATCATTGTTAGCATAATTATTCTCATCGTCGTTAAAGCAGATTTTACAATTAAACAATTAATCATTAATTGTGTGAGCGATGAACCAAATCCAGTGTCTGGTGAGAGTTACAGTGCATGCATGCATGTGCGTGTGACTCAGCCCGTGTCAGTTACTCCTCTCTAAAGTGTCCTTTCCTTTTTTACTTCACACCTCTCTAGTTTGCTATTTTGGCTGCGTGTTTGCAGAGCCAGTAGTATCCAGTACATCAAGCACGCACACATACAGTTGCTCACTACAACATGCAAAGCCCATTGGGAGCATTGTGGCATCGCTCAGGGGCAACGTGCATTTTTTATAGCGTGCTGCTAAAATGGCTGATCGGAGTGAACGCACAGGAAGGGCCAGGGTTACTCACAAAGTGAAAAATATCGTATTGCATAAAGACGGTGAAAGGACCTGACCATGTAAACGCAGCAGAAGAGCTCTACCACAAATTGTATACACACACACGCACGCACGCACGCACACACACACACACACACACACACACACACATAGTGATGTCCTAATAGTGTTGGGCAAGGGTAGAGAAACTGGAGCTGAGACAGATTGCTGACTCAGGGAACAAACGTGTGTGTGTGTGTGTGCGTATGTGTGTGTGAGAGAGAGAGCGAGGGAGCAAGAGAGAGAGAGTGAATGAAAGAGAGAATATTCTGCTCACTGAGGCCTCATGACTTTCCTCAGCAGACTAGTGTGTCCTGACCACCACTATTGGCATTTCAAATCCTGTTCCCCAGTAAGAAAACCGAAACGGTCTTACTTTGAAAATACCGTAATTTCCAGACTATAAACCGCTACTTTTTGCCCAAGTTTTGAACCCTGCGTCTTATCGTCTGGTGCGGCGTATCTATGGATTTTTCGTGATTTTTGTGATGACTTGATCACTTATACACTCGTAAAAAGGCTGTAGACCGCTGTTATGCGGCACTGCTTTGCTGGGCGGAGGGATATGTGACATGATCACTGGGGAGAAGAGTGGTGTGTTGATGGCATGTCCATCCGCCAGGCAAATAGTGCCGTATAATTGACACAAAGAAGAGACAGAACGAGATCAAGACGGACATTACTGAAGAAAGAAAGCTTTTACACACAAACCCTCATTTTGGGGGACAAAAGAAATGCATATGATGCCGATTTTAAGTTAAAGGCAGTCGATTTGGCTGGTAACATGCACTGTAGAGGTTTCTTCCGGTCACTAGGGGGCACTGGGCTATTGTTGATGACATCTTGTTGCGTCACCCTTTTCTTTCTTTATTTCCTGGTTATGTCTACTCTGGAGCTATACTTGTAGCTAGCTAGTTTCATGTAACTTGGCGCTTTGTGCGTGAATAAAATTAGCATGAACAGCCCCTCATCATGGAAATTGCCCGAAGAAATGCATAAAAGTGACAACGAAAGCGCGACTGAGAAAGTGTGTGGCGAAGTATATCTGACGCTATTCCAATCGGACACTGAGGAGGAAGACTTCGATGGTTTCAGTGCACTTGAGGAAGATGAAGATGGCTCTCAGTGACTTTTACTGGTATATTTTTCTTAACCAGCCCTGTTAGACTGTGCTACTGTGTTGCTGCTTTGTTACCGCCGCGTCTCAGTGACTTTTACCGGTAGTTTTTTTTATCCAGCCCTATTAGAGCTGTGTTATTTCCGTGTTGCTGCGGTACTACTGCCGCGTCACAGGCAGTGTTTGGAAAGAAATGTTAAGGTATATTGAAACTTTAAAAAGGCTGTCTGTGTACTGTCTTTTTTTTTTTTGTAAATAACTCGCGTGCACATGTGGCTTTTAGGACAGTGCGGCTTATTTATGAAAAAAACCAAGATTTTCCCCTCATTTTTACTCGTGCGGCTTATAATCAGGTGAGTCTTATAGTCCAGAAATTACGGTAATTCGCTTGAGAAAATGGAGAAATAAGATTTTTCTTATTAACTGCTGTTTGATGGTAAGCAAACACTCGTGGCCAGCCCCTTTACACGGTTTTCCCACTGCCTGCTCATGTGACTTTTCATGTAGTCCTTTGGCAAGTTGGAAGCTGCCTTGCTCATCATTCTTCAGTTTAAGAAAAACATGCCGCGCATACATACACTACATTGAGTGAAACCTCGACTGAGTCAAACAATTTAAAATGAGTAATTCACTCTAGTTCTCATTAACAATAAATAAAACAATGATATAATAATGACGGCAGCAATAAGTACTGTAATCCTGTAATGTCAGTAAGCTCACCCTCTGTTGTAATGTTGTGACCACACAATCTTGAAAAACAAAAAAAGGATTCAGATAAAAAAATACATGACTCATATTACAGAGCTCAGCATTTAAACCTCAACAAGTAAATGAACTTGACTTAACTTCTAAATCCACTCATTGATAGCTTCTATTAATTTTTTTTAGTAGCAGGGCTGGTTAGATATTCTTTGCCAGTCATGCTACATATACATTCACAAGAAGGTATGTACATTGCATACTTCCCAAGCTTTCAAATTTGTATTCCGCCTTTTACACATGACCATCCTGCCAGGAGCCAAAGCGTCAAATACAAACATAGTTTCGTTGCGATGAAAGTGAGAAGTGAGTACAAGCTCGTAAACAATGACCATTGCATAACAGTGACCGTCCGAAGAACATCAAGTCAGCACGATTGAAGCGACTTTGGTTTAAATTTCTGCTTCTTCCTTTCGCTTCCTTTTGTTGCCATGTCTTTCCTTCATCATTGCTTGTACGCGCCGCCTCCAGCTAAAAATACTTGCTGCCCTGTCACTATAACAGATCACCTCCAGAAGAGATCTGCTACCAGCAACGATCGGCATTTGATGGGGCAACAGCAACACTTAGCGCATGCACACACGTGCACCTGCACATGCCATACACCTCAGATAATAATGTTATTAGATAAGCATTTGTAAATGTTAAGTGAACGCATAAAGCGTGTTTATATGTGCGCGTTAGACAAACAGGTGCAGCTGGCCAAGCTGCTGGAAGGCCAACAGCGTTGGCGCAGTCAATGTGTGAGGGCGACGCATTACACGCAGGCATTCTATCCAACATAGCAGCTAGATTGTTTTTCCAAGATTGCTCTGTGGTGTGATGGAGACAAAGGGAAGTCTACATGCGTTTGTGTGAAATGTCTTTCTATGCAGGTGGGAGTTAGATAAATAGTGGGAGTTGACGGGCAACTCTGGCGAGTGGTCAGGAAATGAAATAAACAACAACTTCTCACTCTTGTTTTCACACTTGATGTGCCTCTCGACTGAGTCTCTCGGTGAGAGCGTAAGGTGTCACTGTTTGATGGGTCTGAGGGTTTTTTTGTCTTTGCTGTTCCCATGGTTACATTGACCAATTATAACCTGTAAAGACTGAAAGTGAAGCTGTCATTTAGCACAGGTCAAAAGGTGTATAAGGTTTGATGTACCGCGATGCGCGCAGGTCAGTCTCTTAATTATCTGCATTTGGAACACAAGTAGGAGGATTCCAAAATATATAATGGCAAAAAAAAAAAGAAACACTTTTTGCATAGTTGGGACATTGTGTGCTACGTCGTCGACTTGCACCACTGTTGGATCATCAAAGTCTACAAATATGGCAACACCGCTTGCTATTTTAACAGTTTTTCTGCTTAAAATGGTTTGAAAATTGAAAAGTAGTAGAAAAGTACAAATTTAGGCTCAGACTACCAATCAGTGGAAGCGGTTGTTCCCATTTTGCACTTTTTGCGGCCCCTTCACTATCTGCGGAGCATGCGCAGTAGGTCACTAACGTACAGCAATTACACTTGGACAACATACAAAACACTAACCCTACTTCGAAACCCAAACCCAAATTTGAAACTCTATATCTGAACCCTAATATGAGTTAAAACCCTACTAGGAAACCCTAACACTAGTGTGAAACACTAACTTTAATTTGAATCCCTCCTACTAAGCAATAACCCCATCCCTCATTCTGAAATGCTAACACTAGTTTAAACCCGTAACTTTAGTTTAAAACCCTACTTCAAAACCCTAACCTTAGTTCAAAACCTTGACTTCAGTTTGAAAGCCTACTGTGAAACTTAACCAATGACCCTAACCCCTATCCTAACCCTAACTTTACACTTTAAAACACACTGTTTTGGCACAGGTACAGGGACTTACGCTGCTATTTCTGATTATTTCAGCAAATGAATATTATTTAGGGATGGGAGAATTACCTTGAAATTGTGCAAGCCAGGCGCGTGAAAAATGATGCATACGGAAGAATATGCCCCGTGGTGAGCACTCTATTTCTCTTGTTGTTGAGTTGACAATGACAAGAATCCTGCCTGCAACTTGATGTGATGATTGCAGTACATTTCATTTGTTGTTCTTACTCCTACGTTTTGATGAATTGTCTATTCAAAACACCCCTGCATGCTTTGTCTCATCATGTTGTTTCAAATTGTAAATCTTAAGCACATCTATAGGCTCCTGGCACTCTAAGTACATTGATTTTGCACTTGAAGGGATAATGAATACAATTTATTCACTCCATTCTTCTTTGAATTGCTTGTTCTATTACCTTGCCAACTTGAAACATGCCATTTTTCTGCAATCTAGGCTCGTACAGCTGAAAGTGCCAACAATATGCCAACTGCTCCAAAATCAAAAGAGACATTTAAAAATTGCAGCTGTAGCAGTGAACTGTGAGTGGCACAGTAGCAGGATGACTATGTATTATTGGCATGGCGATAAGTACCCGTGTACACATGCTGACCCCACTAACACACATAGTAGAAGAAAAGAGCTTGGACAATGTGCTTGATTTTCAGGCACAGCCACACATAGAAGGCGTGCCCCCTGAATAAATCTAAATCTAAATCCATGCAAAAAGCCTCCTGAGAGGCTCAATTTTATATTGAATAATACGTATCAAAACGTTTTGTTAAGCTATTTGTTCACTTTCCAAGACTCTCAAATAAATGATTTGCTTAACTTGTTTACAATAAGCCAGCCTTGCGTTTTTTATGCTGTATGCGCACGCAATATAGCCCAAACTACCTGTATTTTCTGACGTCTCATTACCAGAGTGACATTTGTGCTGTCCTGTCGAGCCATCTGGATGCGTCCCACACATGTGAGAGAAACCAGCCTGGGTTTAGATCTGACTCACATCAAACAGCCTCTCTGCCCACACCCGCCTGCACGGGTAAACACATAAACGTTTAATAAAGATGGCCCAGAAAGAGTTGTTTCCAATATGTGACATTTAAAAATCTAGGCAGGTGACAAAGAGATTGAGACAAATGTTGACAGAAGCTATTCTCAACAACATACTCTCCAATTAAATGACAGCAGCTGATTGAAAACAGCCTGCAAATCTTGCGGTGAAGTCGGCAAGTTGAAATATCACCGTGTTGGTCGGGGAAAGTCCCCAAAGTGGAAAATGAAATGAAAAGCACTGTTTAGGTCTTCATTGTCAAAATAAAAGATGGAGGTCTCTTCTTTGCTAAGATGCTAGACTAATATTGTACAAGCAGGATTATTTATTTATTCTGCTGTTAATGAATAAAAAATCTGCACACAACAATACAAAAATATCAACACACAAAAAGCTAGTGTGTCTGACTCAGTCAAATTGTTCTGGGCTCAACTTTCCACACAAGCCTCCCTGTTTAGTGTTGGCGAGTTGCTGTATCGTCAGGTTAAATGAGAAGTCTAAATCAATTCCCGCTCAAACATCAGCTGTAATTCTCTCTGGCTCTATCAGACGCTGTTTGTAAAGTGGCCCACAAGGAAAAGTGCTAAAATGGAGGGGTGATTGTTTTTAGCTTTACTATGCAATATTCTTGCTATTGATTTTAGTTTTGTTATTCATAATGCCATTTGATTATGACCATTACTACTGTCATTAGAACAATGACCCCATTCAAAAACACATGAAACCAACAGGATTTTGCTTAAACAGTTCCGTGATGGGAAAATGAAGCTTCAAATGTGCTTCATAAACCAATTGTTGTATTTTTTGACTGCTCATAGTGGTACTATTGATTTAAAAAAGGACTTTAAGAAATGGAAAGTTAGTGTGCTTTCAGTTCAATGTTGAACAGAGAGTACCATCTTGAGCATTCAAAAAATATAACTGCTTCATGAAGCAAATTTGAAACTTCATTTTGGAGTGTTTATTAAACACTCCACAATTCATTGAAGTTTGAAAAAGACTGAAAATTTTAAGCTTGACTTTAAAAATGGTGACATGAATCAATTGGAAAAAACTCCTCATGTATCCAGCCCACTTATGTCAAGTATATTCAAGAATTAAAGAGGATTCTAAAACACTGCATCTGAAACAATTGAATATTCAGATTTCAGAGCAAGCAGTGACATGCTGAGAGGATGCTATGAATGTCTCTCGACATTCATGAGGAGACCAAATACAGTTTCGCTATGAGTGAGTCAGCGCAGTTAAAAAAAAAAAAAAAAAAAAAAAACATAAGCGTACAAACCCGCTTCCCCTGCGTGGGTCTGTAAATTTACCATGCTGAATAAATGCTCCTGATGTGGAGCATGATGCATGCACCCTGTTGGTGTCATTGCTTTACCCTCTGCTGGGAATTCCGGCCTTGAGAGCCAGGCCGAACAAATGTCCCTGTTCATGCAGGTACTGGAGTTGAATGTCACTGCCACGTTCACTGACATGCTAAAGCTCTCCTGCATGCAAGGTTTCTCTTTATTCTCCTTCATCTCTCTCTCTCTCTCTCTCACTCTCCCTCATTCTCTCTCACTCTCTCTCTCTCTCTCACCCCGCCACACTTCTCTCATCTATATTTGATTGCTCCCACTGTACCAACTTCATTTGCTTTCTGTGAATTATGAATGAGGCACAGAGTGGAGGCGCTTTTTCCTCTCCGCTGGTTTGATCCCCGATTAGCAGCGAACAGTGTTATCTGCACTATTCGTGAGCAGGCATTATGCTTCTGATGTGTGCCACGCGGTGAAGAAACCATGCCATCAAGCACTCTGCCTCACTCAGAGGAGGCATGAGAGCGTGGAAATAAATGGGTTCATTAGCATTCTTAAGGCAAAGACAAGCATTTTGTATTACACGCCCACGGCACACCTGCCAATTTGGTGATAGAAACTAGACAAGGATTTAGACTGTCGAGAAGCAGGTCTAAATTGTGGTGCAGTTGTAATACAATTTTCTTTATTTTTTGCTCAGTTGGTATGTGTGGTGGATGTCATCATATTTCACTCATAGGAAGCAACTCGTCAAATCTATTTTTACCCATCATTAGTTTCATCTTTTTTACAATTATTACTTTCATCTTTAATAGACAAATTTATTTTTACTGTTATTATTTTCAGCTTTTTTTTTTACCATTATTATTAACTATTATTAACTGCGGCACAACTCGTGTGTGTGTGTGCGTGTGTGTGTGTGTTGGGTCATACAGACGCTTGATATTGAAATGAGTTTCAAAGTGCTCACTTGGCAACGTTACATCATCCGCAAATGAAGATCTCCTACAAGGACTCCAGTGTGTCCATCATACTTTCATGTGCCTCCCCCGCGCGGAATTCAAAATGAACAAGGGGAGCCGCTTCGATTACTTGCCAATCAAGTCGCCTGTGTTCACTCTCACGACACAAACGCCCATGTCTATCTGATAGTGTCTACGAAAACACCAAAAGAAAGAAAACGCCATCCACACGCAGTTAGATTATATTTTGTGCTACACTTCTGCTGAGCACAAAACGAAGGACCATGTTGCATGAAAATGAACCCGTTGACATCTTGTGAGAGCACAATCTACACGCTCAAACACAAAAGAGTGCATATATTGTACTTTGTTCAAAATCTCAAATCCACATACACAGAAAAAAAATCTTAACCAGGGCGGAATGCATGTTGTGATGTGCATGCCATGCGATGCACATGACCTGCTCTGCACAGCTCAATGGACTTTTCAAGCCAACACGCACACTAGCTCACACTCAGCTCAGACTTTGCCAAGATTATTAATAGCGTGTTGCAGTCTTGCAATGCGCCCGGGAAGTGCAAGGCAAGCAGTACAAAACTCAAAAGATGACGTTGGGGTTTTTGGGGTGGGGGTAAGGTTACATCATCACATGTGTCACGATTCCTGGAAAAGCAAAGCTGACACGAGTGTCGTCCTCATTTACTATGCCAACCTCACACACGCGGGCGCGCACACACGAGCCATTCATGAAAACATTGAGATTTGCTGACACAGACATTGCACACAAACAGATAAAAGAGACACATTGTTAGCAGTCTGCCTTTGGACAATGTTTCATCTAACAGAAGGGTCTCGGTGTGGGCAACAGAGTGCTGATGACACAAAAGCTGTTCAACTTTTTGCTGCCTGATGGAATGGGAGTGTGCGTATTTGGAAAGACCATCGTGGCACTGGCAAGCACGCTAGTGAGAATTTGGAGGATGTGAAGTGAGGATGGCGTCTCCAACTGGATCGCAGGTGTGAAAAGCAACAACATCCTCTTTCTTTTCTCTTTTCCTTCCTGCCACCTCCTCCTCTCGCCTGCCTCTTTTGCTGGCCTCATCTAATAGATAAACGAGACAGGCCTAACACAGAGAGAGTCCCTGGGTGTCTGAAATGTTTGTGTTATCGAGACTGTCTGAGTCAGAACAAGTCTTGAACTGCAGAGGTAGCGACACAAAAGCACGGTTCTAAAGAGAGACCGGAATAGACGGGAGGGGGGGGTTGAGAAAAGACTTAGACACACGAGTGCATGAGAATGAGCGTTGTACAGCAGGGAGTTGATGAAGATGGAGGAAGCTGCAGAGAACAGATGAGCACGAAAGAGAGAGTGTGTGAGTGAAATAGAGGGAGAGAGGAGGGGTAGGGTGTAAACAGCAGAGGGTTCACTGAGTTCGGCGCGCAGTCGCTCTGAGAGATGGGCATCAGAAATGGAAGCCCAGGAGGCTGTATAGTGCTGCGTGACTCATACATACATTCACTTTTGTGGTACATATGCACGCAGCCGCTCCGTCATAGGAAACGTTTCAATGCCGTTGAACCATTAAACATGTCCCAGGAGAACATTTGACTCCTTACAGAAAACGTGGCTTGTGTTTTTTTTTTTTCTTCATTATCACCATTCAATACATTTTTGTTAGCTTTAAAAGGTGATCAAATCACAGCTCCCCTCAAATGCAAATAATGGAAAATATAGAGATTATCACATTATGAGCACTTGCGCAATATAAAAACAAGTGTGAGCGCTGTCTCAAGTATTCCATCGTTGTAAAGGTCTTTACCTTCAGAGAGGTATTCATTTAACAACAATTTCCCATGTTGTTGGACCATGTTAAGTTTGTATGTTAATAACATTCATGCGACCTTTTATTATTATTATTTTTTAAATTTATTTTGTAAAAATAATTTGAAAATGTTTATTTGCATAGACTTATTTAAAGTTCTTATTAATGTCTGGTGTCAGCTTTGCAATTGACGGTATCATCATGTCAATATGTCAACATGGAGACAGACAACCATCCGCATTGACATTCAGTCACTAAGCGGAAAACTGAATAGTTAATTATGCATGGATTTTTTCATTCACAATGAAAAATTCTAAAATTATTTATCATTAAAAATCATCATGTTGACTACATGGATGTTTATATTTACTACTGTGCACTTCAGAGATATTGGGTGTTGACACTTTAAACTTTAAAGTTTAAAGTATGAACTACGGAAAAAATCAAAAAGGAATTTTGCACTTGACCGAGGTAATGAAGACATTTTTACTTGATACCCCATCACATATCAATTCAAAACAGTGTTCATGACCACTAAATACATAGTGCCTTTTTTCAAAATGAAAAAAAATAAAATAATGCTGTGATGAGTCCAAGTGATACTACTCATTTCAAACAGCTTGTTTCCCCCCACATGAGTCACTAGATCGTATTTAGACACAGAAAAACTTGCGAAACTGACATAACGAAAACACATAACGCAAACCGTCTCTCACAGGTTGCCTCATGCTCCTTTATAGTTTGCCAGGAATTCTAGACAGAGTATCAATCGTTGCCACTATACAGACAAGGTCAAACGATGTGCTTAATCTTTCCTCTTGAGAAAGAATGCTTCAGAAAAAATTGCATGTATAGCCATATACAGTGTCTAATTCATAATCGCCACTTTTGAGGAACAAAAGCTCCGCCACTGTTGCTTCTCTGTCTTGCAACATTTAGCAAACACCACAGAGATACTGTCTGAGGGCAATCTCAGCAGCAAACACAACACTGTCAGGCAGCCGGAATGCATGTTCGCTCGCGCCTGTGGCACTGGGATGTCTGTTGCCATGGTGATTCCCAGAATAACCCCACACAACAGTGATGTTTGATTGAATAAAGTTTGTGCGCCTCGACTTGACTGTCTCTGAGGGGTCGTCAGAGTCAGGGACACAATTACCTCAACCACTCCCGCCCGCCACAAGTGAAATGCGTGTGGAACATATATTTTGTTAGCAAGCTGATCTTTGGCTCACACATTGAGTTATGGCAAAAAAAAAAAAAAAAAAGAAGTGGGCAGTGCACCGTGCACGATGGAACGCACGCGTCTTGCGTGCGCGTTCTTACATGCATGCGCGTATTTATCACAGTGATTCACGAGCCACAACAGACGCGACACTATAGAAAGCTGAGACAACACCGTTTCCCAGGGTAAGCCAGCACTGAGACGCACATGCACACAGAAAATCTTCAGAATTGATCCAGAAATATGCTGTTTCAATTTGTGTCAGCTCCCGTAAATACAGGTTTTTTTCTCATTTGTCATGAAAATTAAGGCTAAATATTTTTAGTCTATTTTTATTTTGTTTAATGTATTGGATAAAATTTTTTTTTTCAAGCGACACTGGAGTGTGCGACACTACTTTAGCCAGTAGATGTCAGGACTGTGTCACAATTAAACTGAAGGAATTTCAAGTGCGCGTGCGTATGTATAAAAAAAAGTGGTTTGTTTGTTGTTTTTCATCTCCATTGTTTTAGTCGTATGAAAATAAAACAATATTTTTATATGCAACGAGAGAAAACTGCACTCCCTGTATGCTGAATATCAGGGAAGCAATTGTATATTTTAAATGGGGAAATAACATTTGAATTTACCATTATTGTACAGTACTTTCTTACAGCCAAGGTTGTTGTGCATTGCTGTATGGATAATGTTGAATTGAGTTTTAACTAAACTTTCAGGCTACATGTGATTTGAAATAAGAAAAAAGAAATAATGTTTCCAAAATGCTAAAAGGAAACACAAAAGTTACTGCAGGTGGGGAATAAACTCACATCAGAAAAATCTCCCACTGTTCATAAAGTCATATTCTACTGTCCAGTGCATATGTATGACAAAAATGCTATTTAAAATATGAATAAAATAGAAGCATACATACAAATATATGCTTTTAATATATTTCACATTTGATCATACATTTTCTATATAATGCATGTATAAAAGATCCACTGTCCTACCTGACCAAAATACTAGGTACAATAATTCATTTTGTACATTTTTCCACAAAAAAAAAATCAACTCAGCCATCCAGTACTAGAAAGCTGATAGCTACACTTTATCGCACCATCAGAATAGAAACACAACACGTAATTTATTGTGTGGTTGAACAACAGAGCCTGTTCCATCTTAAGAGTGACATAATTGGCTGTTGCAGGCCTCTTATTATGGCAGAGACCTGTAGGGGTCCGTAATGCTAAATACTTGTTAACACGCCATGTGTGACGGTTGCTGTGCATCATTGTAGCAATACATTTGTTGGGATTAGTTCATCTTGGTAATGGAGCCAATCTGTGCATTCATACTGTAATTACACGCTTGAGTATCTGTACTGTTGGTTGTGATTAAATTAAAATACTGCAAAAAACGTTTTTGATGCTATTTTTGAAGGGTCTAATTACAATCTCATAGGGCAAAGCAAGAGACGGTTCACACATAGTAATTACTTCGATTTACACCCAGCAGAGTGCTGATACAGTATGAAACACAGCTAGTGCAGTTGCAATCTTGGCATGTATATTTATTTTTCCTACTGAGTATGGATTGCAGAAAATAACAAAATGATTCAAAGAACTATTACATTTACTGAGGATCTAAATAAAGTTACACGAGAATGTTTATTTTCACCATTTTACATGTCCATCCCTTCATTTTCCAAATTGCTTGGTCGCGGGTGTGCTAGTTGCTAAGCACTATGTATACCTAATGCATCTACTTGCACAAGATGGTGGGTGGGGAGCACAAAAATCTACAATGTGCTTACTAAAAAAGAACAAAAAATGAATTGAGGCAGTTTGTTTGTGTCTGAGTTGTTTTCTTATATACGTTTGCTTAAAATTTACAACTGTTGTCCCAGACTGTTTTCAGGATAATCTTAAGACACATCCAATAAAAAAATAAGTCATGTT
Organism: Syngnathus floridae; assembly: GCF_059516105.1. Lineage (NCBI taxonomy): Eukaryota > Metazoa > Chordata > Actinopteri > Syngnathiformes > Syngnathidae > Syngnathus > Syngnathus floridae. The sequence goes on along the minus strand of NC_142414.1, from coordinate 16,766,132 downwards.
TATTGTTCTGATAAAAGTCAAGTCCTAAATTTATTCATTCATTCATTCATTCATTCATTCATTCAATAATATTTATTCTTCGTATGGAGGAGATGGTTCTTTGAAAGTGTAGTTGTGTTAGTTAGCCAACTGACTAGAGTGTCATCTATGGAGGTCAGACCATGGGCCCCATTAGGATGGCGGTAGATGGGGCAAGATGTTATAACATGGTCTGCAATCTGGGGCTCATTTCGTTTACCTCCTCGTGGTGAGCCCTGGAAACTGGATACTGTGTGACATGTCCAGGCTGAAAACGATACTTTGGAGTGGCTTTTGGGGTGGTGAAAGGATAGACCCTCGGCCTCGAAAGTAAAAAGGTGTTTTAATAATACTAAGGTATACTATACATTATAAATGCCTCTAACCATAGTCGTTTTTGGTATGTTCCTAAAGCTTACGTAAAAAGCCTCCTGATCCTATGACCCCCTCATTATTACCAGTTGGTACAGGCCACAATGCCTACTTTCACTCACCCTGTCTCTAAGCTGCTGCACAGTGTGCAAGATTGTGTGTGTGCTTGTGGGAGAAAAAGAGAGAGCGGAGAGAGGCGAGGAGGGGGGCAATAAGGATGCAAGTGTGAAGCAGCGTGAGGGGAACCGAGAAAGGACGACTGGGGCGATCACAAAGGAGAAAGGGAATCAGCAAGAGCAGATTAATCGTGTAGTTCTAATAGCCTGCTGCTAAAGTGTAGAGATGCAATGACTAGATGATCTGCTGTGACGCGTGCCCGCATCCTGTCCTGCAGCCTTGACAGGAGGTGACAAGACAAATTGACACACACCGCTCCAACACTGCATCATGTCATCTACAGGGTCAACCAAACACAACAAACGCCTGACGTGTAAGTAACCAAATCACATTGTTTGATTTAAGTGCGAGATTATGCAATGTGCGCAATTTATACATATATATACTTATTCACCATCTTTCCTTTATCTTTATTTATTCTTATTGAGCTGAGGCTACGTATGTTTGATGACTTTGTTTTGCTTTTTCCTCGCTAATGTAAACAAGAACCAGCTCTCTATGCGTGAAAGATGTCTGTTGAACTTTGGAGCATACAGATTGTACCACTGTTCTAGAAAATATTGATACATTTATTGACTCATCAATAATTTGCTTTTTATTGCCATAAAAGTATTATTGCAGTTGTTCTGTCAACCTTTCTTGATAGGAGCAAGACCAACATAAAAACAGAAGAGGCAACCAACGTTTTGCTTTTTGAGTAACCTCACCTGTCAAAATATCACTTGACTTATATTTTAGCCTCTTTAAAAGGATAATGCTGGTGCATTATATTTAATGTGGAAGGTAGAGCACGTACATAAATGGAGCCTACCAAAAGCCCTCGTTTTTCAGATGGCAGTGGGAAATAGAAGAGCTCTGTTGCATTTAGCTGGATTGATGATCCTTAATGGCTTTGGGAATGTGGATTGAAGTGGCCTGGGAATACACATCATGGCTGAAGATGCAATCACAGTTTGGGGTTTGGCGGGGATTTGGAAATGGAGGCAAAGTGCAGTGGAAATATCAGTACAATAATTATTATGGTTTACGTTCATTCTAGCGACAGTGTTCACATCAAGGAGCGTGTGGTGTTGGGGGTCGTGTGGTGTCATGCTGCCGTTGTGCAGTGATCTCACACATAAATGATTCAGCCTTGATGGTCTGCATCGGCTGTTCAGTCAACAGGGGGGGGGGGAGTGATTGGCTAATAGCAGTAATACCTAAAGATGATGAGACTGTGCACTGTAGAGAGCCGAGTCTCAATCTCACTAATCCCTTGGGGAGAAATAGAAGCTGCGGGTCGTCTAGGCGGAATAGAGCTGGAGATGGATGAGCTGTCAAATGTGACTGGAGTGAAAATACAATCCCTTTTCCAAACAACAACATAGTCACTTTTTCATGAAAGCATAAAAGCAATCACGGGATTTCCTCTTACTCGTCACAAGGGGGATTGAAAGCCTTATCATGTGATTGTTGGGTTCAATAGGAACTTTTGTTCCAAGCTTGCAGTGGCGCAGTTCCTCGGGCTCTTGATCTATGACTGCACCAATAAAACCACCCAGAGCGGCCAATGACGCATGTTGTTAACTGTTTTCATCACAGAAAAAAGTCAGTAGAGTAGAGTAGACGGTAGAGAGACACACCAATACAGTCTGAATACTCTAGTGAACAATGAATGCTTATTTTGACAGTAGATGAGGAAGGCACACCAGTTTAGAACCCCCAAAATCAACCTCTTGTGAAATATGTTTATTTATTGTGTCACATTCCTCTATGTTGTAAATTGCTAACAGGCAGATCGCAACATAGACTTGTCTGAGGACATTTAATTGACAATAGGTCAGATTACATAAAGCTCCATATGATACTCTGATCAATTTGTCTCAGCAAACATGCATGTAGATAGGTCTTATACGGCGATGCACTATAGAAGGGTGCAGCTGAAGAAGTGTACCAGCATTACATAAGAGTAAGCCTAAGGCTATTATGATTCACGGTGGGCTTAGACGGAGAAGGAACTTAGAAGCCATTGGTCCTGACTCAGATCACAAATGTCATGGGAATTATGTCTCTTCTAAAATATCTAGATAAGATAATGTAACAAAATTGTAACTATATATACGTATATGCCGTAATAATGTTTATTTAATCTGTGGATAAATTATTTAATGGCCAAACTGATTAACAATTGTTTATTTTTGTCTGCAACATGTACCTACAGATTATTGTTTCCAGTTAACGCAAAATTTAAGTGAAATCCACAACTTTTTGTCTTGAGGTGGGCAATGGCTGAGCTCGAGGATGTAATCATTTTAATGTTGAAGACGTGTGGATAAAATCGATTGTTGCATACACCCAAACATTCCAATAGTGGACTCAAAGCCAAGTGCTGCACCTCCTTTTCTAAGTCTTTTAATATAATGAGGTACTTGGACAATGGCATCACACTTCGACAGCAGCCATCACAGCTGTTCTCGCTTCCTTGACCCGCCACAGTAAATCCTTTCCATGTGACCTGTGTTTTGCAGTCCAGATCAGGATAAAGCAGCAGCCTAACAAGGAATGAACCAGTCGTATCCAAGTACAAGCAAAATGCACCGTGCATTCCAAGGAAAGGCGTCTGCCTGCTTATCGATCAAATTCACCCAAATCTTGTTACACTGCTTGCGCCAATAGTTAGAGGTGGTGCCAGCAGGTTTAAAATGTAGCCTATTTTTAGCCACTGAATTGTTAGGTATGGAAAAGCTCTTGGAACACGCAGAATTGCAAAGACATATGAACTAAATTCCCAAACAAGCTTTAACACATAAAAACACACATAAAAAGACAGAACTCAGCAGCAAAGGAGGAAAGCATGGCAGAGTATCTACTTGGGTCTGTGCAGAAATTTTGAAACCGTCAGCACAGAAGAAGTGAAGCAAATTTTGATGAAGATTCCAGCAGCATCCATTTGCTTTGGACTGTGTAAATATGCAAGTCATTCATGGGCACTCACTCATGAAACAGTACAATGTACATAACACTGGTGCACAGTGCACACTTTTAGACAAGATCACACACACTCACACACACACGCATGCACATACACGAAAACGCGCTCTTGCACAAACGAATAAGAGCACTGGTGACATGAGTCAAAGTGTCAGCCCATGCAGCCCAGTGGGGGCAGGCCCAATGTGTCAAGAAGAATTTAGCACAGTTACACAACCAAAGCTGGTCAGTTGGGCAAAGCATCATACTAAAAAGGTGGACCTCAGGACAGATCTTCATCTATGTACGGTGGGTATAGTAGAAAGTTCACACACCACTTCTTAAGTAAGCCAGGTTTGTGTGATATAAAAATTAGGTTATGGGAATTTTTTAAATATGTGCACGAATCCACACAAGCATAAGGAAAAACGTTAAAGATTAGAATCCAGATCACAATATGAGAAAGGTTGCTATTAGTGTTTGCAACATGTGTTACAGCTTGACTTATTGTCGTTGTTCAGCGGAGACAGACAACTCCCAGAGAGTGTTGGACAACGATTCTACGCAGCATCTGAAACTGAGGGACAGACAACGCTTTTTTGAGGAGGTCTACCAGCAAGATGTGGATAACTACCTGCCCTCGGCTCACCTGCAGATTGATAGCAGGAAACGTAAGTGACAGTAGCAACTTTGGTTTAAGAAGAAAATACGCATTGGAGTTTTATAACAAACCACATAATGTAAGTTGATATTCAAGCGATAGAACATAAACAGATAAGAGCCTTAATGGAGCCATTCACATCACAATGCCTCTCATGCATCACACAATGTTGAGCACTTCATAACGCAATTTGTGTTTGCAGCCCCCATGGGAAGTATCTCATCTATGGAGGTGAACGTGGATGTGCTAGAGCAAATGGACCTGATGGACATTTCGGACCAAGAGGCCCTAGATGTCTTCCTCAACTCCGGATCAGGAGGAGATGAGGGAGAGATAACATCCCCTCTACCAGGTGCACAGACTAATTCCAAATAACACTTTCAAATAAATGCCTTCTCTATACATTGCAATATTTTTTGTCTCGTCTAGGTGGCACTCTTTGTTCAACTGACATTGACTTGCCAATTTCTAAAACACTTTATTTGAACCAACAGTGCCATCGAGAGAGTCCAAATCTACAACAACTGGTTCATGATGCAACTTTGAAGCTTCATTTTCCTATCATGGGCATTTAAGAGCTTTTGTTTACAGATGGGGAGGATGAAGATGATGAGGCAGATGAAGAGGCCGAGGTTGTCTACAGGGTGTGTCCACCATTGCAACGGCAAAATGAAGTCCACAACGGCTCCAAGTCTCGCATGTCATCGACATCATCGAGCTCCAGCGATGCAAGCGGGGGCGGAGCAGACACACCTGTAATCCAGTCGGATGACGAAGAAATCCATGCTGACACCCAACTACTGACCTCTGTTCCCCATACTAGGGATGAAGAAACAGACGACGAGGACGAGGAGGAGACATGCCTTCTGACTAAATCCAAACAAAGACTGAAATAGAGACAAGCTGTCCTCTCACTGTCTCATTTCATTTGCAGAGAAAACCGAGCATGATTCACCTGCTGTGATTTGTCCCCTTTGAAAATGTGTCGGTATTTATGCAAAAAGTGTATTCTTTACAACTTAAAGTATACATTTTCCCTCTCTTTGTTAATAGGAAAAAAACTGTCGGTTGAAGTTTGTGCTCTATGTTTCCGGATATTTAATGCAAATTATACTGTAGGAGTTTTTCACCGCCCACACATTAAAATATTCTGGCTGCTTGCTGCCTGAGGAGAATCTTCAAAGCAGCCATGGTAAACAAGGAAGGAAGATTTATGAAAGTGCATCTTCACTTTGTAGGTTTTAAAAAAAAAAACAATATAGCAAATAATAATAAACACAAAACCCAATCTATGGGTTGTTCTTCAATAATGTAAATAACTTAAGTCAAGATAACTTTATTTTTTTGATGACAAACATTTTGCAGGGTGTACTGATTGAAATAGCTCCGATGTAGTAAAAGTTAACTCTATTCTCATGCCTTAGTCAAAGCAGGTTTTATGTTGCCATTACGCATCATTTTGAAAAAGATGGGTATGTTTCATTCCTAACACTGTCACGAATGGCACTCATGGAAAGTTTTGTAGCCATCGGTATGGGCCGTGATTTCTATTTTGTTTCACCAAATTTGCTAATTCATTTCTTCTAAATTGCTGTTCAGAGCAGTTATTTTTCTAAATTCCCCAAAAGGTTTCGTAAAATTTCCGGCTGCGACTGTAAATACAGATTTTTACACAAAATTATTTTTCAATAAATGTTTTGGTGAAACTCAACATTTGAATCACTGCCAAAACCCTCTGAAGACTATTTTAGCTATACTTGGTTGGCCTTTAAAGTGGTAAATACGGGTCCTGCAATGTATACAATTCGATAAATCTCAAAAAAAGACTGTTAATCATTAATGTGGTTAAACTGAGAAAAATGATAGAAATCATCATGGAAAGCTGATAAGGTCCATTTGAGGCTCGGCATAGATTTTTCATTTGATTTTAAAGACTGAATATTGTCGTTATAATCTGTACGGCAAAAATAATGATCTATCATATTTGCATTATGCATGATTTTACATCACCACAAATAATAAACCTGACCATTGCTGGCAAACAGCACAAAAATAAAATGTGCATCTGTTTAATGTATAACTCCCTTAAACAATCTTCTGAAACAAAGTAGTATATCCATAAACACATTTCATTGAGCGAGCGGTAAAACCAGTTGTGAATGCATGCCTTTTTGTGACTATATGCCTTTCTGTTGTGCAACATCACTGTGTTGCAAGACTCGACTCAACCAATACCTGTTATTAATGGATAAGTACTTAATCTGACATGTTGTCCCTCTCCTCTGTGTGAAAAGACTTTTGAACAAAGCCTGTGATGTCAGTGTGTATGAATTTGAGTGCTGCAGGAGAATATAGAACCGGCGAGCTCAACTGGACTTCTTGTTCATACGTTGCCATCCATCATTATAGAGAATGTGACCCATTTCTCAACTGCACTGTTACTATGTGTTACAACTTGTGCAGTTATTGAAGGTAGACTTTGATGTCATGCTGCAGTAAGTAAGTATGTGGTTGTGGATTTAAAGATGTGTGTGAAAGTTATTCAATTCACCAAGTTGGGGCATTTCCCAACACTTTGCAATCAAATTTTATGTGCATGTTGTTTCATGTTTGGATGTTTTGCTCTCATATGAATAAAAATGACAGAAATTTTAAAAATTAACATGACTACTGACATTTTATTATTATTGTTATTAATGTTATTGTTGTTATTGTTATTGTTGTTATTGTTGTTATTTTATTAGATTTTTTTCCTGCTTCAGACATCTCCTCAAAACAGTTGTCGGTAAATGCTAGTTCTACAATTCTGCCCCCCCCCAAAAAAGACTGTATACTATGCAGGGGATGCAATAATTTGCTCTCTCATATTAGTCCTACTTGCTTTAAAAGGCACTTAAAGGGACATATAAGTAAAACGCAATACCACATAGATAAGCATAAGCAGTCGGGGCCTAATACTGACCGCCATTTTGTTTACTTTGGTGGCGGGTTTTTCAGGTTTTACAAGTTTGTAATAGTTTATAGTTGTATAGTTTTATAGTATAGTTTTATTTCAGTATTATTGGCGCCACTGCTTGTTTTCACTCCACAGACACACGAGGCAGACATACTGAACATTATAGTGAAAAACATAAATAAAGCATATATTTTTGTTACGCATAAACAGCCCAAAGCCTCTAGATCTGGACCAGTTTCTCAACCAAGACACCTTCGAGACAGATGGTACTTTCCATGCCGAGTGTGAAAAACACATCGTCATTGATATCCATGATCTACTTCACAAATGCACAACAGTGAAAAGCTTATATTTTACATCAAGCTTGGACACAAACTACTACTACGAATCACGAGTAATGTGGGGGTCCGCTGTAATTATTACTGATCATGTCAATCAAAACACAGCTTTACTTATCTGTATAATTTCAATCGAGAATGTGCACTTGGTTAGAACGTTACACCTGGTTGGTGTATGTTGAAGAGTCAAATGGTTGGTCAGGATTCGATGGAGGGAGATTAAAGTGTTTCCTGAGACAACTGCCAGATTAGTGAATCCAACTGCTGCACTTTAATTAGACAGAACCTTTAAATACAGTTAAATGCAGGAACTACACGTAGCTGTTATCTGTAAAGTTTCCCAAACAGCTTGGAACATTGACATCAGACAAACAAGCCTTGGCAATCAATTTAAATATATTTATGTTTACACTAAACTTCTTTGGTGAACTCAGTGTAGGAAATAAAACATAATGCGACCTTTGCTCCGATATTTTTCACAAGACTAAAATACAATTCAGTATTTGCCTATTTGTACAGCTGATACAGACCAGACATAAAAAGAAGTTACCTGATCTGACCCGAATGGAGTGCAGCTGAGCTGTGAGTATTATTTCTCAGAATAAAGGTATACAGCTCAGTTAACATTAACATCAGCACATGAACACACTCAACACACACGCATAGCTGAACGACAACCCCAACTACATAGAGGTGAGTGTACGTAGAAAGATCCCACAATAAATACTGCGCCTGTGAGCAAACACTCCTTTGTCGAGTGAAGCAACTGCCTGCCTGCAGGCGCAGTGTGTTCTTGTGTATCAACGCTGATTACAAGACCATCACAGAGGACATCGAGCAGGGAGGATCAGGATGAAGACCTTTTCCGTGCTTTTGCTGGTAGGCACTCTCATTTTATGAAGCATAACATTGATTTCTCGGAATTCAAAATATGTTTCATCAACAATGCCACCCTACTACTTTGTGATGAAAAATTACGAAGTACCACAAATCCATAGGTAAACTTGTAAACATTGTTTTGACGCAGAAAGAATGTAATTGATTAAATGTAGTCGTGGAAATCAGATTTTCTGCATAGATGTGTGCATTATTTTTTGTCACTGGTAAATTTTGAACATGTTCAAAAAAATTTTCCATCAGGAAATAGTGTTTGCAACCATTTGCAACCTTTTAGGAACACTAACAAAATACCAATATTGGTATGCTTGCAAGCACTCGTGGCTTAGTGAGATATGGACTTTAACATGCAAAGCAATTTGAAATCAGGAAAAGGGAAAAAATATTTTTCAGAGGATTACTTTATTACTTTACCAAAGTGCTAAAATTTTCAGGAGCATGAATTATTTCCGAGATGGCCTTGACTGAGGTCAGTTATATTTGGGTTCACTTGTTTCTGTAGACTTTTGTCACATCTGCAGCAGCCTCTCAGAGAGGAAACAACATCCAGCTCGACAAGCGGGTAACTTTCAATTTTAGAATTCTGTAAAAAACAAACGTTTGACATGGAATATGAACTATTTGGTGTTTATGTTAAATGTGTGTTCAACAGGACATTTTGGTACGTTCCAAAAGGAGGTGGGTTTTGACGACAATTGAATTGGTTGAAGAAGACCCAGGGCCTTACCCCAAAAAAGTATCTCAGGTGAACTTTGAGAACAAAACCAAATCAGCAGAGTCAAACCAACTGCCAAAGTCTCAACTCAATTTCTTTTCTCTCCGTTTTTTTTTTTTATAGATATTCAACGACAAGACATACCAACACAATAACCACAAATATGTTATAAGAGGAATGGGCGTGGATGAGGAGCCACTGGGCGTCTTCTCGCTTGATGAGAAAAGCGGAATCATCTACGCCCACAAAGCCATAGACAGAGAGGAGCTCAGTTTCTTCCATGTGAGCTCAAACTACATCATGAATTTTCTTGACTTTTAACTTTACGACACGTATTCATCTACAGATCAAGTTTGACATTTTGGACAAACAAACGGGTAGAGCAATAGACCGGGAATTAGCATTTGACGTTGCCATAAAAGACATCAATGACAACGCACCCAAATTTATTCTTCCGCAAATGAGTGCTGATGTCAGGGAGGACATAGCGGAGGGTGAGTTTTGCCTCCAGTCATTGAACTCATATTACAGTAACTGTATAGTTATTCTATTCATCTATTTTGTGTGTGTGTGTGTGTCATCCCTAAAATCCCATACCAAGGCTACTTGCCAATTAGAATCGAGGTCATTGACCCTGATCAAGAGAACACCCCAAACTCTACAGTCACCCTGAGTGTGATATCACAATCCCCGCAAGTTCCTAAAATTGACTTACACCAGATTGATCCCCAAATGGCTCAACTTACATTTAAAGGGTGTTTTGACTACGATGTAAGTATCACTGACTTTTTCTCCCGATGATTAGATTTGAAAATACGCAGAGTGATTTCTCCAAGTGACATGTATATATAATTGTGTTATTCATATTTCAGAAATTCAAGAAATATGAAATAGTGCTTCAAGCGAATGATCACGGAAAACCCTCCTTGTCCTCCACCGCTGTTGTCACTCTCAATATTATTGACGCCAACAATCATCCACCAATATTCAAAGCGAGGAAGGCAAGGATGTTTGTTAATACTATCACTAATCAATTCACAAATCATAAAAATAAACTTTGTATGCTAATGGGTAAAAATATTCTTCCTGTTCAGTATCAAGGTGAAATCCCTGAAATGGTCGAAAGAGGCAATGTTCTAAGACTTGCAGTAGAGGACAAAGACACCCCAAAAACTCCTGGCTGGAGGGCCAAATACTTCATCATCAAAGGAAACGAGGAAAACAATTATAAAATTGAAACTGACCCTGACACTAATGAGGGGATTCTGAGTGTTATCAAGGTACACACACACACACACACACACAAAATTCTTCCTTCAACCTTCAGATGCACCAGATCTGATGACATTGCAACTGTGCGTGTCCTCCAGGGTAAAGATTTTGAGAAATCAACCATTACAAATCTGCAGATTGGGGTAGAGAACGAGGAGCCACTATTTGTTTGTCAAGACGCAGCGTCCAAGAACAAAGGCGGCGTTGATTCAGTTAACGTTACGATGAAAGTGATCGATGTCAACGACCCACCTCAGTTTGACAAAGATTCAGTTGACATCTACGAGAAGGAAGAGGAGGAGCCGGGAAATTTGCTTTACACTCCAAAGGTTCATGATGCTGATTCTGATATATCCAAAATTAGGTTGGTGTCAATCAGCATGCCTTGTGAAATAATAATCACATTTAACACTGGGAAATAACTATTTCATGCACAAAAGTAAATATGTACGTTTAATGATATTGATGCAAAAATGACAAGGTAAGGGGTAAAACATGAGCCGAGAAAAAAACACAACTGCACTTTTGTTGGTCTTAGTTTTTTAAATTCGAATTGTTATTTCTGATACTGTACATAGTATGGATTTTTTTTAATTTTTTTTTTTTAGGTATGTCTTGTTAGATGACCCTGCTGATTGGGTGACCATTGATAAAACATCAGGAAAAATCACAACCACTAAGAAGATGGACAGAGAATCACCGTTTGTTCACAATGACATTTACAAAATATTGATTGCAGCAATAGATGATGGTATAAAGAAAAATGCAATTTGGTCTCTGGTAAAAACAAAAACCAATGAAACAAGTGACTTTTTTTTTTTTTTTTGCTGTAACCAAGGTGAGCCTCCAGCCACAGGCACAAGCAGCATCTTGGTTCACCTTGTAGATATCAACGACAACAAGCCAACGTTGCGCAATAATAGTGTGACAATGTGTGGAAACAAGGCCATGCTTGCTCCAAAGGATCTGGACTTGGATCCTTACAGTGGACCCTTCACCATCTCACTAAAAAGTAATGATGCAAGACAATTACAGCGATGGAAAGTGGAGCCTAGCTCGGGTAAACTATTCATCTTGTTTAAAATAAAAAAAATTCCAGTTGACATACAAGCGCATACTTGGCTTTACCAGGTGAGGAAGTCGGGCTAGTTAGCCTGAAGACACTCGCTTACGGCAATTACTCGGTGCCCCTCGTTATTGAAGACCAACAGGGCATAACTGGAGAGGAGACTGTTATTGTAACCGTGTGCGACTGTGAAGGAGGAAACGTGTGTCGTCGTAAAAAGCCGGTCTCGGCAAGTCTGGGACCAGCTGGCATTGGACTCATCATTGCAGCACTGCTTTTGTTTTTGTGTGAGTATTTTCATATTTGGCTACAACTGTGCTTGAAAGTAAAAAATACAAACAAACAAAAAAAATGCTGAATGAAGTAGAATTGTAATTTACAAGTTGAATTACTTAATGAGTCCTCCCCCCCTCCCCCCCATAAATCAATCAAGGGATTGGTCATAATCCAGCCTGTTAAATTCTAAAATCCATCCATTTAGTTTCTATACTGTTGACCAGTTTAGGTTCACGGGAATATTTAAATTAAACTTCGTGCAGTTTTGTAGGTAAGTTTTGGAAAAAGCCTTTTACTCTTCACGCTTGATTGTAAGCATGGAAAATAACGATTTGCTTATGAGATAAATTTAGTATGGACACATTTCAGAGTCCTGACCTCAACTCTAAAAACTAAACTCTAAAAAGATGAACTACAACAGCGATAGCGAGCCAAACAACACAGCTAATATCACAAACGCTCTCCTGGATAAAAAAACAAAACAAAACACACAAAGTGCGTTATTTCATTATTTCTTGGATTCCTACTTTTACCAAGAAAAATGAAAATGACCCCGAATTTGCAAAAACAAGTTATGGAAATGTTACAATTTGCAATATGCCGCCAGGCAGTGTCAGAAGTCCTTGTTATCGCTGAGCAACATGTTCTTCGAAAAAACACAGACGCTTTGTCTTTTATGTCTGCAGTAATCTTCTTCATCTTGAAGTGCGAATGTGGAAAACAGTTCAAGCACTTAGACGAGATACATCAAGATGAAGGTCACCAGACCTTAATCAAGTACAACCAAGAAGCAGGAGGTGCAGAATGCAAGGTGTGTTTCTATTTTTGCCGATTGTGTACTGTGGCTGCTAATTAGTCATTTATTTTATTATGCGCCTCTACTAGACTGCGCCATCTTTGCTGCTGACACCAAAGGATTTTGTGATAAATGGACTAAAACAGGAAACGATGCAGGTAATCGCTCATCTGTCCTACTATTTCCTCATCGACCAGCTCAGAGATGAATAACGGGCCGCAGGAAAACAAATCCGATCATCACCGTAACTTATTCTCAAATATTTGCTTTATTCTATTTTTGTTTCATCCAGATGGCTAGGATGGCTCCGGTAATGATTGAAGACAACTTAGGGATGGTGAGTAACAAGGCAAAACTACTTTTGGGTCATTTTACAAAATATTAGCACATTTAATGATGGTGACACAAGAATTTAATGTCGAAATGGTATTGACCTAATTTTAATATATTTGCCCAACAGATGAACTCTGACATGTCATCTATGGGCCAACAATATCACAGAGAGTCTTTCCAAGGCAACAATGGGTGCAACATAGTGAGTATTTACAGGCAGATTTCTAACCCGAACCCCTCTGAGCATTATTCTTTTCTCAAGTCAGCACTTGGATTCTCAAATGGAGAATTTCAATATACAGTGGCTATGGAAAGTTTTTACAGTCCTGTTCAAATGCCACATTCGTGATTTATTAAAACATGAGAACAAGAATTAAAAAATAATTATAAATAAATCATAAATTATTTCTATTTGCACCATTAATGTGACTAGAAAAGGACTCAGTCTACAGAATCAGAGGAGGTGGCTTGCAGAACATTAGGTACCGTATTTTCCGGACTATTCAATAAACGGCCCATTTTAAAACTTTGTCCATATATAAGGCGCACCGGACTATAAGGCGCACCATTAATGCAATCACAATATAATAACTTGAAATAGTGAAAACAATAACAATATATCAATAATGTTAATATCACACAACACACAAGATAAACATGTAAAGCTTTCTTTAATAAGTACAAAACAAAACAGTCAGATAGATCAGTAAACTTTAAAAGTTAAAGATTAAAATAACAAATTAACAATTTTATGAAAGTTGAATGGATTTTTTTATTAGATGTATTAAGTTTGTTTTATTGTTGTTATTGTTGTATGAATAAGAAGGGTGATATTGGTGTTTGTGACTGCAGTAAACAGGCTAGGTTGCATCATGTCAGATTTTTAATCCAAATCAAATCATTCTCCATTTTATCTTTTTTATTTCAACTTCAGACGCAACAAATTACTTTATAATCACAAAATAATAATCCATAGTCTTTTTGATTCATGAGTCATAGTCTTCAGCGGGCCACTTATGATTGATTTTATGACCCAATGCTTTGGGCCAGTTTAAATTTAGACGCAGGCCGCATTTGGCCCGCGGGCCGGAATTTGGGCCATATATAAGGCGCACCTGACTATAAGGCGCACTGTCGGCTTTTGAGAAAATTTGAGGTTTTTAGGTGCGCCTTATAGTCCGGAAAATACAGTACACATTTCCACACAGTGTAAAACAAGGTCAATGAAGACTGAATAGCTGAAGTATTGTTAATTTTCTTTCTTTCAGTACGCTACACAGTCTGCTAACAAGAACATGTACCAGGTAAGTGTGACATTAACAATCATTTGAGGTCTCTTGGGACCACTTATGGACTTTTGTGATTAGAGAGGCTCATTGCCATATCAACGGGCAAGCAGCTGGCTGACCCATCCTAACATTTCAGACTACCTCAACAAGGTAAGAAAGATTTTTGCATTACATCACTCTATAGTAAATAAAAATGGCACACATGTATTTTAATTTGCGTACCCACAGAGACTGCGTATGATTGACGGAAACCCTGTCGACCACCCAGAATATCAACCGCATGACTACGTCTATGAGGGAGAAGATAGCATGTGTCGATCACTGGATGAGCTGTCCGTCAGCATCCATGGAGAGGACTTTGAGTTTTTGAATGATTTGGGACCAAGGTTTAAGCCTTTGGGGAGCATATGCAACCAAATTATGCAGGAAAAAAGCATACAAATTTAAAAAGGGCTACACTGGACAATTATGTATTTGTTTGAAGTAATTACTGGCACCTTAGCATCTGAAGCCCTGTTGCTGCCTGGGGTGAGCACACGTGGTTGACGTGGTTGAAAAACCAGTCACCGGTTGGGGTTAGGAGGGGGGGGATAGCTCGGAAGCTTGTTGCTGGTTGGCCTCGATATACATTACATCAGCCGTCTGTTACGTTCTATGAAAATGTATGAATTTATTTGTTATTGGGATGGGGTGGGTGGGCCTTACCCCGACACCTCCCCCCACTCCACGCCCCTGTCTCACACCATTGTTGCTAATTATTTTGGTAACAAAATAAGAATTATTCTTTCCAAAAATGTACCTTCGCTCTGAAAAGAATTTTTTTCATGAGAAAAGAAGACTAAATACACTTTTTGTATACTTTCCCACTTGATTTGCATGAGAATAGGTTGAATTGCTTTTCTTTTTATTTTATTTAGGGTGCTCATTTTGTATTATTTCTATATTTTGGGAATTTGAGTTCTCTCCATGCCGGTTCTCAGGACACCAGTATTTTCAAGCATATATTTGTTTATAAAGCCACATTTAACTAAATTGGTGTTTATTCTGACTAACCCAGGGGTGTATGTACCCAAGGTGTGACTCCAGCACTCCCTCGACCCCAGTGAGGAAAAACGGTTCAGAGAATCGATGGAATTTGACGTGCTATAGAAATAATCAGAGCAGATTCGGGATGGTGGTGTTTCTGATTATCAGATGGCCTTTCATATTGACACTGTCTTTGTTCAGTATACAAACGCACTCGCCACACCTAGCAGTTGTGTTTTGAGTTCTCTGTTAATCAGTATGCACTCTTATCATCGTATCACAACTAATTTTTTCAGATGTGCTAATTCCTTTTGACACTGGCATGCAACAAGCCCAACCAAAGGATTATGATATGAATTGCTCAAGTGGGTGAGGTTCTGATGCAGTTTCCATCCTGAGCGTAGCCGTGCAAGAAAGAGAAAATGTTCAGTTGGTGTTATCGCATCTCACTCTAATAACTCAATTCATTCATTGCACCTGACCCATATCATGAATGTTTTTTTTAAAATAACTTCAACTGCTGTCTGTGGTGAAGGTGAAATAGATACATGTCAGAATGATGTCTGAGTCATGCCAAGTGTTTTCTTTTCACACTGTTTGAATAATACTCCTGATGACATGAAGGAAACTTTTATCTTGGATTAAAAATTAACAACTCTCCAGTATACTGACTCACCTTTAAGTTGACAGTAAAGTTTTTTTTTCCATTGTGACAAAGCACTTGAGATTCTTTGGAAATTCAATAAAAATGACTTAAGTAATCAGTTGTTGACGTTTGCTTTGTTTTTTTACATATTTAGTCGTGCAACATTCAAACCAAACCTGAAAAGTAATCAATGAAAACCTCCTGATACTATCATAAGTATTAGTTACAGGAATATTTTAATATTAATGCAGGATTAGCTGACCAAATAGTTGTTTGTCAAATTTTTAATCCAAATACTTCCAAACCAGGAAATACTATTAATTATTATCCATTCAGCCTGAAAGCCAAATATCCCTTTTTCTGAGGGCATATTGTTTTAGGCCAGATTTTATTTAAGTGTCATGAGAGGATTTTTTTTCATTAGCAGCTAGGGCCATAAAATATCCTTGGGACTATTCAAAATTGAACACTATTATGTAAATTAACACACTATTCTGCTGTCTCACTACTGCAGATTTTGCATGTTCCCACTCACAGGTTCTGTTAAGCCTAAAAACCTGCCTGACATGCCACTGCACCGTTTTGTTGAATCAATGGCTTATTCTCTGACGGATTAACTTCTGCAGCCTCAGCATCATACCTGGATATATTATGGAGACTTTTAACCTAAGTATTTTATTGATGCTGGTGAGAATGATCTTAGGAGAACAGGCTTTGTGTGTGTGTGTGTGTGTGTGTGTGTGTGTGCTGATATATAGAGAATAGATTAGCAAGACAGACTTATAGTACTAAAATAAAACTAAAAACAAACCAAAAAGTACTTTGAATGGCTCAAATTCACGGAGTAGAATTATGTACATTTTAAATGTGAAATCTTTGCAGTGTTTGGGAAGGAACTGTGATACTGCAAATATTTCGCAGCAACAAAAAAGGAACTGGATCATTGATTCCTTTACTATTGATGAAGGCTACGAAGGACCTTTTCCATATTCCTTGAGCAAAGTGAGTACCGTTCTATCATTCAACATGTTATACCGTATAACAACCAATCATTTACATGATGTTGTAATATTTGACTTTGTAAAGGTAAAAGTGGATAGAAAATGGGTACTTTTTAGGATACACGGAGAGGGTGTTGATATGGAACCAAGAGACATAATAGAAATCGATGAAAACACTGGAGAGATTACAGTGCATGGCCCTGTGGACTTTGAAAGATTCAAGTCCTTTAAGGTTAGAGTGACGATGCAGTCAAGTTACAACATCCTGGGGTGTAATAGAATGACAGTCGAAGTGACTGATTCACATTTTGGGGCCTTTGCATTGCAGCCGATATTCCAGGCAATAGACAGGATCAACAATGTAGTGTACACACAACTGGGAATCCACATTCAGATTATTGATGCAAATGACCACTCACCAGAGTTCGAACACGAAATGTATGCGATCACTGTAAAGGAGTCAACGTCACAAGGTAAGATTTTTGTAAAGTATGATTTGAGCGCACAATGGGATGCTCGAAAATAAGCAAAAACATTCTCTCTTCGACAGGTACTCGATTGATTGCTGTTCAGGCAGAAGATGCTGACACTGATCAAAATAAAAAATTTGATTTACGAATACTCTCAGTCACGCCCAGACCCCATGACCTTGAGTTCTACCTTCAGACAACTGATGCTCAAACTGGAACCATTTCCTTTAAAGGGTGTCTGGATTATGAAGTAAATAGGATTATTTCTGATTTTAAACGTCAATTTTCTGAAATATTGATCATCGTTCCCTGTTCAGCACAGTAACTCAGTGGTTACAAAATCATTTTAAACTCTAATTTGTTTAAACTCTGTGTGGGGTTTGCATTAACTTTACCCATCCAGAAAGCAAAGAAATACACCATTTTGGTGGAAGCCAAAGACCATGGAAAACCAATCCAGCTTTCCAGCTCATGCACCGTCATAGTCAAGATAGAAGATGAAAACAATCACCTTCCTGTCATCACAGGACACACTGTAAGCAGTTTCTGTTAGCAAGTACTGTAATGCCACTACAAAACAAATTTCTCCTTTTCTTCACCACAGGGTTTGGGAAAAGTGAAAGAAGGACTGAAAACTGTTCTTATTTTACGTTTTCAAGTCACTGACAAAGATAGAAGAGGTACAGCAGCATGGAGGGTGAAATATAGGCTCTACGGGGAAGCAAACAAAAGCTTCAGAATCATGACTGATTCAAAGACAAATGAAGGGTTACTCTATGTTGAGAAGGTATTTCGCTCCCATGCCAAGTGCAGTTGTTAAGTTGACTAGAACAATTTTCTGCCTTTTCTTAAAGCCTTTTATTTAAACCCATTTTGTCAAATACACAACTGGTTCATGAAACAAATTTGAAGTTTCATTTTCCTATCGGCACACAACAGTAAACTTGTCATAGCCTCTGGATTATGAGACAAGTTCTCTGCAGACTCTAACCATCACAGCACACAATGAGATTCCATTTTTCTCATGTGCTGTCGTGAGACGGAGTACCACTAGTCTTTGGACATTGAAGACTCAGAGAGGTGCCATGACATCTGGTCAGTCCACCTACGGTGCAAATGTGATAGTAGAAGATGTCAATGAACCGCCCATTTTTGATGAACCCCAGTATCTGGAGGAATTCACAGCGAGAGATCCTGATTTCAAGAAGGCCAACTCATTTGTGTAAGTCTTGAGGATAAGTCACCTTGCAGATCAACATGATTTAAAATTAATACATATTCCAGATCTATGAGAGGGGAAGATCCAGCTGACTGGGTTAGTGGACCCTTTGACAGGAGCCATCACTACATCCAAAATTCTAGACAGAGAATCACTCTACGTGAAGGACAATATCTACAAAGCCACAGTATGCGCTGTTGACGACGGTATGACCGCAAACAAGTTTTAGACATTGAATTCTTTGTTCAAAATAAATGTGTTGTCTTATTTTGGTCACCAGGTGTACCTCCAATGACAGGCACTGCAACGCTCAACATCATTATAAGTGATGACAATGATAATGCTCCAACCCTGGCTGAGAACCATATCGACATGTGCCAATCTGACGGTCCCGCTCAAGCCAGTATAACAGCTTTGGACCATGATGAAGACCCACACGGTGGCCCATTCCACTTCAGACTGCATGGAGATATTACGGGCAGGTGGAAGATTGACCCGAATAAAGGTAAGGACCTTTTTGGGTGCTCCACAATGCACAAGATGTTCATTGTTACTATAACATATACAACAACTAATATAATCTCATTGGATACGCGCAGGATTCTCAGTAGATCTCGTGAAAGAGAACATTGTTCCTTCCGGATTATATGTGCTGCTCTTGGAAGTGTCAGACCTTCAGGGCAACGCTGCTGTTCACAACCTCTCAGTTACTGTGTGTACCTGCTTACTAAAGGGAAAGCCAAATTGTCGCTCGGGTAAAGCTTCGAGCCCCACAGTAGGAAAAACAGTTGGAATTATTTCTTCTTGCTTAGTACCACTCACAGGTGAGGGCCATCACACATATTCTATTCTGATGTACTCTTTTTTTAGGTTGAACAGTAACGGGTGTGTGATGTTTTTATGCAGGTATTCCATTAACAGCATTTCTGAGGTCTCGAAAGAAGAAAAGAGAAAAGAGAGACACCTCGGAAGGTTTGGATATACCAGACAGTTCTGGACATCTAATGCGGTCTAACGCGGAGAACCTCGGACATGATTGTGAAGTATGTCACATAGTTCAGAAAACTGAATTGACCCTCATCTTTAGACTCCGCCCCTTGTAATTTCAACATTGATTTGAATTATTTAATTCATTTTAATTTATGTGTCCGTTGATTTATTGACTATCAAGTTGACTAATTAGCCACTAGAATAATGGCAATGGAACTTCATGAAAAATCTCAACAGGTGCCTCTTGAACCATTCACTGAAGAAGAACACACCAGAGAACCACTGAAAGCAATTTTGCCAATAGCAAGACAACAGGTAGATATTGTTTTGGAAATACATACAATACATAATATATGCAACCCTGTATACTGTAAAGTATTTTTCAATCTATAAAGATTTTACTTTGTAGCCACTACCAATGGTAAATATGTATTCATTCACAAGCTGACATAACGAGTGAATCATTCAGAAGTAATATATCTATTTTCCTTTCACAGAATTGGGGAGGACAGAAACCAAGCAGACCCTTATCAACCGATTTGTCCTACTTTATAGATGAGGTAATGCAGGGGATGCTTTGAGAATAATTGTCAATTGTTTGTCTATGTGAAGCCCTTTGAGACTGCTTGTGATCTAGGGCTATACAAATAAACTTGACTTGACTTGACTCGACTTGACTTGACTTGACTAGGTAATGACAACCACTTCATCTATCATCAAAAGTCTACAGTTAGTGCAAAATGCCGCTGCGAGGATGCTCTCACGGTCAAGAAAATTTGATCACATTACCCCAATATTAGCCAAATTACATTGGCTCCCGGTCCATTTAAGATGTGACTTCAAGGTTCTTCTACTAACCTATAAATCACTGCATGGCTTAGCGCCTTCATATCTCGTCGACCTAGTCGTTCCTTATGTTCCGTCTCGTAACCTTCGTTCGCAAAACGCTAGTCTTTTAGTTATACCTAGGGCCAAGAAAATGTCTGCAGGGTCTAGAGCATTCTCTATTCGGGCTCCAGAGCTTTGGAATGCCCTACCAATGGATATTAGAACTACTACCTCAGTAGAAACATTTAAGACACGTTTAAAGACACATTTCTATGAGATGGCCTTTAACTAACTTGTGATGGCCGATTTGGCCGGAGTTTGTTTTGTTCTCTCTGCCCACCCCCTCCCCGGCTGGGGAGGGGGTTAGGTGGCTCAAAAGCTGATCGCGGCTAGCTGGATTCTCGGGGACCAATTCAAGATGAAGGAACTGCAGCTCAACCCCCTTGAAGACACGGCCAGGACAACCGAGGGCACCTCCGACATCCATTTTTTCATTGATTTTCATATTATGTATTACTTTTGCACTCTCTGCATCCATTATAACCTGGTGATCCTGAAAGGGGGATCCTTCCATCTGTGGTCCCTTCTCAAGGTTTCTCATTTTCCCCTGGCAGGGGTTTTTTGAGTTTTTCCTTGCCCTTTTGGGAGCTTATGATCAGGGGATGCTTTGAGAATAATTGTCAATTTTTGGCTATGTGAAGCCCTTTGAGACTGTTTGTGATTTAGGGCTATACAAATAAACTTGACTTGACTTGACTTGACAATCCACTTGAGCCAGGGTCCTTCTATTTTGGTTTTTGATATTCAGTTGAACAAATGCACTTTTGTGGCCTTGTAGATGCTGAACTCTTTTCAAACAAAAGAGGATATGGTTGATGACGTACCTCGAGTGTATGCTGAAGAGGGAGACCTGGACAATACCTCTGACCTTGATGCCATTTCTGTCCCTGAAATTCCCTTTGAGCCAGACTGGGATCTAGATTTCACAATCCGATCCCCGACTTCACTTCAAATGCCGGATACAAGCACGACATATAACATAACTACAGTTCATGAAATGCATAACCTTCAAAACAATACAGTGTTCCCAGTTGTAGGCAATATACTGAAAATAGGCAAGAACAAGAAGTATAGGAGAAATGCATTATATCTGTAATTTTTGACAGGATAGGGCAGGGTTCGGCAACCCAAAATGTTCAAAGAGCCACATTGGCCCAAAAAAACCCAAAAACCATACCTGTCTGGAGCCGCAAAAATCTAAAAGCCTTTTATAATGCAACATAGACTGTCAATACATAAGTTGCATGCCTACTATTAAAATAATAAGTTAAAAAATAATGGTATCAATTTGATCATTTCTTCTTGCGGCCCATTAGAGTTCACGTACCTGCATAGCAGAGCTGTCTGATCGATATTGGTCACGTCACACGACTCATCCATCACAGGCAATTGAGAAAACGCTGGAGCTGAATTGATGTCCTTGATTTGCTGATCGGTGATATTGTTTGTGCAGAGAGTCTTTCATTTTCTGAATGATCTCGGTTTTGTTTTGGAAGTCCCAAAATACGCACTTTATTATCTCTCGGGCTGCAACAAAACTTGCATCAGCAGAAGAGTTTGGAGATGCAATCCACTTCTTGAAAGTGTTTTTTCGGTCCTCAAATTTCTCCACCAGCACTGCAATTGCACTTTTCCTCTCAGTTGCAACTGGGTGATCGGCAGCAAATTTAGCATGCTTTAGCTGAAAATGTCGCTCCAAATTCCTCTTCTTGTTATTTGACAACTTCTCATTGCAAATCAAACATGCAGGCAATGCATTGGCAATGAAAGTAAATAGTCTATTCTTTCTTTAAGCCTCTGTTCTCATCAGCAATCTTTTTCTTTTTACCTTTTGAATCCATGGCCCGTCACTCAAATACCTGTTTATTTTCTACACACCTGTGCTGTGTCGCAGGCGATGACGCATTTTTCCTATTTGGCGTCATTTTTAAATTCGGTATTTTTAATATATTTACAACTTCATACATTTTTACAGCAAAAGAATGGTTGTGTCATGATTACCATATAAAAACCACATTTAAAACAACAACAACAACAAACAAACAATATATTTTTCCATTTTCACGCATTTTTGCAAAAATTCCAGGGAGCCGCTAGGGGCGTGCTAAAGAGCCGCATGCGGCTCTGGAGCCGCGGGTTGCCGAGCTCTGGAATAGGGTCACCAACACGTTGCCCGCGGGCACCAGGTCGCCCGCAGGGCTGTTCTAAAATTAGCTCAAATAGCAGCACTTATCAGTGAGATGCATCTATCCATCTATTTTATTTTAGCTATTCTTGTTTAAATCACACTTACATGTGAACTGGAAATGACAATTAATAATAACACAGTTAAAGCTAAATTGAGCAAATTGGTTATTTCAGAAGTGTGTGTCAAACTGGTAGCCCCTCGGTTTAAGAAAGGTTGGTGACCCCTGGATGAGATGAATTCCACTTACAGTGATAAAAGCCAAACTCTTGCAATGTTGAACATTTACAATTTATGATCTGCTACCCTCAAGTGGTCAAATGACGCCATGAGCCTTTTGACAAGTTAAATCCTTGAAGTTTGAGTTTCTAAACGTCTTATCAAGCATAGAAAACGAATTAAATACCTTCAACGTTAGGTAATTGGCACAAGAGGTGACAATTTAGATGCTCTTTTCTGCTTGGGCAAGTACTTTAGCTGGAAATGGGACAGAAAAAAAAAACCAATTAGCTCAGAGCCTTGGAGGACACAGCTTGAAAATGTTCCTATGGTCAAACTATTTTCAATATTTTTAGGGGGTAACAATGTTTCATTCAGGTCTTTTTTGAGTATGTTCCCCCCCAAATAATTCTGTTGAACCAAAATTCAAAAGCAATTTCATGTTTTCACTGGTTAATTTTTGACAAATTTCTTATTCTTTTTATCAGATTCAAGTTTAGTATTCAAGTTTCTGTGACCACTGTGAGTAACCAATTTTGTCTATGCATGTATGAAAATAATCCTTGAAGTATTGCATCAATACACAGACTTTATTTGCAACATATGATGTGCAGCCATGACTTTTAAGTAGTTTGTGGGCTTTATTTAACTTAGCGGGCAATTTACTGTAAACTTGTACAGAAATGGTAACATAAAATAGGCGATGCAATTGATCCCAAAATGCTGTATCTTTAGCAATACAAGTCCTGGAACTCTTTTGACAAAGCTTGCATGTCTCTTAGTACTATCTTGTGGCTTTTCCTTCTGCTGTACTAGCATCTCCGCGGAGATTTCCATCATACAGCTCTCGAAGGTGAAGTATGAGTTCTTCTGTGTTGTGCCCGGTGAGAGCTGACACAGGAATGACTCTTTGGGTAACACGGCTCTTCAAGATCTCTAAGTTCTCCCGAGCTTCGCGAAGGTCTATTTTGTTGGCCACAATGACATGAGGCCGCTGGGACAGACCAGGCTCATACTGGTCCAGTTCATAGCGTAGGTGCTGGAGCTGATTCCAAGGCTCTGGAGAGGACGCGTCCAGAACAAAGAGCAGGAATCTGCAACGCTCAATGTGACGCAGGAAAGAGATGCCCAGGCCTCGATTTAGATGCGCTCCTTGAATGATTCCCGGGATGTCAGCAACTGTATCAAGCAGAACAGATATTTTGAAAAGCATGGCAATGATAGAAGTGAAAAATATTCAACATTTTGACATTGTTTCAGCCTTAATCCAAAATTTAATAAATGTACTGACAAAATATACTTCTTGCATTCCATCTAGTCTTTAGACAGTTTCAAACCACTTTTGGTAAAAATAATAAAAAATGAAGGTCACAGACATGCAAAATGCACAATAAACATGATTAGGAAACTGGATTTTGGCTGCAAGTACATGTTTGTTTGTTTTTATGATAATGTGGCAAAATCTAAAAAAAAAAAACAAAAAAAAACCTTTTTTTTTCATTTTGGGGCATTGTGTGGAGGAAAAAATGATTTTAGAAGACATCTGCTATAAAATGTGGAAAAACTGAAGTGCTGCAAATAGTTTCCAGATGCACCACATAAAAATACTAATGATGATGTTCGCTTGTCTACCTGCGACTTGCTCGTGATCCCTGTACTTGACAATTCCAACATGCGGGTTGAGTGTTGTGAAAGGGTAAGCAGCCACAGCTGGCCTGGCATTAGAGATGGCTCTCAAAAGAGAGGATTTGCCAGCATTTGGAAAACCAACCTGATGGAATAAACGTAATGAAATAAAATCTTTTGCAAATATGAACAAAATGCATTTTCCAACTCTTACCAGTCCAGCGTGGGCCATAGTGCGCAACTCGAGATGAAGGACTCTCTCCTGGCCCGCAGTTCCAGTTGTTGCTGTCATTGGAGCCCGATTCTCATTGGAGAGAAAAAACCTGTTGCCTTTACCTCCGGAACCTCCACATACCGCCAGATAATCTTGGCCATGCTCAGAGAGATCCACTAGTGTCTTGCCATGCTCCTTCACCAAAGTGCCAACTGGAACCTTAAAAACAAAATCAGATGTCCCAGTGACTTTACAGTGACAAAGCAAGTTCCTAACTTTCTAGAATTTGAGAGTTTCCATCAAGGCTCACACAAATAAAGGTTGGGCGGCCATTCCGACCATAACAGTTCTTGCTGCCACCTGACTGACCATCTTCTGCCATGTAGACAGAAACTATTTGACCCAGAGACTTCACAAACCGATCAGCTGAAAGGAAAACAATGTAAATTTTGGTTCAAACACATCCGGTGTGCAATATTTTGATGCAAATTTAGTTCGTACTATTGTCTCACCCTTAAAGGAGATGCTTCCTCCATCACCACCGTTTCCACCATCCGGTCCGCCCCACTCTTTTCGGGGCTCGCTGTGAAAGCTGCAAGCTCCTTTTCCGCCCGAACCAGCCACCAGCCGCACACATTTGTGGTCTACAAAGTGACGAGTCTGGGTAGAAGTCAAAACAACATTTCGACGTGGTCTTGTGTTTGCTTTGTGTGAAGCACATTAACTTGTTGATGATGATGATGATGATGATGATGATGATGATGATGATGATGATGATGATGATGATGATAGAACTTTATTTATCCCGCAGCGGGGAAATTTACTTGTGTACTTACCTTGTGTATAAAATGTGCTATATAAATAAAGACCCCTCGCCTTACCTTACATTGAGACGAGATAATTATTTCATTATGCAGTAATTATTAGAGGGTACAAGTATTGATTCATCAGTCCGTTGGCAATCCAACATCGATTAGTCAAGTTCTCTGAATCGTAAAGCGAATCCTAACGAATGGTCGGGATCATATGCAACAGCAGGTTGAGACACTTATGCGGATAGAAGTTGCGATTGTGCATTTTTAAACATTTTCCACGGTGAAACAGATTATTAAGTGCAAAGACTGTTATTCGTGTGAACTGCACCCTTTAATTGCGAGGGTCAGAAGGATTCCCACAGACCTACCAGCTTCTTTTCGGAAATATCCCCTTTCCCTTGTTTGGCTCGGACTTTAACCTGCAGTGGAGCTGAGGAGCTGACATCTCTGCAGAGTACTTGCCGTCTCCTCGCCGCTAGAAGCAGACAGCAAGCGGCCAAAGTGGGTTTCTTCTGCGCTAAAAGGCATGCGAGTCCACAAGTTCTGTCTCGGGCAAGCCGAAGAAGACCTTGAAAGCTCGTTAATGTCGCTAGCATTTCGACACTTGCATCACCGCGTTTGTTTTCTACGATTGTATTGCTAAAAAAAAAAAAAGGAAACCTTGGTCGAAATTATGACTCGAGCGGAAGAAAAACATACTACGGAAAAACCAGAGGGTCAAATCCTCTTGTAGTGTTTTATGGAGGTTAGCGTCACCTATTGGTTTGGAGTACAGACCAGTACTATGCTATTTAACCCAAATATAAAATTGCAAACTGCAAAGTTATGAGAAATTGATAAATTATGTTGTGATTCCTGAAAAAATTGACATTAGGCATTTTGATTTATACTCTGGTTAAATGTTCAAACTTGAAAGTTAAGATTGTTCTAAATTTTGGGTTAAAGGATAATTATTCCAGGTTTATAATAGTGGGACTTTAATTGGAACTTAATAGTGCATTGGGTTGAGGAAATAAAACACTGTACTTCATGCATGTTGGATGGAAAACTACATTTATAGTTATTACTTCATCCTAAATAATCCCATTTCATTTGGTGCTATCTACAAATCTGTATTAATGAAGAATTGCTTTCGCAAGGCACTTGAGTTGATGCCTACTTAAGTCAATAAATCAAGGACACAGATAAATTAGGTATTTGGCACGTTTTGTCCATCCCTGTGCAGAAAGTCATCACCTGAAGGTTGAATAACTCAAAATGCCCGTTGTCATCCATGTATCACAATCGTTACTTTATGCACACTGTAGGATTGGACACTCACCTCAAGATTTATCAACACAAACCAGTCACACTGTTTAGTTTTTTTTTGTTTTTGCATTTTGGATGCCTTGCCTCACTTTATGAAACCAATGAAAACAGCTCATCCTATGGGAAACAAGATTCTTTTATATGTCTTACAAAGCATTCGATTAGGCTGTTTACTGTCTCCATCCAACATCCTCCATTTGTACAAAATGTTTCTGTTGCTGTGTTTTTTAACCACAGGTGATTCCTCCACATTGTAAATGAGATAAGCAGCAAATACTAGACATCCTTATCGTTTATTTACATAAATAACACAAAGCAAAACAAAATTTCATAAGCCTCAATGTCAGGTTAGCCTAATAGTTACACTTAAAAGTATTTCATGACCAGGAGAAAAAAAAAAAAAAAAAAAAAAAGCACTCAAATCAAATTCTACAGGTCAAAAAAAGAAAAAAAAGACCATGGGGGGAAAAAGCCCCTTGGGCAATTAAGGAGGAAAATGAATTTTTAGAAACAAATTGTGGACTCAATAGCCATGCAGTAGCAGACAAAATGTAATCAAGTCAAATGAAAAGCTAGTAATATGGGATTAACATTGTTAGTGCATCAAACACCCCCAAATAAATAGTATGCAAAGAGTATCCTGCATGCAACTATACTTTCCTTTTTGATGTCACAAAAATCTGAAAAAAAAAAAATACTAGGAGCATCCATCAACCCTGACCTTCACAGCTGTTCATTACTGCTTCTTTAAGATATTCGAGTACGAGGTGTGCCTCGTCCCCTTCTTCCTGCATACCCCCCTCTGAAGCCTTGACCCCTGTGGGACAATCCAGGGACCCCAAATGTCTCCAGATTGCGCTTACGCTCCTCTGCCCAGGTGAGTCTGAAATGTTGGGACACAAAAACACGATTAGTTTAAAGACGACAGAGTGGGTTGGATTTTACAGACGCGTCAATACCTGAGTTTATTATCAGAGGAGATATTATCAAAAAAAGACTTTGCTTTGTCATAGTAGCATTTTGGTCCGGAATGATGCTCCTCCTTCCTCTGATGTTCTTCAGTGCTTTGTTTTTCTCCATTATCATCATGTCCATCTGCAGATTAAAGTATCTAAGTAATGCGTGACAGGATAATACTCAAATTTCAGACTAGTTTATTTGTGCATGACAAATAGAAGCTAAACTTGTATTAGGTTGAGTAACCTGACGTGGAATGGGTGAAGAATGAACCAACCTTTTATATTCAACCTTTTCTGGATCTCCTGCTCCAACTCCTCCTTAATGAACTGTGCATTTGAGTAGTCAAAATCAAAGTCTGTGTCAAATTTGAGGGTGGGTGAAGGAACCTTGCCCCCCATCAACGGAGCCCTACCCCGGTTTCTGCGTCTTCGGGTACCTATAACTCAATCCAGATCACTTTAGTATTTGTTGTCAGACTCGTCTGCCATTTTAGGAATTTTTACCTTGGCGTCTGGTTGGAGGCCTGTTTCCATCCTGCTGCTGAGAGGATCTTTGGAGGGGATCGGGTACACCCGGGCCCGACCTCCCTTTCAAACAAAAATGCATGTTTGTGGCAACATTCAGTAAATAACAGCACATGTAGAAATAGACTTAATACTCACTGCCTGATTCAATGGCCCTTCCAGTTGCTTCTCCTCTCATCTTCTCCAAGTGCTGACCTTGCTCCTGGGCAGCAGCCAAACCTCTCTTTCTAAACTCTTCTGCACGTAGAGTTTGAACTGCCTTTTCCACCATGGGACCTTTTTGAACATGCAAGCCTGGAAGGATGGTCCCTAAATTGGAAAGAAATGAGAATTGGAAAGCCTTTTAGAGCAAGTGTCAAATTTATAGAGATTAGATTTGCCATTGCGTTACCAAGGCCAAGAGCTGCAGCATACTGTTGGTTAAGAAGTGAACTGGCAGCAAGTTGGCTGTAGGCAGGCATCTGAAGTGAACTATACGGTCCAAGAGGTGAGTAGACACCTGACGGTCCTACACTTGACTGGCAAAAAGATCCTCAGCATATCAATCTGATACATGCACGTATATAAATCATTTTTCCATTACTTGACTGGTGTTAATTTGTCCACTATATGTTGGCAGTAAAGCATTGTAGGATTCCCAATTAAAATACTCAATAAATCCTAGAACACAAAATCAAATTAAAAACAGGACAGTGTGTAAACAATTACCCACTTGCACTATTGCTGGATCGTGAGGTAGGCCACTGAGCTTTGGAGCTTCACACAATGTGATATCTTGAATATCATTTCCACGGAAGGTGAGAAAATCAAAAATATCATCTTTGGGAGGTGTAGGTCTATCAGTAGGACGTCCCTCGGTTCCAAAACATTTTACTATTTAGAAAACAAGAAATCATGAAGGTTTTATTGTTCCAGAGTATTCAAAAGGATCGCAGCCATTTTTACTCACCTTTTGCCAGCACAACTGTGGAGTTCACTTTGTCAATTGTATACAAAATCCCCTCATAGCGATTTTGGGCTTTTGAAAGAAGCCCTATTTTGCAGCCGATGTATGGCTTTGCAGAACTCATAGCTGCTTTTTGAAGGCCTCATCGGTGGTTTACAAGCTCAACCCACATGGTGCAAGCAACAATGTGAAATTTGAAAGGTCTGCCACCAGCCAACCATAAGCCGCGCCCACTGTTGTCTCATCACACCTGCACAGGATGAGCCACTGAATTTCTCATCCACAAATTGAATTAGTTGTCAATGAATCATTCCATGGGCTATATATAAATAAACCTGACTTGACTTGATTTGACTTGACTTGACTTGACCACTGGTAACATGAATCTAATAATTGGAATCAGGTCACATCTATTTAATTATTGAAATCAATGCTACTACAGGATTTAAATGGGCTAAATGGGTACATTGTCCTCCTTACGATTAAGGCATTAGTGGTATAAGTTCTCATACACTGTTGTGCAGAATCAACTCATCCACATGAGTAAAAGTAAAATAGTAAAATATTTTTAGTAAAAATGTACTTACTCTGTATAAAAATCAAAATAGGTTGCTACTGTCCAATTTTGATAACATGGTACAATGAAAATACTAATTTGCGCACAACATACTTTTCTTTTATTACATTGTGTGGTTCTCATACTTACAAGAAGTTGAAAAAAAATCACAGCACCCATGACTTTTACGAACTAAATTGTGAAGGAATAAAAAGAACTTCATCAACAGATCAGGAGGGTCCTGCAAGATGAATCTCGCAATGTTCTTGTCGGTCAGGAACTGTCAGATGCTCAGGACGTGGCGGACTAGCCGCAACCAAATGTCCAAAACGTCCTGTTTTCTGCGCGTACCCTCCCTGAGAGCGGTCATTTTCTTTCAATAGCTTGCTTGACGTGAGTCTGTGTTTGGTTGAAAAGCTACATTTTGGCTTGTATGGAAACAGAAATGAACCTATAGGCCTAAGGTGGAAAATGATGTCACTATTGGCCCTTTTTTTGTACCAGAATAACTGTTTCATCATTATAATCGTGCCCACGAGCACATTAATTTCAATGAAATGTAAAACTAGAACGTCTCAATGTGAGATGCAGGTGCCATTTTTGATATTCTGGCTCTCTCTAGTGGCAGTAAAAAATTACTGAATAAAATGTTCAAACAGTATGCAACACTAAAATAGGAGACCAGGACAGATATTTAAATGGCTCATGAATACTCTGCTTTTTCTTCTTGCAGGTATGGTGTTGGTGAAAGTGGACAGCTGCAGATAACAGACCTTGGCTCAGATTCAACCTCAAGACGCAGTCCCAAAGTGCCAAGACACCACGGCCCGCACTTCCCAGCAGTAGTGTCCTCTTGTACAACAGGAAGCAAAGGTGGAACTTTTAGGCTCCAACCTTTTCTTCTTGCTGGCAAATGTCTACTTGGGCAGATGTGTAGATGCTGCCTTTTTTACTTCAAAGTAATATGACATTTTAATCAAAGAACAGTTTGTGCTCCACTATACCTTATTTGCATCCTTCTCAATAGTTGAGCTGTGACCGTGAAGAGATAAAAACAAAACAAAATATTTTACAATAGACTTGGGCAAAATGTTCTCCATCGTGAAAATTAGGATTCTGAAGTGTGTCACATAAAGTCATGGTTTACTAAATTATTGCAAGATCTGTTTTCTGCCTCGCAGCTCTGATTCAGAAGCCTTCTACCTCTGCCGTGCACTCAACCTGCACTGGTGGCCTCCACGCTCGCCGTTCCCCCCCTGTTGTTGCCAGCTCCTCAACTACCAGCACTCCTGCAATCAAAAGCGCCATTATTGGTCTAGCTCACAATAAACCCAAAATGGTAGTTTGGCTGCTTGTTTCAATTTAGCCAATGGCACAAAGAGTACATGCACGCGGGGAACCTAAGGTGCTTTTGCTTCATTTGTCTAAATGTGAGCAGATTGTAACCCAGCAACAAGGGACGATGGGGAGACCTCAAATGATGCTGGCGCAGGCTCCAGTCGTACGTCGCAGCGTTTTTGGATTGCCGCTGATGGTCAAACAGCTCAATTCAGGTGTTAATTTGGGGGTTTTCAGACCATTATGTTTCCTAAACCCGCCGACTTTAAAATGCAATTGGGATCTTCTGGATGCTCTTGCTGTTCGATTGTATCAGTGCATGAAAATAAGTTTTGGAATTCCTTTGTGGTTGAATTGATTTTTAGTGTTCACCCAAAAAGGATTATTTTGTTTTATTTTTTTTCTTCTTCTCCAGAATCACTGGGAAATGTTGACTTTGGAGGTAAAAGGATTTTTTTTTTTATCCTAATATTTTTGCAGAATTTGGATTTGTTTTCCAGTTGCCCATCTCCCTGCAATGCTTGTGTGCTATTTAGAGCATTAACTGTTGTTGATAACTAGTTACTATGGTTTGCTGGGACAATCACCAAGATGACTTATAGAAACCTGAATGAGCAAATGAGTACAGTAAATGGAACTAACCCGAGATTTGAAAATGATCCAATACAATTTATTTATCCCTCTACTTCCACTGAACAGTCTCGGTCGCGACAGGAAGACTCAGACTGAAACAAAAAGCCAAAGAGATTTGTCCTCCACAGTACGTAGCCATAGCCACATAACATTCTTTTTGCGGCGTGACGATGAATTTGTCTTGCTTGTAATCCAGATGCAACAGCAAGAGCTGGAGCAGATCAGGCAGCGGGAAGCCAATTTAACAGCACCGGTGGCCAGTGGCCTCAGGAGACAGAGGAAAATGCTTCTCAAGGGTTCTGGCGCCCAAATAGGCAATCTTTCAATGTCAAAGGCTTGATGTGTCTTATTTGGAATAAAGGACATTTTGTCCATTTTATGTTTCAGAGCACGGGGTCAGGTCACAGTCAACCCAAGGGCTGCAGCGGTGGTGGCTCCATAGAGCTAACGCGGCAGTGCATAACCTGCGGGAAAGCGGCGAAGGCCACTTGCACCTGTTCTTTAAAAGCTTCCTAAAGTAGCACTTTTAGCAAAATGACTAAGCTCACTTGCCTCAGATTTGTGGAGCAGAGTTGGACGACTTTCTCGGCTCGTCTTTGATCCCTCGCTGTCATAATGAGAGATCCGTCAGCAGGAAGAGAATTATCCGGAACACTGAAGAGACGGCACATTTCAAAAGCTTCCTCCGGGCTCAGGCCCTTTGTATTTTGAGAGATGGCGCAAATATCAGCGCAGTGCCCTGATTTCAGCATTCCCTTCAGCTCACTCACTCTTCAGCCACACGGCACATTTAAAAAAAAAAAAAAAAAGCTCTGCAGAAACGAGCACTTCAGATGCCAAAGGCCCTAAAAGCAGCAAAGCTCCATTTTTCTGAAACACTGCTGATTTTGTGAAAGTAAATGCTAAACCTTTTATCTACCATCATAATTGGAGCCTATTTTAGATAAAAATTTCCATCACACCCCCCTCCCCTACCAGAGTTGTATTTGTCACTCTGTTGTCTGCTGATCTGCCGTCTAATCCGGTCCATCGCAGCAGGATTTGCGAATGTTCTTTATCTATTGTGTCCAAGATAAAAGATTTGCAGGACAATGAGGCAGAAATTTAAAAAATGATGTTGACGTTGAAGGCTTGCAGGCTGATGTTGACGATTAGCGGAGATTGGGAACGTCCTTCTCATCAGTGTCAAAGTGCTGACAAATCTGCAGTTTAGTCATTTCAAAAACATTTGTCCATTAAAATAATGGTGAGGATTATGTTTAAGGAAACATGGCTACTATTACTTGTTGAGATAAAATGTCAAATGTATTTTTTGCACAAACAAATAATGGCCTTTTGCATCGAATGAAATGTCTTTGTATAATGTATTTCAATGTTAAGTTGATGCACACAGTTATAGGTACTATATAGATGATTCCTCTAAGTCTCTTGTGACCAATTTTAAATGGTGTCTTGCTAGTGTTTTGAACATTTTGCACAGACTCTTTTTATATGTCCAGACTTGTTGCCCTGTTTTAAATTGATTGAAAGAAAGATTAATATTTTAAAGTGCATTGCAATTATGTTAAGACCACTCAAATACTGTGACTTTATTTGCAAAATTTGTATTATGTACTAAAAAGCAGCGGACACAACCTCTTTTTAACCCCAGGCTCAATTTGACCGAGTTCAATGTTTATCTCTAAAATTTTGCTTCATATTTAATGGCTGGCTAATTTAATGGAGATGACTGAGTAAACATAAAATGAGCAATGTATATTTTCACTGTCCTGAGTTCTTTTTGGTCAATTTCAATAGCATTTACATAGCTGAGTTGGCTTTATAACACCGTGTAAGAAATATTTCTAGGGCTATTTAGTTAGTCATAAAGTACTGTAACTGACTCTAAAAAAAAATTCAATTTATAATCATATATAATATATAATTTAATATCAATTTCAAATGGCATTGAACACAAAAACTATTTTGTTGAAGGTAAAATCAATGGAAAAATAACAGGAGGGTCACATTGATGTTCAACATTTCGTTGTCAACACCATACACCATCATTGGCTCCTTAATCGGGCAAAAAAGTCAATTTATAATAATATATAATATATAATTTAATATCAATTTCAAAGGGCATTGAACACAAAAAATATTTTGTTGAAGGTAAAATAAATCGAAAAATAACAGGAGGGTCAAATTGATGTTCAACATTTCGTTGTCAACACCATCATTGGCTCCTTAATCGGGCATTTTAGACGAATAAAAAAAAACCCTCAAGATTTCGCGCAATACCTCCACAGGAGGGCACTGTTGTATCATTTTTGACATACGAGTTGTTATACAGGGTCTGACCTGCGACACAAATTGATAAATATTCTTCATCCACTTTAACATTAACAACTAGTTGCAAATGTAATCAAATGATATTTACCAATGCTCTCCATTTTAGGTTCAGCTTATGTGGTCATGGAAGCAGTGTAGTTTTCAACTCGAGAAAGATATTTACACCCACGTACAGATGGACATCTTTCAGTCGTAGTCCACAGCACTGCCTCTCACTGATTAAGATTTGTTTGGTTTTGAGGATCAGGTTGTTGTTTACTCAGTTCTCTCCACTGACAAAAAATTCTTGCACGTGCAAGGAAGGCGTTGTGTGGATGTTCAGACCTAAGCAAACTTCTAAGTCCGCTCCAATATGACTCGTCAGGCTGTATTTGCTCAAGCTACTCTGGGACAGCAAACTCAATTCCACAGTCTTGTTTGAGTTTGCATAATGAGAGCCTGCTGGCTGCTAGCAGGATAACACCATTGAGTGACAGCCATGAAGATGAATGAATAAATTACATATTCAGATATGTGCCTAAAGTTTAGTCTAGTCAATTTGTCATAGGATGAATCAAGCAACATTAAGCCACTGTGAGTCTTGCAGAGTCTTGCGTTTTGTTTACCTTGTAAATTTCTTTTAAAATTAGTTTAGTTTAGTTTAGTTTAGTTTAATGCATAGGTGAACCATTGTTTGTGGGGAGGAATTAAAGTGCATTGTATTTTCTGCCCCAATGAGGCGATAAGGTCGGTTAGATTCGGTGATAAGCAGAACTGACAGCCCATGTTAAAATATTGTGGGACATGCCTCCATAAAAATTGAATGAGGAGCTATATATATATGCGAATATATATAAACTCAGGTTAGGGTTTCAAAGAAGGGTTTCGAACTAAGGCTATGGTTTTAAACTAGGATTAGTGTTAGGGTTAGGGTGATAGTGCCTGGTTAGGAATAGGGTTTAGAGTTTAGGTGTTCAAGTCAGGATTTTTGCTTAAGTGTCGTAGTACGGTTTCAAACTAAAGGCAACTTTTCAACCTAGGGTTAGGGTTTTAAAGTAGCGTTTTAAACTAATGTCCGGGCTCTCCCTTAGAGATAGGGTGAGAAGCTCGGTCATCCGGGAGAGACTCGGAGTAGAGTCGCTACTCCTCCACGTTGAGAGGAGCCAGATGAGGTGGCTCGGGCATCTTATCAGGATGCCTCCTGGACGCCTCCCTGGGGAGGTGTTCCGGGCATGTCCACCGGTAGGAGACCCCGGGGACGACCCAGGACGCGCTGGCGAGACTATGTCTCTCAGCTGGCCTGGGAACGCCTTGGGATCCCCCGGGATGAGCTGGATGAAGTGGCTGGGGAGAGGGAAGTCTGGGAGTCCCTCCTAAAGCTGCTGCCCCCGCGACCCGACCCCGGATAAGCGGAAGAAGATGGATGGATGGATGGATGGATGGTTTTAAACTAAGGTTTAGGTTTCGTAGAAGGGTTTAAAAGTAGGGTTAAGGGTTCAAACCAGGGTTAGGATTTTAACGTAGGGTTTCAAATTAAAGTTAGGGTTTTGAACTAGGGTTAGTGTTAAGGGCTAGGGGATAGGAATAGAGGGATAGGGTTGTTGTTAGGAATAGGGGTTAGGGCTTAGGGATAAGGTTAAAGTGTTAAATCAGTGTTATAGGTGAAGTGTTAGGGTAACTGAGTCAGAGTCAATTGGTGTGCTGACTTCCAATGTGATGCCATGTACAAAATACATCCATCTTTTGTGCATGTTGCATTGCATATTCTTACAAAAATAAAACGTTCAGGAATTCCCACTGTGATATCTCAGAAGCCAGAAAAGTTTTCATGTATATGCTGCTATAAAAAGGAAATGCAGATCACATGGCAGAGATGACGTTTGACTTCAGTAGCCTGTTATCGTAATATGAATGGAAATGCAGTCATTTCTTCTAAAAGGTCACCCACCAACCAGTCGGGAAAAAAAAAATGCTGATAAATGAGTCAACTCATAATATCATCAGGTCTCGCTTGCTGCTGCCTCCTCACAGGCTTGATGTCATCTCGTGGGATCATTTATGAGCAAAGCTCCCCATCATGCAGCATTTCCAAGCGATCATTCAAAAATAATTATGTTGTCTGCTAAATGGTCATACTATTAGCCTAGGTGAAACGAATGTCCCCGTACGAAATCCCCAGACAATCGCTAAACCATGTCGGTGTTATTCATTTTGACCGTACATATGCTGGGTATCGATTACATTCTTCAGCTGATTCTGGAGACAAAAGGACAAGCGAGCCAAGGCCCCCTGAGGTCCAAGAATCCTTCTCCTCCTGAATCCTCTGTGCATAATTGAACAAATCAACAATGAACAGCTGTTGCCTGTTACAATGACCTGCTTTAATTTTATCACCACGCACAAGAGGTCTGACAGCATCAGCATGCCACATCTGTTGGCCTTTCCGATTAGCTCACCAATTCCAGCGCACACTATATCACAATGAACCTAATTACTGTCTCCCATCTCTTTTTATAGAGCCTACAAACTGCAAGGTGTACACGAAAAAGAAAAGGCTCAATCAGTTACTGTTTGCTCGTGTGTCGGCTCGTCTCGACTCACATCAGCATAATATTTGCTTTGCTTCAGGTCTGAGGATATGATGATATACATCACCGTTTCAATTTGATTCACCTAACCAAAAACTGTTTTATATTTAGTTGTGTCATAAATAAATAAGTCACAAATATAAGTGCATATTTATTGATATCTGGTATGAGAAGCATAACTGATGCTAATATGATCTATTTTGGCTAGTGGCTTTTTTTGTGGTGGCCTTGGCCACCCCTGGCCACCCCTTGGTGGCTCTCCTGCTACAGATATCTTTAGAAGAAGCTCATATCTTTCCATTAATGACATTGTTTATGATCTTGACCTTGTGCATGTTTGATACAGCCATTTCCTCCATTCACCTTTCATTTCGCATGAAATTGAATTTTGCGGAGGACTAATACATCCCAAAGAGAGAAAAATAAGGATCAATTGCAAAAAAAAGAAGAGAACTCTCAAAGGATCATTAGGCCTTTGAGTTTCAAACAGTGTGTGTGATCTTTCTACAATGGGAAATGCAAACAATGTCCTTCCCACGTCTGTTAACATTGCCCAACAGAGTTGTTGTGCACCAAAGAGATGTGCAGAGCAGGGGAAGATGTCAAAGTAGCTCCATCAGGACAACATCTTGCAGCCCAGCGGAGGCGAGTCCTGACAGATGGCGGGCTCATGTTGACGCTGGGTGTACGTGCGTGATAGATCGCTACTCTGTGAATAACTGCGGAGCCTAATATGATTTGGATGTAAGAATGGAATCTAAATTTAATTGTAGACCGTTCTACAGGCCCAGAGCTGCTCTCCTTTATCTCCGTCCCTTGCCTGCTATAATGCAGTTGGATGGCTGCAGCTTTTTTTTCAGCGGTGCGGTCTCACTGACCCGCAAGGGAACATTATCACCCCTTTTTTCGTAACACTAGAACACTCATCCTACCTACTGCTGCCAAGCAAACTGTGCTTCCTTTCAAAGCTCAGTCAATATAGGATCTGCTGGAAAGTTTGAAGTTTGTTTCCCTGTGTAGTTTAGTGTTACTCTTGACTGTTTGAACCTGCTTTCATTCCTCTTGAGAATTCACTCCCCCCACGATGGTGCCGTTGCTCCCTGGGAGGATTAGACGAGGAGTTCACTACGGGGCCACTGGGCAATCTGCATAACAGCACCCCACGGTGGGCAAAAAATAAAATAAAAATAAAAATCAACATTGATGTAAGACAATAAAACTGATACGGTCTGCCCATGTGGTTGTTTTCTTTGGAATAATGGCATTAGATTTTGAGGACTGGAGATGTTTCCCATCCATGATGTCTCACGTTGGCCATGTCTGAGTCCCGAGGCTGTCCGGTCGTCTGCTAAAGCCGCCATTAGATGAAGATTCAATCAGACTTGGGCCATTCTCTCTTGTTTTTTTTCCCCACATCCTCGGGCCATAGGAGAGTAGATGAGAGAATTTGTGGACACAAAAATGTAAACTTGACTACAATATTTTTGTAAGGTTTTAACAATGATACTGCGCAAGTCTCAGCTTTCCATATTGTGTTCTTATTTGTGCAATTGTCTAATTTATAACTGATTCACATTCGGTACCATAGTCACATATTTCCAAGTGCTTCCACTAGTATCACTAACAAAATAAATATCTTGAGATGCAAAAGCAGACAACAGCACCTTTTTGAGTGGCGTTTGCCTGTCGTGGTTCCCCGTGGCTTCCTCTTGTAGTTACAAAACTTGTTTGATGGCTTTAGCAAACACTCAATTGTCCAAGTTGTGGATGGGAGTGTGAATGGCTGTCTGATGTCTGAATGGATGTCGTTTGGGATACATTCCCATTTCTATATGATGCAGAACAAAATAAGTGGAACACGATGGACCTGAAAGGGAAAAAACTTGGTTTAATACTCTTTTGCAGAACACATTTTGAGTTCTACATTTTGACAAGTTGAGGTGTGTATCAAAATGAAAGTTTATTTTCATCCAAAATCTGCAGAAAGGTAATTTCTTGGATCATTTTACTGGCATAAAATGCTTAAGAGTGTATGGAAGGAGAACAAGTAACAAGATTTGGATTATGCTTGAATAGTCACCACAGTACACCACAGGCCTCCAAAACCAATTAATTTTGATTCTGTTTTAAGCGAGATTAGTTTTTAAAAATGCAATTTACATGCCCAAATCCATTCACCAGAAAAAACATTCATAACTTTTTTTCAATATGACAGCATTATATTAATGCAAATATAAACTTTAGCCAATTTGTATTTAATTTATGCTAGATGTTAGTATGCAAGATCATTTTCGCTGTTTTCTCTAAATTGTTATTATTCCAATGTTTTTTTTTTATCATTAATTAGAATTCTAATTTCATTTTTATCTCCAACGTAGAGAAAACTATGACAATGTTGGAATTTGATACATGAGTTCTTTGACAGTGATGTCAGAAGTTATAATAATGTATATTTTTTTACAGGACGATCAATATAACTAACTTTGTGTTCTTTCACATGTGTAATGGTAATCATTATTTTCTTGAACAAGAGCCAATTCCTCCTCCAGTCAGTCATGCGTGATATGATTCAATCTCTATCACCGATGCATGTATGGATCCATTCAAAGGCAAAAAGCAGCATGGTGTAGCATGCACGCTAATGTAACGGTCAACTGGATTAATCCGATGTGACCTGTTTGCTGCACCCTGGAGTTCAACCCGTTAGGCGCCAAGAGGTTTTTTTTTTTTTTCACTTTGCTTGTAATGTAGAGTAGCACATTTTAGCCTTTGTGAAAAGTCAAAATGAAGCATCAGTAGTGTCATCCATACCGGACCAGTAGTTTTAATTTGCTGTTTGTCAAATTAGTTTTGAGACAATGCATTTGATTTAAGGAAGAAAAATGCGTACAAGTGGAGAATGAATATTAAAATGTATTTCCATGCAGGAAGAAACCTTTTATAGCTTATTTTAGGTTTGCCTGTCTGACCCTTAAATTTAAAAATATGTTTAGGAGGGAGAGAGGGGGGATGAAATACACGATTTGAATGTCTTGAGGCTGAATTGGTTAGTCAGAACATTTGATGTGTTGCAGCTGGCAAAGAATTCACATTCCCTGCGGGAGGACTGCCCGATCACACCCAATTGACAAAACAACTGACGTGATTGTGTTGATCATCCTGGATGATGTTTGTCCACAAAAAACTAATTTGGCAACGCTGGCAACATCTGCACATTAATTCTGTGACAACACAATCGTGCCAGTATTTTTAATTCTTACTAATCTTGTCCCCAAAATGAATGAGTCATTTCCAAAAATACACAGTAACTTGCAGTGTGTAAAATGATGGAGTGTACTATATATGTTTACAGATGGCTGATAATGTACATTTTATGTTTAATTAAAATTAAAGTAAAATACCTTTAATTTAATTTATTTTAATTTAACCTGTTTAAATTAAACAGTTGTAACCTGTTTAATTTAAACAGGTTACAACTACTTTAATTTTCCTTCTATGTTAAACAGGAATGAAATTCTAGTTTATAAGTCCAACAGGATACACATTTTCAGTTTACAAAAAACAAAACAATTGAGTGATGGGACGCAGGAATGGAGATGCAAAGACGAGAGACGAAGCAGTGTTTTTATCAGGAGGGGGATTTTTTTATTTATAACACACGTTGCTGAAAATGCTTTTTCCAGCACAGCATCTATTTTACAATGTTGATCTGCAAGGCAGCGCATGTATACTGTACGGTATTTGGAAACCAAGATTGCAGTGGCACTACAAACACACGCTTGAAACAACAATCTTTTTTCTGTTTTTCTTTTTTTACAAAATGGGTACAAACACCAATACAAAATGCTTGTGCTGTTGACAATTTACAAAAAACTTCATATTTTTTTTTTAGACATTAGACACCTGTGCAATTTTTAATAATACCTTTTCATCTTAAACTATGTTGATATGGTATGCCAGAACTCCATTTAGAATGCAACCTCGGTCATGCGGGTTGCGACATGTTTTCACGTTGGATGGTTACTCTTATAGAACTCATATCTGGCCATCATAAAAAAGACATGCAAAAAAGCTCCAGTCATACATTAAACTTGGTCTGCTTGGCGAGCAAATACTACATTATTTACATTTGGACTTGAGCAAGACATTTCAAAGAAAGCAACAGCCTCTGTTGCTAACGGGTCAGAATGTGTCCATGGTCACAAATTTGTTGTCTATCCACTCACTTCAGATATTTAAACAGATTATCACCATACGGCACAGTTGCAGTTTTTCAACATGCAACATGATCAGCGCCTTGTAATGAAAAGTCAACATACTGCATGTGTGTATGTGACGTGTTGTGTTAGTCCCTTAATTAGATCTAGATGTCTTCTTAAGGATTATAAATATGTCAAAGAACATCCCTTTGACCTCTGAGGGTGATGGAACCAGCAAAAGGGCTGTTCGGGCTTTGCAGTGGAATAGCACTCAAATACTGTATGTACAGTAAGGCCTAGAGGAGTGTGTGTGTGTGTGTGTGTGTATGTGTGCGTCTCTTAGACTGTACACGTCAGTTTCGAACGACGGACGGTTTCACTCTTTGTTCTGAAGAAGCTCAAGCGCAGCGGCGACAAGTATGGCTGTGTGAGCGCTCGCGAAACCGATCAGGTTCTCTTCACCATGGCTTTTTAGTGGTGAAAGCGACCTCATCGTCTTGTTGGAGCGAGAAGGAGAGAGAAAACCACCCAGTCACTCACACCCGCGAGTCATGTTGACAAATGTATAAAAAAGGTTCTGTATATACAACATTTACGTGTCAGACACAAATCACAGATAGCGGAGAGTAACAGCTGTGTTTATTTTGTGAGGATATTTGCGAGGTGGAGGAGAAACCGGATAGATAAGAGCTAATCCGGAAGCGAGCGTCGTCGCTCCTTGCCTCGACTCTGATTGCACTTTAAGCTGACAGCGGTCGGGAAAATCATCGCTGTCAAGTTCGGCGCCGCAAAGTGCAATCG
This sequence comes from Syngnathus floridae, assembly GCF_059516105.1. Taxonomy (NCBI): domain Eukaryota; kingdom Metazoa; phylum Chordata; class Actinopteri; order Syngnathiformes; family Syngnathidae; genus Syngnathus; species Syngnathus floridae. The sequence goes on along the minus strand of NC_142414.1, from coordinate 16,724,555 downwards.
GTACCTGTTTGCCTTTGAATCGTGAGATTCTGACCCTGTTCACCTCATTGATTATATCATGACCGTCGGCAGGAACGTAGTTTCTGTTATGTCTCTCGCCAGAACCGTTTAAAATCGACAAATTTAGTTTCGCTTGCAAATGAGAAAACGTTTGAGGAGAAGCATCGTTAGAGTTTTCCTCCAAGAATTCATCAACTCACAGCAAATCCAGTCATCTAGCTTCAAGCTAACTAGCACCGAGGAGTATTTTCCACCCACTCGTTTCTCAATGCTTTTGTATATTTGAATAATTTAAGCATAGCATTTAGAGATCTTTATTTCACTTCACCCTTGGAGTCATATAAAATATGATGACACAAGCCCATAAGCGGAGCTGCTGTTTCATTAAGTCTAAAACAAAAATATGTTCAGATGGAAAATGACTTTTAAAGAGTCCGTTTTAACAAGTCACCCTTGATATAGTGCTTCATAACTTCATAAACTTTTGCTCGCTCTAACGTTTTGATGAAAACTCTTGAACTTGCAGCCAGAAAATTTCAGGGGAACACTGCAGATGAATGTTGAAGTGTGCCGAAAGAGAGGCAGATTGAGGGGCTGAGAAATCCCTGGCTGAGGCTCAAATCCCTCAATCACAGTGAGCATCAACATTTTATATATTTAGACATTGTCAAGAAGCAACGGCGACTCCATCCAAGTAAGAACAAAACGATTAGGCAGGCATAACAATTAAATTCCTTTCCTGTTATTTTACTTTGAATTTTCAACGTCAGAATTTTTCTCCTTATTTAGGAAATGGAATGTAAAATGTTTGCGTGTGTCGATAAATATGCAATCCTTTCGATCTAAAAGGCCAAGTTTCCTTCATCCATACTGGGCACGTGATTGGCCGGGATCGGGTCACGTGTTCAATGCGGGAAAAAAAAAAAGAAGCTCAAAACAAACACAGCTGCTAGTGAAGCCACAAGAAACAAAGACACTTCTCCACGACAGTCCCGTCTTGGATTGCTGCGATTTCTATCATCACATTCAAGTTGGCTGCCATCTGAGGACACACCTTTATGATCTGAACAATTGTGGAATTGGTCCATTCCGGCCCAACACGCCCTCATTTGCCGGTTGCAAGCTCATCTGAAAGCAGCACTGGCGCCTCACGCAAATACCGTAGCCCATAAGACAATGGCAAGGTCTGAGTTAAAGGGTCAGGAAAATGGAAACTAATCCTGAGTTCGAGGGAGTCTGTTAAAATATGCACCACTGAAGGCACTTTTTTTGGGAAACAACAGTGCTTCTATTCTAAGTAATTCAAGTTCAAGAAAGAATAAACCAGGGCCCTCCACACAGGAGGGACTGTCATATCAGGGTTCTTGTTTTTTTTGCCCCCCCCCCCCCCCCCCCCCCCCCCCCCCCACCCCAAGACAAAAATGCTCAAACTTAAAGCTTCTGCAGGGAGGCAGGCAGGGGCTGACAGCGAGAGGAAAGAGAAAACCTTCAGGAACAAGGAATGACTCTTGTTGTGGAGTGAAAATAAAATACAAAAATAAACAAAAAGCCACAGGGGAACAAAGGCACATACCAAAAAAAAAAAACAACAACCTGACATCAACGATTGAAAAAAAATTGGGCACGAAAGACTTATGATAACCCAGCAACTCAATAATTCTGTTTCAGTCAAACGTGGAACAGCGCCAGACTTCTGGAGTTCTGATTGGTTGATCGGTGTTGACGGAACAGAGCATGGCAGGCCAGCTGGCGGGACGAAGGTGTGTGAGTGTGTGTGTGCTCACGTGAGACTTAATCCTCTTCCCCTCCGCCGTACATGTCGGCTAGCTTTTTGAAGCGGGGGCCCCAGTCGTTGAGGTAGTCGTAGTCCTGCTCCCCCGTACTGGAGGAGTTGAGAGAACTGACTGATCCCGTGGTGGAGCCGCTGCCCTCATAGTCAAAGACTAGCAGAGAGTCATAAGGGGGCGCAGTGGGGTCATTGTCAGCTGCCCGAAGCCCCTAAACACAGGGAAGATTACGGATGGTCAGATTGTTGGATAAAAACGGATTTTTAATCAAATGGATGCAAATAATTGGCATTCTGAAGTGCCAGCCAGCCTTAGTGGCACCCCCTAGTGGTCATGGTAACTTGTCGCTGACAAAGCAGTATACAGGAAATGAATCCAAGACAATAAAGTTTTATCTACGTAGCGTATTTTCATGGGGCATTATTGGGTAAAAAATATAGAATTGTGCCAAATGTGGATATTTTTTGTGACTGAATGACAAAATGAATTGCTCTGAACATTTTGAATTTCAAAAGGGAATGAAACATCTGATATTTTGAACATTCTGTTCCCAAATCCTACTCCAACTCAATTGCTACGGTTTGTAAAGAAGGTGGTTCTATTTTTTGGATGTAGAAAACGAGTTGTGCATAAATAGCACAAATAACATAGTAAATCTTGATTCAGTTCATGGTGTTGTCGATGTCCCGGCAACTTCATGAATTATCGATAAAATTGTGTTTTCAAGCAACGCTTAAAATCCATCTGCTTCTAAGAATGAAAAATGAGGGACATTGAAGAGAAGGCCCCCTCCGTGAGTCGTCACCTTATCGTGGTGGAGGGATTTTTGTGTCCCAATGATCCTGGAAGCCATGTTGACTTGGGCTTCATGTCCCTGGTAGGGTCACCCATGGTAAAAGAGTCCTAGGTGAGGGGCCAGACAAAGCACGGCTCACAAAAACCCCTTATGACGATTAACAAAATTGGATTTGTTTTTCCCTAGTCCGGACGCGGGTCACCGGGGCCCCCCTCTGGAGCCAGGTCTGGAGTGGGGGCTCGAAGGCGAGCGTCTGGTGGCCGGGCCTTCGCCCATGGGGCGCAGCCCGAAAAGGGAACGTGGGTCCCCCTTCCCATGGGCTCACCCCCTGTGGGAGGGGCCAAAGGGGTCGGTGCATAGTGAGCTGGGTGGCGGCCAAGGGCAGGGACCTTGGCGGTCCTATCCCTGGCTGCAGAAGCTGGCTCTAGGGACATGGAATGTCACCTCTCTGGCTGGAAAGGAGCCCGAGCTGGTGTGCGAGGCAGAAAAGTTCCGACTAGATATAGTCGGACTTGCCTCCATACACAGTTTGGGTTCTGGTACAAGCCCTCTCGAGAGGGGCTGGACTCTCTGCCACTCTGAAGTTGCCCACGGTGAGAGGCGTCGAGCAGGTGTGGGTATACTTATTGCCCCCCGGCTGGGCGCCTGCACATTGGGGTTCACCCTGGTGAACGAAAGGGTAGCCTCCCTCCGCCTTCGGGTGGGGGGACGAGTCCTGCCTGTTGTTTGTGCCTATGCATCAAGCGGCAGCTCAGAGTACCCACCCTTTTTGGAGTCCTCGGAAGAAGTGCTGGAGAGTGCTCCTTCTGGGGACTCCATCGTTCTACTGGGTGACTTCAATGCCCACGTGGGCAATGACAGTGAGACCTGGAAGGGCGTGATTGGGAGGAACGTCCCCCCCAATCTGAACCCGAGCGGTGTTCTATTATTGGACTTCTGTGCTCAACACGGATTGTCAATAATGAACACCATCGGGAGTACGGGGTGGCGAACCAACTGATAAGGGCGGTTCGGTTCCGGTATCATCGATACCAGAGCTTGGTCCGCATTTCCGGCAGTAAGTCGGATTCATTCCCAGTGAGGGTTGGACTCCGCCAAGGTTGCCCTTTGTCACCGATTCTGTTCATAACTTTTATGGACCGAGGTGTTGAGGGTGTCCGGTTTGGGGACCTCAGCATTGCATCTCTGCTTTTTGCAGATGACGTGGTGCTGTTGGCTTCTTCAAGCCATAATCTCCAGCGCTCACTGGAGCGGTTCGCAGCCGAGTGTGAAGCGGTCGGGATGAGGACCAGCACCTCCAAATATGAGTCTATGGTCCTCAGTCGGAAAAGGGTGGAATGCTCTCTCCGGATCGGGGATGAGATCCTGCCCCAAATGGAGGAGTTCAAGTATCTTGGGGTCTTGTTCACGAGCGAGGGCAGGATGGAGCGTGACATCGACAGATGGATCGGTGTGCAGCGTTGGCTGTAATGCGGACTCTGTACCGGTCTGTCGTGGTGAAGAGAGAGCTGAGCCAAAAGGCAAAGCTCTCAATTTACGGGTCGATCTACGCTCCTACCCTCACCTATGGTCACGAGCTATGGGTTGTGACCGAAACAACAAGATCCCGGATACAAGCGGACGAAATGAGTTTCTTCCGTAGGATGTCCAGGCTCTCCCTTAGAGATAGGGTGAGAAGCTCGGTCATCAGGGAGATACTCGGCGTAGAGCTGCTGCTCCTCCACGTTGAGAGGAGCCAGATGCGGTGGCTCAGGCATCTCACCAGGATGCCTCCTGGACGCCTCCCTTGGGAGGTGTTCCGGGCATGTACCGCCGGCAGGAGACCCCGTGGATGACACAGGACGCGCTGGAGGGACTATGTCTCTCGGCTGGCCTGGGAACGCTTTGGGATCCCCTGGGATGAGCTGGACGAAGTGGCTGGGGAAAGGGAAGTATGGGAGTCCCTCCTAAAGATGCTGCCCCCGCGACCTGACCCCGGATAAGGAAAAGATGGCTGGATGGATGGATGGATGGATGGATGGATGGATGGATGGATGGATGGATGGATGGATGGATGGATGGATGGACGGACGGACGGATGGATGGATGGATGGATGGATGGATGGATAGATGGCTGGATGGATGGATGGATGGATGGATGGATGGATGGATGGATGGATGGATGGATGGATGATGAGAAGGCCGGTCAGGTAACGGAGACTCCATCCACTTCACGGAAAGACAACGGATAGAAATCAAAACTGCCTCCATCCCGCGGGAGCCAGCGGGTGGCGGGAAAGCTGCGCGTTTGTTGTGTTTGTGTTTTACCAGCCGGCTGGAACAAGATCAGGTGTGTGTATGTTTAGTGTGCGTGTGTGTGTGAACGGGAGACAAGGTTGGATGGATCAAAGCCGAACAGCTGCCAACACCTCTGGAGTGTGAACGTGTTGTCACGAGTCTGTCAATCAGCATTTTCTCACATCAGAGTGCCGACATTCAACTTGCGTGAGCATGTAGGTGTTTGCGCGTGTAAAAATATAAAGCTGACATGATGAAGGAAGACGTAAGTATATTGGACGTGAGAAAGTAAGGTCGAGATCGATGGTGAGTGAAAGGCCAGGCTAACACATACGGCTCACTCTCACCTCATGGATAAAGTCTCCGATGTCGCCAGGGTGTGGCACAACAGGCCGGATGGGGTATTGAGATTCTGAGATAATGGGCCGCTCGTCCACCCTGCGGACGCCGGGAGGTTTGCTGATGATGTGCTCCAAAGAATCAGGCTGCTGCAGCTGGCTCAGGTCATAGTCCTACACAGCCACAGAGTGACACAGAGCTCGTCAGGGCACGGGAGGGCGGTTTCGAGTGCGGGCCTGAACGTCTTCCCCTGGGATCTCACCTGGTCCTCTTCTCCCCCTCCCTCTTCATCATATTTCAGTATGTTGTCCCTGACATCATCCTCGGGGTCAATGAGCAGCTGTTTGGTGTGCCTCTCCTTCTCTCGCCGCTTAATCCACACCACAAACAGCAAGACCATGCCTGCAAAGACACACAAACGCACAAATGGGAGAAAATGTCACGTCTGTACCGGTATTGTATAATGCAATCAATTTGAGATGATGATTGTTATTATTATTATTATTATTATTGAATGAAAAGCACTGTGGGGAGCCAGGTGCTTGAGCGAGGTACACAAAACTAAAGCGCTCCAAGATGTATACAATATAAACCTGTAAAGAACAGTCATTAAATAAAACATAAAATCATACACAACATAAAACTCAATATGCTTAATATGCTGTAATTATAAGTGTAGCATTTAAAAGCAGTTACAGATAGAGTTAAACAGATTTAAAAGCAAAGAAGTAAAAAATAGCTTAATAAAATTATTAAAACAACATACAGTGCAAGAACAACTGAAGATTAATTGATATACTTTGAATTTCTATTCATTCGTCTTATTGCTCTATTTATGATTTTGATTTCAGGAAATTTCAGGAATATGCATGCACAGTTTGATATCATGAATATTCAGATGATTCCGAAATAAGGTCATGCAGCATCACAATCACTACAACAGGAAAACTTATTGTTTTACTTACTTTATCTTGGGGAAGTATCAAACTAATGAATACAAGACATCATTGTATGTATGTAATGTTTAGAATAAAGTTCAAATTACTGTTTTTAGAGTGCAAATGGTGCATTGATTATTTTAAAACATTAAAGGGAAAAAAATCATGTTTGCAATTTTTTTTTTCAAATTCATCCAATAAAAACTGTTTAAGATTGATTTTCAAAGTATTTTGCTATTTTTTCATACCCAAAGAAATGTGACAAAAAATCTGAATCATCTTTAATGGCTAAGGAATTTGACTTCAATACTAAAGCAAAAAGGATGTAAAATATACACAATTGTCGATGACTGAGAATGTAAGGTGGGATTTGCGGGTGAAATTATCAGAGCAAATACATATATTTATGTCTACCCAAGAGTTACCAGTATTGGCAAGGGAGCATGAGCAAAAAAGAACAAAGCCGAACCAATCACAATCTTCCACATTAAAAATGTATGTTGGCATGTACGCCACGTCAAAGAACTGCAAAGTGTTGAGTGATATGCGCGGCTGAGACTCACTGAGCAGAATGATGATGCATATCAAGATGGAGATGATCGCTCCGGTCCCCAGGCCGGCGGCCGCCACAGCTCCCGCGGTAGTGCAGTCTCCGTTTGGATCACATGGACACACTTTGACTTTGATGACCGATCTATTGGACAAGGTTGGGTTTCCCGAGTCGGACACAGTTATCGGGACCTCGTACATGCCTGGCTCCAAATAGACCTGGTATCGCAGACTGAGGCGGGCATAGTTGCCTGTGCAGAGGAAGGAGAACAAGGCCAAAGGATTTATATAAGAGAGTGATGTACACTGCCTACTTCATTAGTTACCAACATCCATCCGGTTTATATTGCTTGTATATTGCTTGTCTTCATTTTGGTCAAGCTGGAACCTGTCCCAAATGATTTTGGGCCTATAGATAATTTAGAATTTGGGGGTGTCAAACTCTACAGAATCTAGTAAAAAAAAGTTCAAACATTTTTACATTTATTTTAAAGGTGGGGTTTTAATATTTTTTTGCAATATCGCAGTTATTAAAAAGAAAAACAATCTACAGTTTTGGTATTTTAACAAAAACATTGAGTTGCATTTGTGGGCCACATAAAATGATTTAGTGGGCCAGAAGTGGCCCCCGGGCCTTGAGTTTGACACCAGTGACTTTGATAATAGCAGGTTTTTTTTTTTTTTTTTTGGGGAGATGAAAGCATATTCAGACATATTTGGATTTCCACTTACCACTGATTCGTGTAATTGTCCAGTTGTGTTTAATGCTGGAAGGATAAGTAGGCAGCTCAAAGACAAAAGGCCCCGCATTGGAGTCGGTGTCGGCGTCAGCGGCAGTGATATTGACGCCGTTGACATTCTTGTTCATCTGCTCACAGATCTGAGACTCCTTGGGTATGAGCGCTGGGGGGTTGTCGTTAATATCTATCAGATAGATCTGCAGTGTGCCTGTGCCACTGGCTGCAGGAGAGCCTGAGAGCAAGAAAGGAAGGAGGAGAAAATCGGATCAAGTCAGAAGGAAAAGATGCCTTGAGAAGATGTGTGTTGTGAGAAGGTGGGGGGGAGGAGGAGGTTGGTGTTGTTTGGCCCCAGCAGTTTAAGGCTGACGGATTGGAGGCAAATAGCAAAAAAAAAAAAGATCGAAGGAGTGCAGAGCCTCAATGATGATGTTGCTAGAACGGGATGAGAATTTTTCAGTGTGACAGAAATACTTTTGACAGTGGTGCTCTCAAACTCCTCATTTCGCCTCGCAGGCAAATCAAACGCATCGGGGTCGATGAAGATGCGGCCGCGGCTCTTCCACTTGCCAAAAGATGCACATAACGATGACTGTAACCCAATCAAACAAGTCCTTGCCTGCGTGTGTTTATGTAATGGGGATACCTACGATAAAGGCATTTCTGTCATGGAGGACGAGTATGTTCGGATTTTGCTTTTCTACTCACATCTTACACATAGCATTGGAAAAAAAAATCTGTCTCATGTCTGTGAGACTGCACACTGCTGCTATAGCATCACTGGTTTCTTTTTTAGTTTTTTTTTTTTTCACTCCAAAATCGCACTGCAAGTAACACATCAACTACAGTGATGAAGCACAACGTTCTGCATAATTTGTTTCGAGGTCTTTGTCTTTGACATCAGTTGGAAGATATGAGAAATAAATCAATACAAATTCTAAAAAAATCTATACATTTTAGTTATTTCTTGCACTTCATGCTTTATGTCATTGGAAGAGCATCAAACACCAACACTATTTAACAATTGCTAAGAGAAACTCACATTAATAACTGCTGGTGGTAAACAATCATTTTTTTGTGGTTAAAATAATAGCTATTGTAAATGCGTGAATTTGTAAACAATGTAATCAGCAAATCCATGTTTTGCTACATGCGTAAATTACAACACTTTTCATTTATTAACTGGAATCATGGAAGATAATTCATTGGAAACTATTCATGGTGCGTCAAACAGAAAAAGACAGGAACTGTTCTACACACTAAGAAGCAAACACAATCATAGTGAAACACACATTCACATTTCCCCATTCCGCTGCTTTACTAATCCCAGCCATGTATGGGGAACAAGACGAAGCAGCTTGCCACGGTTGATAGGAGAATTATGTGGGTTTTAACCAGCTAAATAAATAATTATGTTTGTGTAAGTTCCTCAAAAGGATTTGTATTCGGTCCTTTCTGTGACAGCGGCTCAGGCATGTTGAGGCACGGTGAAAAGATGAGCGCTAAGTCTGGCAAGTGTCCTGCAAATCACATATTTGCGCATAAACAAAAGCGCGAGAAAGAAACTAGTGTACAGTATGTGTGTAAGAGAGTGTGAGCGAGATTTGAAATCATGAGGATACAAGCGTACCTGACACGGAACTGTCACAACCTCCCCCACGTCTGCTTGTATTACTCACGGTCTCCTTCCTAATTCTTTCCTAATCCAGCTCACCTTGTGACGGCTGGCGCATCTCAGCACCGCCTACAAAGTCAACATGTGCATAACCCTGAAGTGTCGCCGGCTCGCGTCTGTCTCGGGCCATACTCTCTTATCGAGATCATCAGGTGGTAAAATAGTCACTTTTGGGGGAAAATAAAGTCAACATCCATCCAGTTTTAAAATTGTGGTGTAGGTTGGAAGGGTGACTGACCGCTGACTGATTGCTGTAAGAAGGGCTTTATACAAACATGCATTTTTAAAGAAGCTATTGTTGCCTCGAGGAAATGGCTCTGGCATTAATACTGAATGAACGGGCCGTCAAATAAGAAGGAAATATTAAATTGCCGGCAAATTAAATGTCTCTCAGGTCCAACCTATAGGTGGGTGTCAAAGTGGCCTCGTCAGCATCTTCGGTTAAACAGCAGCAGGAGGCGAATGCACTTGTTGCTGTCGGTCATTGCAAATACACATCTTGATGTATTCTCATATTCAAATGAGTGCATTCAGACATGCATGCACTTTCAAATGAACCAATATTTCAAAGTAAACTAAACTTAAGGTAAACAGCCAGCTGCACAGCACTGATAAGGCATTTTGGGAAAAATGTGAAAGCAGTTGGGGGAGGAGGGGCTGCTTAGTCTGCACTTCCACTTGAGAAACGGGGCAAACATATTTGTTTGCTGTGATTGAGTTTGCGCTCGTTTAAGCTTGAGGTTTGACTCTGAGGCAGGACAAATGATATATATGTCAAATGGATTGCGAGAGAGGGAAGGAGAGAAGGAAGGAAAGAGGAGAGGATCAGCTAGCAACACGAATCGAAGATTTATGCTAACTCCTTCCTTCCTCATCCTCATAACCTACCAAAATGTCTGCATTATTTTATTATTGGAGAAAAACAAAGCAATTATCCATACAAGTAGTGCCACCTCTCCGTTTCCCCAGAATGCATTCAAGCTTAAAGGAAAAAATCAAAGCAGATTGTGACTGCAGGAGGTTCCCAAATGTAATCATATTTATAAACAGTGTTATAGATTTTTGCCATTACATGTTCAATAAATCAAGTAAAAAATTGACTGCCTTTATCTTGTATTATATTTTAAAATAAAATAAATATGATTTTTTAAATGTAATGTAATTCAAAATGTAATTCAAAACAGTTTCTCATTTCATTCAATAAAAACTCTTAATAAAAGACTTCAAAACAAGCTCTCATTCATTTTATGCCCGTTAAATATTTATACATCTTACCGTTATCTGTTGCCAGGAAAGTGGCTTCGTATATGTTGTTTTTCACATAGTCAGACTCCCTGTCGAGGATGGCCGTGGTCACCACCTGCCCGTTGGTTCTGTTTATAGACAACCAGTCTGCGGGGTCATTCAGTTTGGAGTACCTAAAACCACGGGCGCAAGTCGATGGGAGAAGTTAGTGTGACTGTTTCCGTGTTTACAAGCAATTATACATATTCTCACCCGTGTGCATGTATGGATCTTATTTTACACACCGCCATTAAGTCATGAGTCCCTAACCTTCACAGAGTTTAATTCCTTATTGACTTCCCTTCCAGTGCTTACAGCCTCCAGTCGATTTCAGTCCATTTCTCGCTCCTATATACTACACATTGTACTCAATTACCTTCCTTGTTAAGCACTGCTGCAACTGCTTGTGCGTGTGATGCCTTTACAGCAGCTGAAGTGTTTGCTTAAGGTAATGCAGTCACACTTTGCAAAGTCTGGGCGACGGCACATTCCGATCAGTGTGGTGACCTCTAAACATGAAAACAGGCTCAGGTAGTGTCTCCCGTGATAAAGGGCAAAGGCGGCAGAGCGTATCTTTTTCCCTACAGCATCCCCATCTCTGTCTGATCTGCCTGTTATTGTTTCTCATTTGTCGCTTTTGCCTCATTCCACGCTTTGAATTCTCTCTGATGTCTCTCCTGCCTGACCTCATCTCAGTCTACTTCTATATTCATACATTTTCTTATCCCTGCCGGTACCTTCACATCCACAATGCGTTCCTTTTGTGATGGAGTTCATCATCTTGCACCTTTTTCGGGGGTTGAACTCTCACTGTAGCTTGTTGGGCATCTTGACCTTTAACAGCAAGTTTTCAGCGGCAATGGAATTGGATTTACAAAACAGCAAATTGGGGACAAAGGCCGGGGTGCCATTTGACACGCACTTCAGCTTTTAAATCCATTCAAATTGAAATAGATTTGACCTCAACCTCAGTTTGTGCTAACTGAATTATAGTATGTACACCTTTTGTGCAGGCCAATGGTGTATTTGTGTTCAATCATCGTGCTTATATACATTTCGGTCTCACCTAGCAGTGAATCACGGCTTGGTATTGTATATTGGGAAGTAGTGGGGGTGGACAGGAGAACCTAATCTCTATCCTGCAGCAAGAGAGGCGGGATTGTCCCAGCAGGCAGTGGGCCTGATCCTGAGTGAACTAGCATGTTTCAAAGAGGGATCACAGAGATGACATTCCCACACTCTGAAGGTTTTCACACAGACCAGGCAAGCCCGTGGACACTACCTGGCGGACTGTGAAATGCTTAGCTGGAGTAACGTGGATTTATCGCAGCAGGGCTGTGGGATAAACCAGTGAAACAAGGGGAAAGGGCTATTTTCTAGGAAGGAAGAAAAGGGGCTAAAAAAAAAGAATTACCAACGTGGCTACATCATCTGCTCGTAAAAACCTCATCAAGAGCTAACCTATTGAGGCTCCGGAATTCATGTCTCTGGGTTTTTCCATGGCTCAGTGGAGAGCTGACACACCAGCTAACTTTATTCTGAGCAAGTGGGGATCACACATAAAGTAGTTGGTGTGGGCTACGCTACAAATATAGTAGTTCATAGGGCGCTTGTCTGACGAAAAAAAAATGTTCGACAAGACCTTTAAACAAACTTAATTACAGTAACAATAAGTACTATGAATAAATAGGTAAAGGCAGCACAGCACAGCAATAAAGTCGTAAGCATGCCTGTGACAGAGGAGCTAATGTTAGTTTCATCCCATTTCAATGTAGGGAGATGACTGACCTCTATGAAAGAAAATTCGTTTCACAAAGTGGACAATGGAAAAAATTGTTTGTATTGAACAGACCGTAATTATAAACTCAACAGCATACAAGTGCAAGAGCAAATGTGAGGATGATTTCAAGATCATGATTGAGACGTTAAAAATATGGTGCTTGCTGGTATTTCATAATTTTACATCTTTTTTATTTGGTAAAGAAATAAAACATTCCCAACAGCCCTTATTTCATAAAATGTGATAAAAAAAACAAAGAAAACATCAAAACTGACTCCAAACTACAATTTTAACTCTGACAAGGCACGACAACGACTGATCTGCAATGTCGGAAAGTGTCCACAAAAAGCCATGACCAAGTGTTCTGCAGGAGAATAGAAATTCTGTCCACCTGGAGGTTTCTCTCATTTGGGACTTGCTTGGTATGCTGCTTATGATATGATTAGTCCTGGCAGCCGAGTGATCTTAGCAAGCAGCAGGAGGAAACCTGACATTTATTTTTCAAACCCCTGACCCAGAGGATGAAAAATGTATGCCTCCAGCTTAGCCAACGTGGTTTGGGTAATCATTTATGCCCGTGTCTCTGGTCCCGTGCCTTGACCTCACTAGTTCGGTGTCTGACAAGTGATGCATGATGCCATACGCACACTCCTGCCAAGTACTGTCCACACTGCCTTCCTCCCATCCCCAACAGGATGCTGTCAGCATGTCTCTTCTTTGATCTGCACCTGTCAAGTTCAAACCTTGACCCAGAGTCAGCTACCATGCTCGACTAGCTTCTCTTTCCCTCGATCAACCTGTATTCCGCTTTACCTTTAGCTCTTTCAACACCTTTTAAATCCTCTTTTGTCTCATGTATCTTCCACTGACTGAGACATTCAGTGCTTTGTCATATGCAGACGCGTCTTATGAATCACACATTATACGAAATGCTTCAAGTGTGTGTCATGGTCGGCTTGCTGTTTGATGCATACGCAGATCAGCTGTGTAATGAAACGTCAAAGTTTTTTAGTGGCAGCACAGTGATGCATGAGCATAGCAGTCAAAAGGGTTCAAAACTCATTTTTGATATTTCTAGCTGATTTTTATGGATCCTCATATTTCCTGTCGTATATCATCCAAAAGTGTACATGTGAATAATTGTTTGTCTCAGCTATATTAGGCTCCAGAAACACAATGTCACCTGGGGTGTGCCTCAGGGTTCAGTGCTGTGCCCCATCCTCTTCACTTTCTATCTGCTCCCCCTGGGCAAGCTCATCAGCAGATATGAGATTTCCTAATATTATTATGCTTGCGACACGCAGCTATATATAATGACTACCCCCCATCTCTTCTGCATTGTAGACGAAGCTTAACTCCCCTGAATTAAACAGCTCCAAGCACACCACACCAGCTGCGCTTCCACCATTCCCAGTATTATCTCTGGCCAACTCATCATCCTTTTAACATGACTCCCATCTCACTTTTTACACATTAAATACCCTCCACAAAAGTTCACGATAGAATTACAGGAGCATTGTGAAACTGCATCCTTCACTGGTCCTGGCTGATGCAGAGAAGTTCATCCACACCGTCATCCATCCCCTCCAGGTAAGACTACTGCAACACACTCCTCTTCTGGATTCAAAATAAGAACAGAGGCTCCAATACGTCAGTGCTGCCAGGATCCTGATGACGACAACATCACTCCCATCCTGAATTATTTCTCTGAATTGAGTTTCCTTCCTCATCCACCAGTGCATTCAAAGACACACCTCCCAGAACCTCAAAGTCCTCCTCACAAATCCTCCGCTTTGCAACAACAAACATCCTCCAAGCCCCCAAAACTAAGATCTTTGTACACCATGGGCGATCGGGCTTTTACTTTTGCAACTCCCACACTGCGAAATGCCCTCCCCGACCGCCCGAGGGCCCCGCATTCTACTGACGCCTTTCAACAAGATCTTAAGAATTCTTTTTACAAAAGCCTGACGCCAGCCATTCTTTTTCTTTTTAAAACACATTTTACTCTCAAGCACTTTGAGAGTGCTGAGATACAAATACAATTCATTATCATGACACTAAGTGCTGGAGAATGGATGAGTGGAATTTTCTTAGATAACAGAACAAAGGTTTAACAGAACAACATTTTGTAGCTGTAGAAAAAAATCTCAAGATAACTTTGACTTTACAGATTATGCACGGTGTGAAACAAAATGTCACATCATAAATTTAACATTTATCATTGTTTTTATCAGATTGTTTTTAAAAATCTCTAAACTGCTTTGTAGTGTGCTACTTTCTGGTACATTTTATTTGCTTTCTCTATCCCATCAAGTTCTGTTAGACTTTCAATGAAAAAATAAAAAGCTGATGACTTTGGTAATTTGCAGAATTTTAGTGTAGCCTGAAATCATCTTCCATGAAATTTGCAAAACATGTTGTTTTCCTCTAAAAAATTATAAAAAAAAAGTATGCTAGTCAGAGAGGGGCGAAATTATTCTTTAATCAACGTTACTGCTGCACTAGAACATGCCGGGAAAAGATCACGACTGAGGAGCCCCTATAAAGTGACTACATAGCATAAAGGCACATTATGCAGTTCTGCAGCTCTGTGAGGTATTCATACGAGGCAAATATTGCACTACATTAGAATTTGTGAGGTCAATATAAACTGACAATGCAATCTGGACTAAATTTGGCTTAGCAAGATGAATGTTTATTGCTTGACATTATCATAGAGAGAAGTTGAGCACCAAAAAAAGACCACTGCAGGTGGACACATTCTGTGTCAACTGTTAGGGCTTAAACCAATAACTTCTTTTACTTTCCCTTCTGCCTAACTTTACCGCTTTCATTCTACCTCACTGTGTGTGTGTGTGTGTGTGTGTGTGTGTGTGTGTGTGTATGCTCTCTGGACAACCTAAAGAGCAAACACCCACACACCCACACACATCCAATTAGCCCAGCGGCTATTACTTCCTATTAACCTTCAGAGCATCCCGACTCAGGATTCTCCATTGGCTCATAAACTCTGCATGGTTGTCTCAGAGAGATGGATGATACCTTAAATATAGTCCCCTTGTTGAACTCTAACCCCAAACTACTAGCAGTGAGACTTTTTGGCCTGGTGCTATTGCATAGGGGAGATTTTCACAAGACGGCTGCTCATAATGCGAAACCTAGTAAATGCTAAATGTCTTTTTCAAGGTCATTTTCTGTCAGTGTTCTGCAGTTTGTTTGATTCATTTTTGTTACAAAATGATCCCAACTACCTTTCTATAATTGGATGTATTGTACCTGATTGTTTGCTGCATCTGCAGTCGATCGGGATCTGTGGCCGAAAAGGTTGTCAGACTCGTGCCGGTCGGAACGCCCTCCGCAAATCGGATGTGTTTCGGATTAGTGGGAAAGTAAGGGGCTTCGTTGACATCCTGCACAGATATGGTTACACCTGCTGTGGACTGGAAGGAGGACTGGATCCCACTGGCCAGATGGGCCTGGTTTGACACCACAACTGTCAACATGAAGGCTCGGTTCATCTCAAAGTCAACCGCCTAGAAGAAAGAGCACAGCACAAGTTTTTTTTTTGCAATATTTTCAGCATTTCTTTAATGTATGGGTGTCAATGAACATAAATAACATTTTATCAAAATGTTTTATTCATGGGCCTCTCGGTACAGGTTGGATTCCACCTCTGGCCCTCCCTGTGTGGAGTTTGCATGTTCTCCCCATGCCGGCGTGGGTTTTCTCTAGGCACTCCGGTTTCCTCCCACATCTCAAAAACATGCTTGGTAGGCCGATTGAGCACTCCAAATTGCCCCAAGGTGTGAGTGCGGATGGTTGTTCGTCTATGTGTGCCCTGTGATTGGCTGGCAACCGATTCAGGGTGTCCCCCGTCTACTGCCCGATGACTGCTGGGATAGGCTCCAGCGCGCCCGTGACCCCGATGGGGACAAGCGGTATAGAAAATGGATGGATGGATGTTTAATTAATTATCATTATGCTCATATTGCTCATTATTTCATTAATTCTAACGCAATAAACCCTCACGATTTCCCAAAAAACTTTTTACTCACAAACTAAAACATACCTATTCATCTATTGCCATATTCTTCCCTCACACCTTAAGATGTCTGCCAAAACACCCTCCTCCTAAGGCATCATGTTACAGCTGATAGCCAGCTGGCTTGACAGCGAACGGCAGCGTGTTGGAAGATTTCAGTAGCGGGAAGACAAGCAGGTAAGGTGCTTTGCGGGGTCGAAGCTGGAGAGAGCAGCATGACACGCTTCTCAAGATGATGCAAAGAATGGTCAGGATTGCCATTGGGAGTGGTGGAAGTTTGCAGTTGATCAGTTGGAAGCAGCCGACTCATTTGAGCATGATTTTAAAGTATATTTAATTTGAAACAATTAATATTAGCAATTTTGAACAATCTTCTATTCACATATATTGGTCTCTAAACCCTGCAAATGTTCGTGTATTAGCTGAAATTATCAAACATTAAAGATTTATTCTCAAGCAATTTTAAAACCGCGGTAAAAATATAATCTCTAACAATCCATCCATCCATCCATCCATCCATCCATCCATCCATCCATCCATCCATCCATCCATCCATCCATCCATCCATCCATCCATCCATCCATCCATCCATCCATCCATCCATCCATCCATCCATCCATCCATCCATCCATCCATCCATCCATCCATCCATCCATCCATCCATCCATCCATCTTTTTACTGCTTATACTGTCCAGCTTTGTCAACTGTGGCTCCTTTGAGACACTTGTGCTTAATTCTCAATTCACAACAGTCGCAGCTGTACCAACATGCTGTGCACAAAACAATACAAAAACAATAATACAATCATAAATAACCAAGCTCTCTGTTCAAAATACTCCATTAATCATATTAGATGTCATAATTGCAGCGCGTATGACGACATTCACGTACAAGCTTATTAACTCCAAACTGTATAAATTTGAACAAGCAACGATAGGTTTCTAACAGACAGACATTTGACCATTGACGAGTGACACACATGCGGAAGTACATATTTGACTATTTGTACTCGCAATGATGCACACATATGCTCAAGATAAGCTTATCTCATCAAAATGGCATTTGTTTTCTCCTAATGAAGATTTCATGTGTAGTTTCCATCGCCAGAAGGAGACAAGTAAATAGAAATGAGATCAATGTGCACCTTGTTGGTAGAGTGATGCTTTGTCTAAATAGGCGAATGATGATTACTGCTGCAAGGCTAATATCTGCGTTGTGTGACGGTGATGCTAATGACTTACAACATCTGTATGGTGATTTGAGATGACACAGAGGCTGTGGTATTTAGCTTTCTAATAAAGCTTCTGGGTTGACATCACCTCAAAATGTGTTTGTGTACTTGTTTGCACCTAGGAAATATACAAACACGGGTTGGTGGTAGTGTCCGACCTCTGGAGCAAATTTAAAGGCCAGTGCTTTCATCTGTCGCTAGTTGTGTTCAGCACAAAAGTGAAAGCACACACGCACACAAATATATAAAAATATACAGTATATGAACCAGATTAGCCTGTATTTTAATTTTGACCTTAATTGAAACATTTGTTTACAAAGCTTTTAATTATGCTTCAATCAATTCCACACTGTGAAACAATATGCAAGTCAGAAAAGCTTTTATTTAATACAGGGTCAAATTTGTTGTTGCTTCATTGTTTTTTTTTTAATTCTGCCTATCTAGCTATTTTAAATTGAAATGAATGGTCTATATATTTTAATGTTATTAAAGCCTCAATTTCTAAAACATTGTCTGTCGTCAATAGAATATTTTGAGATACTTTCAATACGCACTCTGACTTTTGGGTCAGGTTAATGTAATTATTATTCGTGTGGATTGCCTCATAAAATGTGAGGCCATTGCCCGAAACCCCTGATTACCAGAGGCCCAATAAGGTTTCTTTGTTTTAAAGTATTTACTTTGTTATTTAGGCTTAATTCACATTCTTCAAAAAAAAAAAACACATCAAAATCTTAATCTATCCAAGCTCCTGACACCCCCCCCCCCCACTCAATCCCTTGTTTTGCAAAAAAGTCCCCTCACCCAACCAGTAATCTCTCTTACTTCCACCATTCCACACAAGGATCCTGGCTCCTCCAAATTGTGTCCTCGCTTCACTTGACTCCTCCTCCCCTCCAACCTCCGTCATCTTTTGTGTTTATCATCATCTACAATTTACATATCTTAATGACTCGCTGCGATCAAGACTCCCGTGTTTGTGTATTTCCAAACATTATTATTTTCACGTTTGTCTTTTTCCTAACCTATTATCCACACCCCGATATGCGAACGCCTTCTCATCATCTCCCGCGAGAGCTGTGTAAATGTGACAAGCCATGGTTAAGACCTTAGCCATTGTTTACAGATGAGCCGAGGTGCCCTGAGGGAGATTGTGCGTACCTGCTTGCGGAGAATTCTTATGCGCGAGCAGTACACTGGCAAAAATAAGAGGGCCTCTTATGATGTCTCGACTCTACCTATCACATTGATGTCTGATGTGACCCATTCCGCTTGCTGTTCCCTGGAGTGACTCGCTGTTTACCTTATGCGGTAGTCTATTTCTTGTCATTCCCAAGAGGAGGACTGTCTCTTCTTTTATGATTTTCTGATAATATCCCGTGGGTCTCTACGGAAGCTCGCGGCTACTCGGCCGCCTGCTGAATTTTACATCAGGGAATGCACGGAATGGACAATGAAAGGCACTCATCTAGATAATGAAGAGAAGCAAAATGCCAATGTGCACGATTCAGGGTCCTGTGGGAATTACATACAATGGCTATTGTTATTTCTTAAGCATTATTGTCAGATAGGAGATGAGATTTGCGGAACTCATGCGACATAAAGAAGTTATTTCAAGAAAATACATACAGTTGCTCATAGAGCAACACACACGTTGGCAGCACACACATGTACACACTGTAATGATTTTTTTTTTTTTTTTTTTGCCTTCATAGTAAATGGGTTAAACAAGCTGGGCCAACCTTCGTCCGATCGGCTGAACACAGGAACAAGACAAATCATTCTTGTTTCTGTCGTTCACTACAGCAGGTATCCCATTATAAGCGTCTAAAGCTGCCGCCTCCGTAATTGGGAAATCAATAGCTTATTGCTACAGTGGTCCTGGCAGCCATTGTGTAAAGGTATGAGCGTGGGAGTTTTTCAAAAGGACTTCCAATCCTTCATTTTGGACAAGGAGGGTCATTCCAAAGGCAAAGACTGCAAGCTGGCCCTCGTAAAGGTTCTGTGTTTGATTACTATTGTTTGATCACAGTAGAGCTAACGTTTAGATAAAGATAAGGGATTGGCTTACCTTTACCACAGTCACCATGCCATCATTGGTTACGGGGTCAGTGCGAATGGTGAAGTGCCCGGACGGATCGCCACTGATGATCCTGTAAATAGCATTCCAGTTGGGGGAATGCGGTTGGTCGGCATCTATCACCGTTAGGTTAGCAACCACGACATCCACCCGGTTCTCAGGAACCTCACCGGAAAACTGCAGGGGAGGGAAATAAATGTTACCTTGAAAAATGTTGCTTCCAAATCAATTTATTTTGACAAATGTCCTTGTGGGCTATGTTGAGCTGCGGCAATTTGTTCAAAACATTTCTGTCTGCCATTTCTCTTAAGTGATGTCCTTTCAGCTTTCCAGGTGGAGTACGTTTAATGACTTTGCTTTTGCTACCGCTGAGCCGCAAACGAACGCTAAACACAATTGCACACTGGAAATGCACATTGTCTGAAAGTTTCCTTCTTTTCTGCACTCCTTGTTCTCATTCATGCACATTTAATGTCCTCTCCCTTTGAAAGTCAGAAAAGAAGAGGAAGTGAAGACAGCCAAGAGGAGCCACCGGTGGAGGGGGGTAGAACATCTGTTTGAGCGTAAATGAGTGGCTTTTAGTTGTCTCCTCGCTGTGCTAACACGTGCTATGTCCTGATAAGCCTGACGACGAGTGAGCTGCTGTCTGTCAGATGTCTGTCACGGTGGGGATTGACCAAAGTTGGGGGATAAAGATGAACGGCAACGCGAAAACTCTGAGGTGATGGTGCATGGTCGACGGGTGATTACGTACTCGCGTTGACTCATCTGGAAGCAACAAGCATGAAGCGTCTCGGCGTCACCATGGGTAACAGACATGGTTGAAGCCACTGAGCCGCTTATGGGAGTGTATGATATCAAACAGCAAAGCCCCAGACCAAACACTCCAACGGGTCGTAATACCCGACACAACCTTTCGCATCTAGCAGCAAACAGCTGACAGCTGGGGCTGGATTAGGGGCCTGTGTCTGAAAAGCTTTTCGGCGACTTGATGACATTCTTAAGACAACACACAGGTCCGGGTGGTCCTTTCCGACTGCTGCTATGAAATAAGGAGCAGCTTGACAGAGAAGCAATTGTGTGTATTCGTGTTTTGGTTCAATGACTCCCAAAATCAAAATTTGGCTTCACCGACTCTGAGTATCCATTTGTTATATCTAAATTAGTGTGACGTCAGCATGATAAAAGATGGGTCGTCAAGTTAACATATATTTTCACTCATAATTCAAAGATTGACAATAACAATTATTCAACAAAGCTTTGCCGCTCAAGGACTAACTGCTTCATTTACAGTAGAAGCAAAATGAGGATTTAATTGATTTATTGTTAGCATATGGAAATTATACTGAAAAATAAGTGAAATGAGTCAAAATTAGCCCAACTGTCAAAGGTAATAAATTGTTTAACACTCAATTTTGCACTCATGCACTGTAAAAAAAAAAAAAAAAAGGTGAGTCAACTTAAAATTTCAAGGCAATAAACTTCAATAAAATTTAAATTTGACAAAATGTTTCAAGTTTTGCTGAGTGGAATTGTGCTCTTGTCCCTTGCATTGTCTCCCTTAACTTAAAAATATAAGTAAAAGCAACTCAGCAGATTGTTTAGGGGCAAACAACTTGCAAAACCACATTGTTGCCTTAAATGTCAATAATTTATTCACTAAAGATGTTCCAACTTAAAGTGATGTTTCAGCACAAAAACAAATATCAGTTTTTTTGCATTGGGATGATAGTGCACTGTCTGCATAAACAAACAAGTAGTTCCCTCACAGCCATACTATTTTTAAATCATTTATTCTCTTCAGGGCTGTGGGGAGCTGAAGTCCACCAAACTTTGGGCAAAAGTTGGGCGATAGGCCAGATTGGTTGGAAATTACCCAGTGTCAAGATATAGATTTCGAAATAGTAACAATGTTCAAAATGGTATTATTTAGAAATATACTGCATTTTTGTTGTGTTATATGAGCTGAACAATTAACATTTTTTACATTAGATGGCAAAAGGTTCAATTAACCTGTGTAATGTATCCACATAACATTTCTTCCCAGATATGCACCGTGATATTTTTCAAACGCGTACCTTGGCTTATTAAAGGTTGGCAAACGATGTTTTGCAAGACCTGTGGCGTTTATAGCAGACACTAAATATTTGCATAATGCTTTGCCTTCTCAACCAAATGACTTTTATGCAAAGCTACCATCCA
Source organism: Syngnathus floridae (assembly GCF_059516105.1). NCBI lineage: Eukaryota > Metazoa > Chordata > Actinopteri > Syngnathiformes > Syngnathidae > Syngnathus > Syngnathus floridae. The sequence continues at coordinate 16,702,834 of NC_142414.1, read as the reverse complement.
AAAAGGGCTGATTTACGATTTGATTGGGAGAAATTGCTCTGCTCACTAACCTCGGCTAAATTTGATCATCAGTAACCATGATGGCAATAACTTTGCTGTTTGGCAATGATGGAGATGCACTAAAAGCAAAAGTTAGAGAGTACTAATCTTTTACTGGCCACCGATATCAATGCACCCGTTGTCACAGTAGGCACTTTATGTCGGGACAGGAGGGTTTCCAGACCTGGGCTTCTAATTTACGACCGCCGAGAAAAAAAAAATTGCTCCTGAGATGGAATAATTTGTCATTCACATCACTTTTTTTCCTCTGACCATCTTTTGGAAACCACAACACGGTGGTCCACTCAACTCCCTCATGCTCTCCGTGCATGTTTTATTTTATTTTTAAATTCAGCTACCGTCTTGCCGAACCTTTCCTTTATGTCTGACACATGCTTGCACATTGTTAACAGCCTTGGGGGTTAAATGCTAATGCTACATCCTGAGTGATCACCTCAAAGAGCTGCTTGATTCCGCCAAGCTTATCGCCTTCTAAGCCCAACTGGCCCATTGCTCACTTCTCCGCACATGAGAGACAGACTCGGTCCACTGCAGCAAATCATCTTTGCGTCTTTGACACAACATTTGTAACGTTCAATCAAAATCAACACGTACGATCGGTTACGCTTTCCAGCTCTTGACCAGACATTAGCATAAAGCCCCACTAAATATTGATTTTTGCACAACACAAAAGACAGCATAATAAAGTGAACCACACTTTTTAATAGCCCTAAATCTCTTGTTTTTTATTCATAAATAATTGATGGTTCAGCTGGACTGACACCCAGGCTTCTTCTAATCACCCCTCCCACCCAAAGCCGATATGATATATTACATCACAACACGGACTTTACTTTAGACTTTTCATTTTTAACTTTCATCTTTGTCTAATGTGTTCATTATTCTAAATATCACTATTATGACAACAATCATTAACCATTTTCCAGGCTCCGTGTTTGTAGTGATGAAAATCAATGATATGGATTAGTCATTTCCTTATGTGTGCGCACGTGTGATTTCCTCAGGAAATGAGAAAATAGTACTTGTTCCACTTAATACACTACAATAACTGTCTCCTGACCATCTGCTTGATGCTCCCCGCTGATTTTCAAAACAACAGTCCATGAACACGACGTAACCACTTTGTGATAATTTTTTTGTGTATGCTCTTCGGAAATATTTAATGACATTCATGACGTGTTCTGAAAATGAACTCCAACTGTTATGACATGTTTGCTTATATAAATTATTTGGTTGTTAGTAGGAACATAAAACTTTCAAAAAATAATTTCCATTTAACGTGATTTTCGGATTATAAGGCACACCTAGAAATCCTTGAGTTTGCTTAAAAAGTTGCTTTCAAACAGAAGTCTGCAACTCACCGTTCTGGAGGTCAACATGGGCGGGTTGTCGTTTATGTCGGTGACAGTAATGATGGCGGTGGCCGTGTTGGAGAGACCAAAATTCAGGTTGCCCTCCATGTCTGTGGCTTGAACGATGATCGTATACTGGGACACTTTCTGTGAAGGTGAAAATAAAGGACAACAGTGTGCTTAGTGTTTGAGGTACACAAACAAATTGGCCGTGTTTAAAACTCTCAATGACAGGCTTTTCATCTGACGGTATTGTAACCTCCTAAACTTGGCTTCATGCAATCTGCAAGCTGTCTTCTCACAATATTGTTATCAGAGACATCGCCAAATTCAGTGTCACTGACGGGCAGATGCGGAGAGACGGCTACATCAGACGAAGATTAATAGACGATCTGCGGAGCAATAGAATTAGGAATGATAAATGCTCGTTCACATCTTGAATGACACAATGTCACTTAACTGGAAGATGAAAAATGTGGCTGTTGTAGTTTTGTATGAGAGCTATTTTGTGAACGTCTGCATGTGTAGACCCCCCCGTCTTTCCTACTGTCCCACGGTGCAGTTAATGGGCTGCGGGAAAGATGGAGCCCCACGACCGACTGGATAATGCGTCTTGTCACTGAAATTCCAAATTACATTTCCAGTGTCTCTAACCTGCTAATTACGAAGTAAATATCCCAATTAGGCCATGACGCCACATCAGGAAGGTTAGACAGCTTCTTTCGGGCTTTTGCGTTTGACGCTAGACGAGATGCTGAACTTTCCACACGCACCCTCATTACCTCACATGCATAAACACACCACTCACAAACATGCCCGCACACACATATCTCTTCTTTGCGAGTCTTGTTTAGTGGTGGTGTGTGCTTGATTGTCCCATCAGCCAGCGTACGGCATGTACACAGCACTCACACTAATTAGACAAGGGAGTTATTATGTCGAGCTCCTCTGAACCTCTCAGCATAGCAACAACAGTGCAGCAACCTCAGCCTTCTCTGGAGGACTGCGGTCTATTACTGTCAACATGCTTTTAAAGGTCCAAGGCAGACCATTGGAGACTTTTAGAAGAGATTCAGTGTGGGAGTTTGGAAAGCAGGACGAGACATTTCACAAGGAAGGTACACAGTCGTGGAGGGTAAGAAGCAGTAGGGGATAAAGTTGAAGCAAAGGGTATGGGGATTTCCAAAAATAGAAGCCTGCGTGGTTGTTTTTGTTGCTTTGTTTTTGTTGTTGTTGTTTTTGTAGAGTCTAAAATCCCAAACAACGAATCGGGAGAAAGGGGAAAAAGGAAGCACAGAACGTTTCACGGTTTCAAGGGGCCGAAGTAAGTGGACTGGTGTGTTGTGAAGTTTATGGTTTAAAGATGGGAATTTTTTTTCCCTTGCAGGTCGGGAGAATTCTCATCTGCTCGAAAAAGAAATTGCTGGAGGAGAGAAAACAGGATGTTAATTCATATAGCAACTGAAATATACGTGTATATATGCAACCAAGCACCTGTTAATAAATGAGTTTTCAAAATTACTTCGGTGCACACATTATACGTTCAGCAAAGGCCATTATCGTGAATTTCAAATTTCCAAAGATTTTTTACATCAAATTTTATTAAAGCTTTTATAGAAAATTGTCCTAATCTAAGAAATAACTTGACTGACTTGTATAATGTTCAACACAAAATGGCCAAAGTAGCTAAACTCCAAATAAATGTTCCTTGGCTCTTGTGCGTGAGTCACATTGTCCAGTAATGTTTGCCTTTTTCAACCTTTCAGAGGAAAATGTATACAGCAGAGGTCAAAGCTTACTATGAATGCAATAAATCAAGATGTTTTTTCAATTACTTATGGATTTTTGCAATACAATTTTAGAACACATGAATAGCACAAACCCGCTGTAGCTTGAAGCTTCACAATTTCTTTTGAGACATTCAAGGATTTTTGTTCATGAGTCATGTTCATTTGTCCTCAACCATCTCTTAGAGACACTGAAAATAATAAAAAATTATTTCTCCACAGAGTACGAAAGAAGTTTAATTTTGAAAGTAAAGTGTATTTACTGCTTCTGTCAAAAGCAACCATCTTGGTCATGTAACACAGGAAGCCCACGAGGTAGAAAAACAATTTAGAGGTTCTCTGAATGTTGCAAAGGCTCTAAACCTGATTCAAACGTTTCTCGACATGATGCCTGTCTGTTTCTACGGGTTTCACTTCATGAATGAACTATTTGTACTGTTTGCTTTGATTAAATTGCACTTCAGAAAAGTGTTTGTGTGCTTCTGCGAATACTTGATGCATGATGCGAGAAAAATTCAATTGCTTCAAGTAACTCTGCTCTGAATTCAATTCAACTCATACAAAAAGATGGCAAAAAGATAAAGCTGTGCATCCTCCAAGCAGAACTACTCAATGGGGGTTAGGATGGTGAAACAACAAGTGGATGCAGGAGGTTTGTGGTTACACATTAGGTTATGCAGGCTCTATCAGCGGAGATATTTTCACCCCGTGTTCCGCTCCCATCCTGCTGGACGCATATTACGTTCCGATCTTCAATATCTAAAATTTACCCCAAATCTACTCTCGACTTTAAAGCCGGGGTCTTTCATTTCATCTTCTTTTCCCTCCAGCATCTTCTGGTGTGTCATTTATCAAGTTTAGATGTTGTCATTACATGTTTTTTTTTTCTTGCAGACAGACAGATGTCAAGGGCATTCCTTCTCCACTATTCGCGCTCTATCTTTACCGTACATGCATGAGACACAGACTCGTGAGTGGCCGTCTGTAGCGTGATGTGTCGTTAATAGGTCTGTCAGTGGTGACAGGTAGGGAGGAGGATCTGTCTCACGGCTAAGTCACCGCCACAAGTCTCACAGTCTCAAACACCAAAATAAACATCTTGTCACAACTTTTCATGGCTCCGCAAGCAATTTGACTGGAGAAGAACAGTATTCAGAAAAAAGTGCGGTCAAACTGCATGTGTGGAGTTATAAAATGTGTCTTGACTTTTGGACAGCTTTTGGAATTACTCCATAATGATTTGCAGAAAATATTGTGATGTGTGGCACGGGCCAGGGAAGAATATTACATTTTGGGGTTAATCCACATTTTTAAAGATTTCCTACCTATCACTTTCCTCAGTGTATTCAAAATTATACAGCCACATGTTGTTTAACATCCTGGAGGGGTTTCGATGTAAAAAAAAAAAATGGCATTCATATATCACAAGCTTTTGAAGAAAAATACATAGATTTCCAGGAAGTGAAGTTCATTTGCAATATTTTCAGAACTATAAAATCCACAGTCGTCCATCATCAAATTCCTGTCTGAGTTTCCACAGATGATATTCAAGGCATTTACTACAGTCACCTTCACTTGCTGCTTATTCGTTGCTTCGTTAACCATAGTCCTCAGTTTGTTTTATAAAATTATTGCAGCATAAAATTAATCACTGCATAGGATAGGTCAACAAGGGCCAGTTTAATGGCCACCACAATCACACAAACAGACACACGCACGCCGCACGCACGCACGCACGCACGCACGCACGCACGCACGCACGCACGCACGCACGCACGCACACCCACGCACACCCATACACGCACACACACGGGCACGTGCTGATGACATTTAAATTCACAAGACAAATGTGCCAACCAATTGATAACAAGGACCTCTGTGCAAAAGTGTGAAGTGCAGAAACTGCTGTAGACTATAGAAATGTTTAAATTCCAAGGGTCAGCAATTTGAGCGCATAACAGACTGTGTTTTATGGTAAGTTGCTTACATTCTAAAGATGTGATTGCTTCGGTAACATGAAATTAAAGAAGATACATGGTGCAGAGAAAGTAAACATTTGGCTCGAAAAAAAAAAAAAAAAAAAAAATATATATATATATATATATATATATATATATATATATATATATATATATATATATATATATACACACACATATACATACACATACACACACACACACACACACACACACACACACACACACACACACATCCTCGCCCTTGAATATTTTTAGGCCGAATTTTGGTACCAGTATGGCCCTGATACAGAGTAATTCCTGAATGAGGAATGCAATAATTTCATCATCGTCATCACCATGGTGAAGATTTGAAAATCAAGAATTTACATTTCAATCGCATATTGATTGGCGGATATAAAGAAATCATGTACGAATACTTGAGGTCGAGTCTTTGGTCTGAATACCATCGAGTGACTCTTGTTACCTATATTGACCTTGCAAAAGAAAATTGCAAAGCAATCACTGATTAGGGGCGAGGCAATCAAGTAACTTCTTATTTTGAAGATATGGAACAATGATTAATCAACATTTGAAGAGGTTAAAAAATGTGACTCATTGGGCACTGCAAAAAAAAAAAAAAAAACTTCCTTGGAGTAAACCTACTGTATAAACAATTTATTTTGAGAATGCATTATCACTATATATAAATAAATAAAATAAATAAGAAAAAAAAGAAGTCAACAGTTTTTTGGTAGAATACGTACCTCTCGATCGAGACCAGGCGCCACGGTCACAATATCCCCAGTCTCACTATTGATGGTGAACATATTTGGAATGGGACTGTGCGGTGTCTGGGACAGTATTCGATAGCGCACCATTCCATTGGCCGTCGTGTTGTCATCGGCATCGAAGGCAGACAGGTGCATTACGTAGGTGCCTGATGGAGTCACATAGAATTGTGTGACTGAATATACAGTGGGGAACAATGTGAAAAAACAATTGCAGTTATCGTAAATGATTGATGAACTGTACATAGGTGTGAATGTGAGAGCGACCGGGGCATGTTGTGGATGACCTTTCGGCAAAGGTCAGCATTGAGATACCAGAAATGGACAATGAATGAATGATTATAATTACCAAGGTTTTTGTTACTGATCCTATCTGAGCCGAATTCCAATGAGGGAGTTTTTGTTTCTTTGTTTTTATTATGTCTCACACACAAAAGACAACATTAAGAAAAAAGAAAAATCACCACGCGCACAGAACCTTAAAAATAACGAGTTGAAAATGTTTTATGCTTGTGTGGCAGTTAAAATGAATTTATTTTTTGCTTGAAATTAGTAATCAAGGTTCATCATCTTCAAGGGTGATATTTTCACTTTCAGACAACTTAAATTGTGAATTATAAAAGGTAAATTATGAATGCAAATTTCGGAGACAATGCCTTGTACATTGAATTAAATTGCCAGAAATGGGAAGGAATTCTGACGGTTACATTTTTTAAAATTTAAATGGGTCGAAGGGTAAAATTTCACTGTAGAGAACAAGCAAGTGCAGTGTGACACCTTGAACTGTAAATGTTTACAGGTCACCTTTCAATGTTGAGGAAAGTTGTCAAGTGAATGAACGTTAGTTTATTTTACCTAAAATTATTCAGTGGGGAAAAAATAGTTTGTTTATCTTCCACGACAATTCTGACATACTGTAACCATGGAGGATTACTCCGCACCACTCAATCTCCATTTCTGCCTGCTTCTCCCATAGCCAGTTGTAATTGACAGTGATAGTGATATCACAGTAGTGACGGCCCCTGTCCGAGGATAATTGCAACCACAGCTCCTATTTCAAACTTCATTACATTTCAAAGCAACAATTTGTAAATGACGGGGCCAGAGGGAGGCCTCACAGCAAGAAGTAGAAGAGGTGAGTGAAGGATGAAGAAGGAAAAAAAAATGGATGGGCCCCTGCTCAATTTGGTTTAATGTTGAGGGACAATCAGTCCTTCACCCTACGTTTTTCTTGTGAAGATAAAGCGATAGATGGAAAGGAGATGAAGAATGCGTCACACATCGGCGAGGTAATTACATTAAGCCGCACTCTTAAGGGGTTTAACACAAGCCCTTTGTGCGGGCGTCCTAAGCCGTGCCTGACAGGATTAAGTCCCTGTAATGACTCTTTAATTTGCAAACTAATTCAAGTCTGTAATTGGCCTTCCACCGAAACCACTGGAGCACAAAAAAATTCTAAAATTCTGTGTTTCATGATTATTGTTTCATTGAATGGCGCACACACCGCATAGCTGCACAGCAGAGACGGAAACCAAGAGAGTGAGAGGAAGAGAGCAATGAGCCTGCTTATATAGCACAATGTCTGTTCATCTATTTTTTATACTGCTTGTCCTCATTAGGGTCACGAGTGAACTAGCGCCTATCCCAGCTGACTTTGAAGCGAGGCGTGCACTGAAGACAGCCAATCACATGGCACACAGACAAACTGAAGAGTCTTCAGTGCATTTATGTGTTTTGGAATCCGAGAGGAAGAAATTGTCAGCAGCAAACATTCTTCAGTATGGATATCATGCTTCGATTGACTGTTTGATGCCATACTGGTACCTGGTTTTGAGCCTTCATCCACGGAGCCATTGTAGACTTGGTTCTTGAACTCCGGTCTGTTGTCGTTCATGTCGATGACAAAGATATACAGATCGATGGGGTTCTCCACCTTGTTTCCGTTCATGTCCACAGCATGTGCTCGGAGCTAGAAGACAAAGTTTCAATCATGACCGATGATTGCTGATGCAGGGAGTTACTTGTGCCGAGGATCTATGGCACAAGTGTCAAACTAAAGGCCAGTGGGCCAGATGCGGCCCACCACATCATTTTATGTGGCCCGCAAAGGCAAATCATGTGTTTTTTTTTTTTGTTAAAATATTAAAACTGTAAATTGTCTTCACTTGAAATAACAGTGAGATGTTAAAACGATTTTTTTTGTTTACAATCGCACATTCAAAATAAATTAGAACATTGTTGAACTGGATTCTGTTGTGTGTATCCATCCATTTCTATTTAAGTCATTAATGGCCTCACGAGGGAAACCATAACTAAGATGTTGATCGCAACAAAAATAAGTTTGACACCCCTGCTCTATGATATGTTGTCTACTGACTTCATATCTAAAAGTTGTTGTTATCTCAGTAGAAAGTATAACAAGACTGTCTTCTTTTGGAAGCCGTGTCTACAACTGTAAGTCTGAGTCAGGATCACATTTAAGGCTAACAGTGCTCTGCCTGTTTGCATCTTGGAATAACAAACACAGTTGGCTCATCACAAATTCCCCTCAGCTGTGCTTGGATCAGGGAAGTGGATTTCGCCAGTAATCAAAACATGCTATACTTTTTTGACAGTTTTGCTTTCTCTGAAATCGAGTGAAAAAAATGAATGTTAAGGATAGCAACGTGAGTAGATAGCTGAATAATCAGGTGAACACTGGGATCGGAGGATTTCCCCCGCCCCGCATGATAGGTGAAGGTCTACTTGTTTGTATCTCCAGGCATGACTTATTCAGTGATATTCCAGTCTGCTGGAAACAATGTTGAGTTGATACCATGCAATGTGATTTTTTTTTTCCTTTTATACTGCCGAATAAAAGTGCCTTATCCATTCTTTAAAAATGCCAGAAATCAAAAAATCAGTTCAGAAATCAAAACGTCAGCGCAGCACACGAGGGCTCTCCCTCGTATGCAGCAAGGTGGAATCATCAAACGGGAGGTAAAACTCGGGGAATGAAAGATACAACACCAGCGAAGGCTGAGGGGAAGAAGGAATAAAATCGGTGAAATCACTTTTAATTACGCTGTCGTGTATGGAGAATTGAGGTACTCTTTCATCTGAACTTGGCTGATGGGGAATATGCTTTTTGGCTACGACAGAAACATGAGAGTCAGATAAGTGAATTTGCCTGAAGGCTCATCGCAGCAGAATATAGAATTAGAGGCATCCGCAGCAGGATTCTTCTACTATAAGAGATGATCGTCTCCAGTAGGGCCCGTCCTCTCTTCGTCACCATTTGCTTCTATTCTCCACCTCCTCTGAAATTGCATCTCCAGGTCTCCCGGAGGTTAATTTAACTTTACCCTCTTCCCTACATTGTCTGATCCGTCCATGCACTGCCATTCCATCTCGGCGGCTGAGAGCCAGGTCCTTTATCTCTGACCACTCTCCTCCCACCAGCCCACATGCGAGCGCACTCTTAATCCAATAGTAGGGAGAGTTGGAGATTGCAATTATTTTTGAAGTCAAGCCTAAAATTTTCTTTGTGATAATGTTCTGTGCAGCCCGACTAGTCAAAACACAGTGTTCTGATTAATGTTTAATTTGTGACTGCACAATTAAACAGACAAAATTCAACTTCTTTTTTTTAATTCATCTCAGGGGCACCCATTTTGCCACTTGCTATCAACTGAAATAGACATCACAGTTGCCAGGTCTCAGGTCACAACCAATCACGGCTCACCAGTTTTCTGAAGATGAGCCATGATTGGTTATGAGCTGTCATTTTCTGTCAACAGCAAGTGGCAATTCTTACGTGGATGAAATTGGGTGAATTTTATTGCATAACTGATAATCCACAAACGCAATATGTATCAGAATGCTGTGCTTAGACAATTTGGCGCACATACAACATTTTTTTTAGGTTAACTTCTCTTTTAAAGAAGGGTAAATCTAATTCTGGATACACATTAAAGTTGTCATCATGACGCACATGAGGAGAAAAAGCAGAATGGACAGTGTCCTGTATTTGGAGACATTGTGATAGATATAACTACAACAAAAAATTCTTAAGAATGTATGCGGTGGCATGGTTTTAATCTGTTTTTTAACAAAATACATAAGATTTCTTTTCCCCATCTTTTAAATGAAATTTTGTTAAACAAATCAACTACAGTCAATCAGTTTTTTGACCGTACTAAATATGTGTAACTTGTAGAACTGAAGCTCTTTCAGCAACTAGTGTAAGAAGTCAACACAAGATAAAAATACACAGATCTTTATTGTGTCTCACTATGCAGTCATCGTTCACAACACCCGCTTTCTCAACAACCAAAAAGGGAGTCTCTGCCTCAGCAAATCAAGCTCATTGATTGGAGCTTCTTTTGGGAATCATTTCTAATTAAATAGGTCAGGGCTGCTTGGTTAATGAATCTATAATATGGATGTGATTTACATACTACATGAGAGATAACATTAATTTTGATACCTGAAACATAAAAGCCAATGCATCTGTGTTTAACCACATGAATCGATTACTATTTTATGATGGTACGATGTAGCTGGGTTCAAATCCTGACAAATATTTATCAGACTGTTGAGTGTGTGCTTGTGTGTGATTAGATGGACTCACATGATATGACGACCGATGTTCTCTATCCAGAGGTTTGGTGACAAACATTTTTCCAAGCACAGGGTCGATGTTGAAGACCTCATTAGGTGGCTGATCAGCTCCCACCCCAGTGATGCTGTATCGAATGGAGATATCTTGATCCTGGTCGGAACGAATCTGTGACATCACAAGCAAAAAGAATAATACATAATAAATAACATTTAGAGAGAAAATTACAACACATGCGGTTACCACTTCTTTTGGTGCGAAATGCGCAATTTTGTGAGGTGTTTATTATTCAAAGGCAAGCTTGTGATCTAGTGCCTCGAAGTTTCATATGTCTGTCCTTGCACTTTGATCTTGGCAACTTCATATTGGATATTATTCACAGAAAGCACTCGCGGGAAAAAAACACTGTTATGTTGACGTGCACACATATTTATCACAAAGTAGCATTTCAAGTCATCGCATGCTCAAGGACTCTATTAGTACTGCTGCAGGGATCAATCTGTTTGCAACAAAAAAATTATTTCAATATTTTGAAAGAAAAAGAAGAAATCAGCATATATTTACTGTTAATTTCAGACTACATGGTACCATACTGGGAAAAATATTAGATGGACAAGGATGGCAGGAAAACGACAGAAGCGTGGAATTGCCAATGTGAAAAACATTTTTGACTGGGCTGCAACGTCGTGGTGAAGCCCATCGTAAAATGTAGGCTAAATGCTAAAAACAAAACTGAGATTAGATGTTGACGGCATGGTTGAGAATATATTGTAAAATCCCTTGTGATAATGTAGATAGAAGGCAGAAACATGGAAAGTAAAATAACAGTTGTGAACATATCAATGTAGAAGAGAGTATAGATTGTTACATACAGGTAAGTGCAGCGGGCTTGTGATCACACAAGTACAGAAAACCGGTGAGCCTTTTTCTCAAATCAATAACACACTTCAGAGAAGACGTTGAAGTTGTCTTTCATCACAAGAGCAACCAATTTAGCCTCTTGTCTGCCATACCGGGAACGCCATGCCGTTGCCCAGAAGGAGCCCGAGCAACTAATAAGGCCATGGGAAGGATGTTTCCGTACAAGACAGGTGTCATCCTGCTTCTCCACGCTGGTGCAAAAAATACCTGTCACCATCACAGACACTGCCTATCATCTTCTCATCGCCAGCAACTCGAGCTGTGCCTCCGATCAACCCAAGGTGAAATATCAGCACGGTGCAGAAGGAGACGATAAGGAGCTGTCACAATATCCCGTCGGTGCTAATTGTGCCGGTGTGTATGGGCTGTTTTCTGCACCCTTGATAATTGACAAACAGGCTAGTGGCAGTTCAGTCCTGAAATGTGCACCCTCCTCACTTACTGTAGACAGATTGATTGTTAGAGAGATACTTAATTCATCCTCAAGGGTAATTCAATCCACCAGGAGACAAAGAACAGGCCAGAGAGCCAACTCCAGCTTCCTTGCGAGTCCCATTTGAAGATAAAAGCAATTATCGCACTTCCATACGTTTAAAGGCTTGTGGCTCAACCCCTGTTTCTCCTCCCCTCGCCTTGTCTCGACACTTCTCTCCCCGCCCTCCTTCCCGACTCTTTACTCTGGCTCAGTGGTCCTCCGCCCATTTTGTCTGATCTCTCCCCTATGCTGTGCTCTCTCATCACTTTCACTTGCTTTGCTTCAGGTCTCTGTGAGAACAGACAGCATGCATGAAAAATGAAATTACTTCAGTCCATTAGCTTCGGCAGTACAGAATAAATTTTGCCCAGATAGGAGGTGATGGCAGTCCTGAATTCCATTGGGGGTTTTCCTGTTCCTTTTGATTTTACTCTTATTTTCAAGCACTCTTGTTTGGGGTCGGGATTGCAACATGTTCCATTGTTGTTGTTTTTTTTTTTTTTTTACACAGGGCCATCAAAATATTTCTTTCGCCCATGTCCTTTGCATGCTACTGTGTTCAAATAATAAACGTCAAAGCAAGTTAGTTGTAGCACCTTATCAGTCATCTCTGAAAATTGCAGCTAGCGGGACATCATTTCAATTCATTATCTCATTTTGGGTTGTGTGGGAAATATCTAGACACTCAATTCAACGTCTCTGTGGGAAAGATGCCCTCAGTCAATTATCATTAGCAGTTCATATAACGGATGGATGGATAATTCCTCAATTATATGTGTGTTGTCCATCCATTTGGCATCCCAAAGGCACGGTGGGTGTTCGGATTTCACACATTTAGCCAAAACACAAAGCTGACATTTCTTGAACATTTCATGGCTAATTATTCTCAAATAATGATATTAATGCAAACAATTATTTTATTGCTCTTATGTAATCAAGTACTGGAAGAAACAGCACCGTCAATCGGCATTAGATAGCAGACAGACTGAGGAATGAAAAGACAACAAAGCAAAGGCGGGCACACCGTTTTGTTATGACGAGGCCGATCGGCTGTTGCGGTCTAGTTTTGGAGAATGACACCAGAGCCAATCTGGTGTTTGGTGAGACAATCTGTCACTCGCAGACAACAAAATCATACGCAGCTGAAATTCAGACCTCACACGGCTCTAAAACGCAACACTACTACAAAATATGAATCCCGACAGGAACAAACAGATGAATATGTTTTCCTCAACGGGATGTTAAAGCCTGACAGACACATGAAATACGCGACAGATATTGGACAACAAGTCACAGGAGGGCTGCCCTGCTCTCAAGTGTGCCCTTCACAAGAAGCAATGTTTGGAGAGGATTTATTTAATACAGCATAGAAACATTATTGGACAGATTTTATATATAGTGTGTATTGCCATCCACTATATTTTCAGCCAAAGGGAGGATTATAGACTCCAGTAACAGACAATTCAGTGCAAATTGGTATATTTCCAAGAAGAATGATTTAATGTACTCACATTTTTTGAATCTAAAATGGTTTTCTGATTCAAATAAATTTTCATTACACGCTTTCCCATTTGTTGCTACTCTTAATGGGAAGATTGTTGAAGCTTGCGCAAAAAAAAGAGTCACAATTCAATATCCTCACTATTTTTACCTCAGTGCTTTTGTGAACAAAGATTAACAAATGGTGACACAGACCAGGACTTTAATTACCTCGGTGCTTTCGTCTTATTCCGAACAATACATTTTTAGATTTAAAGCGGGAAATAAAAAAGAGAATAATAAAGATGCGTTCCGATTTATCGAGTCGCTTGGATAAGAGGGTACGCTCAATGTGCCTTTGTGCCAGTCGAATAATAGCTTGAGGCGATGCATGGGACTATATTAAAAGCCCATCTTTCGCATTAGTCGGAATAACATGGAGACATGGAAGTTAAGCAGTCGATGACTTTTCCCGTTATTGCTGCATGAAAGTCGCCTGGTCTGTAATAGTGCAGGCTTACGGCAAATTAGAGGTGCTACTCTCCCCGGAGGTAACAATGTAATGACTCTCCCTTCTCCCGGGCACAGAAAATCAAAATAAAGCAGCAATTGTAGAGGCACACAAAGAGCGGCCCCGCCCTCGTGCTGTGGCGTTTCAGGGTTGGTGTCACGGCTTTCTATCCTCTGCCTGTTTCATTAGGGGATTTGATTAAATTGTGAAACAGGGGAATGTGATGGATGTATGAATAACTTCCCAAGTTGCTCCCAGAGGCTTGGACAAGGACAGAATCAAGGACCCCTTGGTACTCACGCTTCCTTCCCAGCAAACCCAATCTGGGTAATTAGAATAAAGAGCGTCAGGGACTTCAAGGATAGAAGGAGGCTTCTATTGTTAAAGCCACATGCACAAGCACTGTGCACCTGTTTATGCAGAATACAAGCATCCATGCACACCACACAGTGGCACAGAAATGTAGACATCCTGTTAAGTAGCTAATGGTAGAAATATTTCCACGCTTTTTCTGTGCTGTTATTGTTCCCGCATTACACCGCGCACATTGGGCTCCACAAAAATAAGTGCAGCATGTTTAAGGCAGAGCTAGGCTTCAGGAGGAAGACTTTCTTACTTCAGCTAGGTGTCAAACTCATTTTTGCCGCATCATATTATAGTTTCTTTCTGAGGGCCATTATAACTGTCAACCTAAATAAATGTATATATGTCTCATATTATATACAGGCTACACAACAAACTGATAGTTTTGAAATCAGAGACGACTAAAAATTTTTTAAAAGGATGAATGGTAATAAAAAACAGCAACATCTCTATTTTTTAAAAGTGGACTATTTGCTTATTATTGTATTGACACAAAGTTGATGCACAATTTGTCTACACGAGCCAAATATAATTGCACTGCGGGCCAAATTTGGCCTGTGGGCCAGAGTTTGACACCACATCTGGGCAAATCATCTGTTATTAAAAACATTTAGGGCAATGGGCAAAGGAAACAAATTAAAGGGACATCCAAGGGCATAGTACGTGTGAAAGCAGAGTGGTATCGAGGTAAGGTGTTTTATCAGAGCAGTTGGTACGCTCGATGTTGACCGGAAGCGTGACAAAATGCGGCTGCTCGCTCCCTGCCAAATTGAAGCGATGCGGCACTTCATTGCTATCTCTCATTAACACGGGCACACATGCTCGCACTGAGGGCCAATCTGCTAACCCGTGCGCACACACACACCACACACACTTACTGTACATACACTCTCTCTAAGCAGCACAGCCTCTTGGCGAGTCAAAATATTTCCGAGGGATGTTCTGGCCCCCACTCAAGCAGGCTTGCATAGGATTCTGCTTGGCAAACTCCACCTCAGCAAGGGTCCAGCTGTCATCTTGACAAATGAAACTTGGAAGAGCAAAGAGGTGCGCGTGTTTGTGCCAGTCATGCTCGTGCGTTTGCCGAGGAGTCACGGCAATGCATATTTGTCAGATCAAAAAGCGCTGGATCATGTACACGACATGCAGATTGCTGTTCGACACCATACAGGTACATTGATTGAGACACACTAAAACTGGCAGAGGTCACTTCAGACAGAGTTCTCTTTAAAGCTAAGAGGACATAAATTATGTTTAGCAACTAGTTGAAACCACCTTAGAAAAAAAAAAGCCGCGCTGAACCATAACATTGTCTCTCATGGGCCACAATGTCACGCATGGTGAAAGGAGCCATGCATCATTCCGTTTTTATGAACAATGTGGGACATAAAAGCTTTATAGGGTGTTACAGGAAACAATCTTTTTCTTTTTTTCCCCTAGAAATGAAGAGCAGATAAAAATGTAAAAAGCTCAAGGGAGTACTGGGCAGATACCCTTAAAGTTAAAGGACAAGTTATAAAATACTGGCAAATTTTTATCTGGCGCTTTACTGTTTATCTTTTGAGACTCGGGCATAATGTCTTTACCATATGGGAATGCCGCTATTTCTTTGTACTGCAAAAAATGTCCATGTCCGTGTGTTGGCAGGTAAAGAAACTCACCACAATGGAGAGCATTATACTTGCATGAGGAAACTTAGATCGACAAAAATAATGTGACCGTGTTATTACGGTACATGCTTCAGTTTTGCTTTTTCTGATATTCTAGCACGAAGAAAGAAAGACAAAAAACAGGAGCATGTTAAAGCAACGAAAGGTGGTTGTTTGACCTTGCACTAATACCAACCTCGCGTTGATGGCTTCTATAAAGACAGAAGTGCTGCCTGCTCGCCACCCACCTAATAACAGTGGACAAGACAGCACTACTGTAGTAATTCTCGCCTCCCTGCTAACATGTGCTGTTGTGTGCTTATACAACCAACTCACTAAAAATGATGATATTTATTTGACGACACGAATTGAAATGGTAATGATGCTGATCTTAAAGGTTCTTTTGTCTTCTGTCGCTCCCATTATCTCTCAGTTTGATGTCTCAGACAGACAGAGAGGATGGATGGATGGATCAGATAGATAGATAGATAGATAGATAGATAGATAGATAGATAGATAGATAGATAGATAGATAGATAGATAGATAGATAGATAGATAGATAGATAGATAGATAGATAGATAGATAGATAGATAGATAGATAGATAGATAGATAGATAGATAGATAGATAGATAGATAGATAGGAGTGGTAGATAGTCAGAAGTGGTAGTTAAAGTTGGTTATTAATACACAGGATACTGACAAACCCAAACACACACACACACGCACACGCACGCACGCACGCACGCACGCACGCACGCACGCACGCACGCACGCACGCACGCACGCACGCACGCACGCACGCACACACACACACACACACACACACACACACACACACACACACTCACACACACACACAAGTTATGCCACTATCACGCCCTCATGTTTTGAATATCTTCCCACCAGTTCGATGCCCATTATTTTTTTTTATTTCTTTTGCGGAATGTAGATTTCTTTGGCTCTCCTTCATTCTGTCGATCCTTGAGGTCGCTGAGGCCGATTTCAGAGGGGAACCACACACAGGCTGTTTGTTAAGCTGTTATTTATCTCCTTCATAAAGTCCTCTTCATCTCCTATTAAACAGCCCAGAACTGTTGCCCTTGACTCTCACATAACTCTTATGTCTTTTGCTAAGAGATGATTTACTATTTAATTTCACACCGACTCAACCCGGGAGGGAGCCTGCCTTCTGCTGCCTGATGTCATATCAGAGGAGAATGTGTTTTCCGAGGGACTTTAGGCAAAATATGCGTGTTTGCGCACCATCAGAGTGCACATGAATAAGTGGGTGGGCTGATGTAGGTCTTTTTTTGTTGTTTATTTTGACTTTTGGTAGAAGCTCAAGGCTTAGTTTTACGCCACAAACATAGCTGAAAAATGTTCTCTCTGTGAAATGAAATAAACCAAAGCTAAATGTGCCTTATGCAAATGTTAACAGCAGCTTCACTGCTCTTATTTTGAAATATTCATATATTAAAACACTGTGATTATATACAGAACTCATTTAATAGGAATCTTTGTCTAAGGAAGTTAATCCATGTCAACCAAGTGGTGACATTAATTATTGTGGGAAAGTGAAGAACTTGGCATGTTTCTGCTAAGCTCAGTTATCAATTGTTAAACTGAATAATTTTTGGAGTTGATCCATTTGGCATAAGAAAAAAAAAAACAGATTTGGTGGAAAATCTTCAGAGGGATACTAATAAACAGACTGGAAATAAAACCTAAGCTCGTAATTCAATTGTTTTTGGTATGTTTGTTGCCTTAGCAAAACATTACAGTGATGTCGCAATACTTCTGGACCACCACGAACAAGAGTCAGACGTGGCGATCTCAGAATACAAAGCGGCTTGAATGCATCATCCCATCAGAATGACACGGCACTTTATTGTATTCCAAAGTCCGTAATTCTCAATTAATCTTCTTTTGACTTTGAGAGATTTAAATTTATATATTTAATGAGGATACAGTCTCCAAATTTCACACGTCATTGTTGATTATTTTGTCAAATAATAACAACAACACAAAAAGCTAACTCAAGATAGAGTAACCCAGAATTATTAAATTTAAAGGTAAGCAAATATATATATCTGTGATTAAAAGTTAAATTTAAACAAATGTGCCTTGGCTGTGATACATTCCACTTCTTCCATACGAGCTCTTCTTTCTAGGTTCAATGAATAAAATTTATCCCACCCTAAAACCTCCAAAAGCAATACTAAGGTCATTTTTCTGTCTCCAGAAAATGAATGATTTACATTCAAAAATACCTCTTTGTGTAAGATATTAATGTGTCCTAGTGCGCTCACCTCCTCTCTAATAGTGTCACGCTATTCAAAAGATGGTCAAATGGTTTTCATGGTCAAATGTTTCATTCATGAGCAGACACGTCAAACATGACGGAAAGGAACGTGTTCCTCCGACACAAAGGCTCCATTAGCCGATGTAACAATGTAAAGCACTCACATCTTTCTTCGTTGATGTCCTTATGCCATCACAAACTCATGGCTGGTTATCAACTTTCATGTCAAAACAGACTTTTTTTTTTAATTGAGTGAGATTGTTTGTGACTTTTGTTCATATAAGGTTGAATGCGTAGCTTCCATTTGACAAAAATAATCTTTTTAGTAAATTATTTTTGTGTGCCAAATAAATCATCTGTGACCTGCTGTGACAATTGTTGGCAGGACAAGATGGCCATCACAAAAAACAAACGTTTTTATTACAGTTTGGGAACGATTAGATTATTTAAGATTTATTAGCTGCTATGTTGACAACAACAACAACATATCTTAAATTTGCTTTTCTAAAAGTCTCCTGTCAGCTTTACTACACAATAGGCAATTGTTTTACAAAATTACACTTGGGATCAGCTCCATTTATTGGGGGGGGGGGGCTGTGGTGAGCATTGGAGTTGTCTTCAAAAGCATACCATTAAACCGAATATGGACACACAGCAAAAACCGAACCTCCTCATTTTTGTCAGAAGAATGAATTCCTTGGGAACCATCAAAGTTGAGCCTGTGCAAATCATCATGTTGATGATAGATGTGCAGATATTTCAGTCTGGAACAACGCGGCGAGCAGACATGCAAGCCCTTGGATCCAACGCCGCTTAAATCCATCAACGTATCAATATCATGCTGTATATTTAGCCAAAATGCGGTTGTTTGAGCTGGAGCAAAACTTACATCAGGGGCTTGGAACGGATATATAGAGAGTGAATACTCCAGGAGACTAAATCAAACAAAGAGCTTTAGCCAGCCAACATGGGTTATTGAGTAAAACAAATAAAATGCTGACACGACTGTTTGAGTTCCACACCCGAGTGGACTAAAGTTTCTCTATTCTCACGCATTTCGAAAGGCTTACATCCTTGCAAACAAATTTTATTATAATGATTTCATATTGGCAGGAAGCCTGTCAACAGAGGAGCTTTAACACGTCTCAGCTGCAGCTTTTTAAATATTTTATTTAGTGTTTAATACAGACAAGTGAACAATATTTGAGAGAAATAGGCCTTTTGTGTCCAAGTCTTTCGAGGTCTGCTCATGAAAAGTGAGAGCGAAAACAAAAGTGTTTTATTAATATTACTGCTCAGTGTTTGAATGTGTTTGTGTATGAAAGGGAGGAGTACAGGTACATATTTTGTTACTTTGGGAATTTAATGTGGAACTGGCTCTTATTGGCAGTTTCTAATTTTATGTCCTTATATTATTTTTT
The DNA here is from genome assembly GCF_059516105.1 of Syngnathus floridae. Taxonomy (NCBI): domain Eukaryota; kingdom Metazoa; phylum Chordata; class Actinopteri; order Syngnathiformes; family Syngnathidae; genus Syngnathus; species Syngnathus floridae. The sequence goes on along the minus strand of NC_142414.1, from coordinate 16,683,162 downwards.
TATGTCAATAATTAGAATACATGTTGGAAAGCTAGTATTCCATTTAGTTTGTCGTCTAAGTTAAATAAAACTAAGTTATCTGTTCTTTTAAATACAGTTATCATGGTGGATTTTGACAATTTTTTTTTTTTTTTTAAACCCCTAACTCTGTGTGGTACACAAGGATGCGAAAGAGTGGTTGGGAAATAAACACAAAAAAATGCAGCGAGTGATAAGGGAGCGTTAAAGACTTGCATGTTGTTTACTTCCTTGTTGACTCCACCAGAGGCAGACGTTGTCCGTACTGACCAAAACAGCACGTGCCGTACTAAAACACAGCCGTGTGAAAATGTGACAGGTACCTCGTGGCAATGTCTTTTATTTATTTATTTTTTGCTGAAGGGACAGGCACCCGGCAATGTCTTGAGACATCGCATCTATAAGACGGGGTAAAAACAACAACAATGATCATGACCTTTGAATAAATATTCTTTTGTTTTTCTTAGTCTCGCATTGTTGAACAGTGTGGAATTGATTAAAGAGTAATTAAAAGCTTTGAAAACAAATGTGTTATTTAACATCAAATTGAAATGTGGGCTTGTCTTTTTTTGAGGGTTCATGTTTTTACATCCAACTTCAGAGGAGCAGACGTGATCCTCACTGGCACCAGATAATTGACTTTTGGGTATTTGCCAATTGTTACAGGAATTATTTTCTACGTTTTCATCTGCCCCTCTCAATAATTCATTTAAATTTTATCAGGTTTTTTTTGAAGAATTTTGTAGATATTGAATGGAGGGTTTTTTGTGTGTACCGCATGAGATATACTTGGCCCACTAGCCCCCCACCCGCCCCAATGAAAAAAAATCCTAGCACCGCCAGTGCTTACTGGTATATTTGAGTAAATTCAGAACAAACACATTTCAGTGAGATTTTGTGTACCTTTGGGCAGTTTCCCTAAAAAGGTGCACAGCTCTCCAAATGAACAAGTTCTTTATTGTACTGTGATCTTTAACTACTTTCACCACCCTGCTGTTTTTCCCATGCACTCATAAAAAACAGTGTACCGTTTTGCTGTCTTGTATTCTCTTTGTTTTGGGACAAAGCCGACCTATGACCAAATGAAAACCCCCAAATTACGTACTTATACAAAGACAACAATGCAGCTCATGTTCTTTGTTTCCTTCTTGTCTCGTACAAGTAATTACAGTCTCTGTCTGTGCATGCTTAGTCTGTCCGCTTGTGAGTATGAGCGGATGTCTCTGCAGGAAGGAGATGGAAGAAATGAAGAGGGCAGTTACAGTGAAGGCGATTCGGATGAGCAGTCGGCTCAATAGGTGGAGACGAGAAAACGCATTTCTCTTTGGAAGTTGAAGAGAACAACACAAACAAAGAGATGGTTCTAATTCTGTAGAGGCCTACATTGACTCTGGCATGCTTTGTTTCTGGTGTTTGGGTTTCTCAGTGTTTTTTTAGGGCTTGGGAAAAATAAAAAATAAAAAATATTCATCTTCTGAATGGCTTATCCTCATGACGGCGTGCTGGAGCCAATCCCAGCTGCCTGGTTTCAGTTCATTTCAAATCATTTATTAATTGAAAAACAATGGAATCGTGACCAAAATGGTTCCATTAAAAGAGGAGATTCAATTTCAGATTACATGATCAGTGTGTATTTAATCATTTCATAATGTATATCTCTCGATGACATCTTTGTTTCTACACAAATTCTCTATTTGGATCTGATCAACTCTCCTTTCCTTGTTCTGTAAGCTTGCTCCTCTTTCTCCGACTTCCACTGTCTGTCTTTCAAGGGGGTTTTGTTGTCGCTGTCTGCCGGTGAAGCACAGCAGCCATTAATCACTGGTAAACACGAGCAGAGGACACCTCAGGGAGGGGAAAGTTCTCTCATTTCTGCTCTGAAAAATGATTTTCTCAATACACTCCATGGAGAGAGATATGGAAACTGGAGCACAGGTGCTGCCACAAACACAATAAGCATCACATAACGTATTGCAATCCACTCCAGATCTAATATAAGAGTCACAAATTTGTTCAAAGTGTGCTTTGCGCACTTATTTAACATATTTTTTAAAACTATAACACGCCGATGGCAAATAACCAATTCAATGATTTTAATTATTCATCATGAGAGGTTATGCTGGGTGTTTTAATTTGAAAGTCAAAAAGGCCTGCAGGTTCCCGATTTTTAAGGCCAACCATTAAAACCAACTTGCTGATATTATTATGTGTTCTATTCATGTAAAGAATAAATGCATTGTTTCACGATTACAACCAACTATACTGCATAACGACTCATCAAGAAAGCCTTCCAGCACTCCCAAGAAAGACCAACTTCTCTCTATCGAACTTTTACCAATTGACTGAGTTTAAACAAACAGTACTGTAGCGACCAAAGATGCATCGAAAGAAAAAAATGTCTACTGGCTAAGAGGGGACTTGGTAGGTGTAATAGTTTGCCCATCAAATACTATAAAAATGTTTATATACATACATAGCGTATGTACAGTATGCAAATAACATCCACTTCACTCATATTACACAGAAATAATACCACATCAGTTACCACTGTATTGTATGCATATAATCAATCATCAATGTGATCAAAAGGCCAACATTAAGCATGTAACTAGTGATGGGAAAATGAAGCTTCAAATTTGTTTCATGAACCTGTTGTTGTCTCCTCTAGATGGCAGTGTTGGCATACAGAAAGGGGTTTAGGAAATGGCAAGTCAGTGTGATTTCAGACCAATGTTGAACAGAGTCTAATGGCGAAGAGTCAAAAAATACAACTGGTTCATGAATCAAAGTTGAAGGTTCATTTGTCCTTCGCTACATGTTACAAAACCTGAAGCTTGAGAAAAGCATTCATTTATTTCTTGAGCACTCTTGTTCAATATTTTGCAGTTCAGTGTTTGTTCATTGGAAAATGGAAATTGGAAAGAAGCAAATTTCGACTTTCACATTCTCCCTTAAACTCAAAGGCAGTTAGTGAGAAGTGTATTAACAACAATTTCAGTACTGAGCAGTAGAAAAGAAGAGAAAGGCGGGAGGGAAAACACTATGCTGTGAACTATTACAAACACATTGGGAGAAAATGAGAACGTTATAAGACAAGTAAAATTGAGTTTACCTGTTGTTTACTGAGCACAGATTACATTTCGATTTTGAGGCACAACCTCACTTGCCCATTGTGACAGGCCAACCCATGCCCAGCAAACGTAAACAATAAACAGCACATCAAAAGTGGATTTTACTTGACAACCATTTATTTCTACCCTGTCAAACTTCTTGATGGAATTGTTGAGGTGTTTTTGGGTTAGTTTTATTTTATTTGCTGATGTTTATTTCTGGCAGGGAATTAAGGATATAAGAGTACCAGAAGTATCGAGAACGACTACCCCCTACAGACTGATGACATTGACTTAAAAGGATCAATATTGGACAAGATCAACACTTAAGCTCTGCATGACATTACCTCCAGTTTCATAGACGAGCTTGTTTGTTGGGGATCAAGAGCAGATCAATGCTTTCGGGATGCTTTAGCCATCACGTTGCTTCATCGTGGATATCTTTTAGGCTTCTTTGTTGTTTCAAGTGTGAGCTTTCTATTCCTACTGCTGTGGTATCGTGCTTCACATCAGCGACCACAGCTACAAGTGATTTATTTTCTTCTGCTGAATACAAATATTTTCAGTCACCAGCATAAAACAAAGAAACCGGTCCCATGTTTTTGAAGTCAAGTGTGCTTGAGTTCCGTAGTTAAGAGTTTCAAGTTGAAAAACTAAATACAGGAGGTCAAACTATGCCAAATGTTTCACAGCAGAAACCTGCTGACTTCATATTGGTTTAATTTTAAAAATCCTCAAGTGCCAGGCCAACAATTCCAGCTGTTTTATGAATCGGGGCGGAAAAGCCCAAATAACATCTTATTGAGCTCTGACACAATCTCAACAATTTTCAAGACTACAAGTGAAGTCAATCATGCCCCGGAGCCACGTCAGGCTGAAAGTTTACAGGCCAGTCAGTGGGGGTCGTGACACCTGCCTCCTCCATAGCTGGCCTGATCAAAATGGTGGTGCTGCAGACATGGAGGTGAGAGCTCCTGACAACACGCCTGCCCAACTGATGGCAACTGGGCTGAGGCGGGGAGAAGACGAGAAGTGGTGGGAGGGCGACTGCCTGCATGCCACTCAGCACCGCATTGGATGACAGAACGGCCCATTAGGGAAGAGAGTGACTTCACAGGCCATTAGGGAAGGCAGCACATGGCACATGGACCATTGAGGGATGGCAGAGCTCCAGGTCGGCAGAGGGGGAGATGCGATACAAAAACACGTGGCCTCTTAGGTAATCGTATAATAAATAGAATTGTCTTCTTAGTAAAGACGTCACAGAAGGTTGACAGGAAAAACAGATAAATATCAACCTGGGGACCAAACAAATCAGGTAAAATGAAACTAGTACTATCAGAGTTGTCTCCTTGTTAAATCCTTTAAAATTTTTAGTATGACTACCCTCATTAAAGATGGACGCCCAATAGAGGCATCCAAATGCATAATTTTTATTTCATACATTCTCAGTCTTCTCGATGTCTCTTCAACCCGAATTAGTCTCTGCGGCCGATTTGTCGCAATTGTCTCGTATTACTGACAAGCTTTGCATTCTGAGATACCATAAAGCAATGGAGCAGATCCTCTTATTAAAAAAGAAAGCTGAACAAATGCTTCCCTTTTTAAAGTATGTTGTCTGAGATGGGACAGAAAAACGTAGCCGGTCTGCTGCTTTTCCCTCGTGGCCTGATAAAACCCGTATTGAAAAACAAAACAAAAAGAGAATATAAGACATCTTTTGCACCAAAAAAGATGAAGTGGGAGGTTTTTTTTGCAGACTGAGAGAAAAGCTGATAACACAATATTTCAGAAACTATTCCAAGACAAAGAAACATGAGAGATGGGAATGAAGTGGCGCTCTCTCAGAACGACATATTTTTTGAAGAATTACACCACAAGCGTGGCGATCACTATGAGCGAGACATATCTTGCAATCTCTCAAACTGAATCTTTAACTCATACAACATTGCGTATTTGCATCCCTTTTCATTCCAGTTTCATTTATTTGCCTTGCCTGGGCCTCAGAATCGCTTTACAATTTGTTAAAGCTTGTTATTTACACGCTCCGCTACCCGCCGCCCCCCTCCAAGAAAAAAAGTAGCAGGTGCTGGATTCAAATTGAAATGAATTGTTTAAAGATACAGTAACTATGAGCTGTTACTAGATAGATATATCTTGGCTTTTATTTATGAATGCATTTAGGAGAAAGCCATTTTTCATGTTGTATTTGTACTAGTACCAAAAGAAAAGTTGGAAAAGCCTCCAAGAAAACCATGAACGTTTAACGAAGCAAAAAAACGATTTCATTGCAAACAGAATCTTTCTCAGATAGTGTTTGTTGCTACTTTGTAGTCTGTTCGATGTCTGCTAGAGAACTTTAAGACAGCTTTTTAATTATTATTTTACGATGAATCTCACTTACACTGACGAGCATCTGCGGGAACGGTCCTCGAGAATTTTCAGCAACGTTGATTGGTGGGATCACCCAGTCTCGCTTTTGCCTTCGTAGACCCTTGGAGCTGTTTCTGCCTGTCCCGGAGAACATGATGACAGGAGGCGGGGCTGGGAATGTTTCCTTCTTCTCTTTCTTCTCAGCAACCTTTCCCTCTTTGGTTGTGACCTTTAAGACAACAAAAAGATCCAATTAGTGTAAGTAGGCCAATGTTCTTCCAGCTACTATTATACGAGGCTATTGTAATGCAATACTGGTTTATTAGAAAACTGTGCTCCGCAAAATTATGCTCCGCATATGATCCACATATGGAAATGCTATTCTTGCAAATATCGTGGGTTTTACCTTTGAAAGCATTGTGATATTTTTGGGGGAAATACCTCCATCAACATTACTTTAGTTCAAAAAAGTGATAACGATATCCCCTGGGGTAATTTAATACGCAATGACAGAGCTAGAGGGGAAGCCATGGGGGCACTGGCCTGCCCTGAAATATGCTTGAAGCTCTTAGTTGTGAGGCCAAATAATTGATTTTTGGTTTCCGATTTATCCTAGAATGTTGTCCAATATTTCCATCTGTCCCCCATATGGAACATGTGAATAATCTTTATCAGAATTTTTTTCACAAACACTTGAAATATCTTTGCTTCCTCCAAGCAGTTTTAGACCACAGTTTTTGCAATTTGCATTTTACGCCTCATCCAAACACAGTGAACGGGAAAACAGCAAGTGGGCACAATGTCACACAAACAGGAAGTCAGAGGTCAAAGTGGGAAGAAGGCAGACGTGTGAGAGCATTTTAGATCTGTAAGATTCATGGTAATGTACCTTACTGACATAAGATCAGTCCTGCAGACTGTAGGTCTTTTAAAGACTGCCAATCTGGTGTGTGTCATGTCTTACAACCACAACACTGACCGTGCTCTTTGGTGGCAGCATGTGGCCATTGGGTGGGTTCTGGTCAGTGTCAAACTTCTAGTGTGGCCACTCAACCGGTCCAACACAACGAATGGATTCATGACATCATGTCTGGTCATCTGACATAACAAGCATCATCAATGGCAAAAAAAGTCGTGCAGTCTGAGCTGTGCATTAATTATGACTACCGGCAAATTTGTGGCTTGTTTATTACAAAGTTGACAATTACGCTATATGCCCGCAACCATATTTGCATCATACAGGGTGCTTATAAGTTTTACAGGGCTACTGGAGTTTTCCAACTAGCTCATTACCGATCTCTGGTCCTTTTTATGGTCAACCAAACACATTTTATTGTTAAGGGATTCCGTAAGCATATGTTCAATTCTCTTGTAAAGTTGGGTTATTGGCTTGAGGACTCAATGATGCAACACATGCTCAAGGGCTACGTTATAGATGATGATCCAAAGGTTGTATCATGTTGCTAATCCCAGGGATGTGTTGTGCAGCTATTTTATCAATGTATCTCAGGGACAGAGGGAAGGCAACACAAACATGTTAAGAATCTTGGCACAACCGTCGTTGCTGAGGCAGTGCATCATGTGCTCTCTATCTCAATCACTCTCCCCTGAGCTATCCCTTGCTCACATTCTCCCCCATGCCCTTCTCTTGCAGTGATATTGTTTTCCTCACTGACAGCTTGTTTCAATAACAGGATTCCTGTAGCACTGCCTTGTGTAACGGCTGACGTGTAAAATAACAGCAGAGGTTTACTGAATTGTGGCGAGAAGTAAACATCTCTTCTCTTTTCATCTCAATCTCTTTTGTCTCATGCATTTACCACACTAATGACCAAAAAACTGTTCTCCATCGTCACATGCAAGTCAATGAATTTAAATACTAGCTATATATGCAAGAGGAAGGGAACAATTTGTTTTTTTTTTTAGTTCTTCATTTAAGATTCATTTGGCTAATTTGACTTTTGTTTGCTTATTTCAAATTTTGCTTTCAACAAGATGTAGCTGCATATTTTACATGGAACTTTGTCTTTCATTTTATGCGACCAATCAAATTTCATTTTTTTAATCTTTTAACGGACTTGACAGTAGGTGTGTGGCAATATGAGAGACAGACAGACAGACAGACAGAAACAATTATTTAGAGAAATGGAAAACACAAAAAGTGTTTTCTCCTTGGCTCTGTCGTTGATGGTTTTTTTGCTAGGTCAAGGTCCCTCTGCACTTTGTCTTGCATCTTGCGAGCAGAAACAATACTTTCGAGGTTTACTTCATTAGAAAGACACAGAAGAGAAAAGCTTTTAAGACTTCAGCGTTCAAATGCGTGAAGCAAGCATCCATATGGTATGTATTAGTTTGAGTGGGTGGTTTGAGGTGTGGTGTGCCAGGGGATGTGTTTAGTTTCTACGGCGTTTGATGTTCCCTTGAGAGATGTGTTGAAAAGCAACGTGGTAATTCAATTATCACAAAAATATTTACAGGCAAAATCTTGATAGTAAAAAAAAGAATAAAAAAAAAGGATGTCAATTTCAAGTCAAACATACACTACAGTTAATCTTCCTTGTATTGCGAAGAATATATTCCAGATTCACCCCCATAAACATGAAAGTCAATAGCATGTAGAGACCATAACTGGTTTTCATTTTACCCCTTCATATGAGCCCATCAAAATTCTAAATGGCTCACTCACAAATATTTAGGTAAATGCAACTAACAAAATATGTACTTATTTTTCATTTCATTTTATTTTTTTGGGGGGGAAAGCACTCCAGAAATGAATTTTTTTTTATACAAAGAAGTAAATAGTAACATTTCCAGCAGAAGTCTCTTTTAAACAGTTTCCTTTCACTCGTGTCCTAAATCCAACATTCTAACAACACACCACCACACTGAACGAGCCAACCAAACACACGCATGGGCATTCTAAACACCTGCTCTACTGTTTGACAAGTTTGCCCAAACATGCACACGATTGTTTGCTTTCAGGCTTTGTCAGCAGACCACCATCTGAGAGATACAAGCCAGGTCTGTACAAATGTATTCTTTTTCTTCAGGGTTGTATCGAAGCTTGCTGGGGATAACTGCTCGGCACGGTTGCCTCACATCACGCTAGTGTTGCCAGAACAGGTATAAAGATGCGCATAAAAAATGCATTTTGGGGAATGGAAATCAAGAAATGTTGTGAGTAGCAGATCTGATCCTGAGCCTTCTTATTTACCTAAATAAACAATTCTTCTCATTCATTTTTTTTTACATGTGCAAACAGGTATGGGAGATTTCTCTAAAGAGCGATCCTTAAGAAAAGATGGAGAAAGGTACTAAATATGAACAGACATACACTGTGCACTTTTTTTAACCAAACCAAGGTGTGATACTGATCAAACCTTGCTGCTCGTACAGTACGCTCTCCACTTTTCACTCTGACACAGAACAACTTTAGACACTGATCAAAGAAACAAATGCCTGCACATGCATCCGGCAAAAGTGCTGTCAGCTATCACAACTTTTCTAACGGCAACCTCAGACATTCAATTGGCTTGACACGGGGGTGTATTTCCTTAGGTGCACACTTCTTAACATGCAACTTATATGATTGTATCATGTGAATTCCCTCCATGAGAATAGAGAATGGTATCCACTGATCAAAATCATAGCTTTGTTAAAGGTATGTGGTGGTTTTAAATCAGAATGCAAAAGATATGTGGTGGTTTTAACTCACTTGATGAGACTTTTAACATATTTGCAGAACTTCCCTGGAGAGCCTAACAAGCAGTACCTAAATTTATTTCTGTTGGTTTTATTTCATAGTAGGTTTGACTGCTCAGCTTTTAGTCAAAGGTGCATTTTCTTTTTTTTTGTCCAACCGGATCTCAGCTATGATGTTTTGTTAACTTTCCAAGGCCTTCAGACTCAAAACTGCTGGCTGAGGACAAATAAACACAATTGAAACTGTGTGTGTGTGTGTGTGTGCATGCATGTGTATGTGCCAATCAGAATAAATTCAGATTCATCAAACAGGGCTTCAGCTGATGTCAGAATTTTTCCATCCTCTGCTTGGCTCTGCTTGTCTTGTTTTCAACCCGGTAAAGGATTTATGATGTACTACGTATAATATAACTTTGGTGCAGAGCATTCTTTCCCCCAAAGAATGTGGGGGGGGGCAAAAACATGCCCAACCAAAAGAAAAAGTGTGCATTATTTCACGGAGACATGACAATTTGAAATCATAACTCAGCACCCCCCTAAAAAAAAAACATTCCAGAACACACTTATGTATGCTGGATTGCTAAAAAGAACAAGAGCTACTGATAGTGGAACGGTTGCAGCCCCCGCAGCAATGGTGCCTTCCGCCAGAGCCAGCTGGCGAGGAGCCCAGCTCTTCCTTTTCTCACCACCGCTTCCCAAAAATTCTGCATGCTTTGATATCAACCGGGCCCTCACTACCTAGACATCTGAAAGTTATTATTCAACAGAGTGCAAAATACATTCATTTTTCTATTGTCTCTGCGCTTTGCTTTCTGTTGCAGGTCTTGCTGCATATGGTACACGTTGGTCCCAATGTGAATCATGTCTGAACCGCGGCCCACTCGCTCACTTAACATTCTCCTCAGGATGGTTACATTAGTTGACTCAGTAGGAATGCTCACTTCTACTAATTGGCCGTTGGCCCGACATAATTCCCTTTGTGTCTGTTTGAAAAGGAATTGACCTTATTTCCTCTTGCTGGGGCCAAGAACAAGAAATTGTACTCCTTTAGATCATGTGGAATGGGCTGTCAAATTCCTAATTCAAAAATAAGTTGATGTCCTTGGAAAATTCCCTATTAACCAAGCCAGCACACCATTTTTTTTTCCGCAGTATTATTTTCCCACGCTTGAATAAGTTTGGTTGTTGTCTTCCAATTACAGTTGAACGTCGGTTCATGATGGAACCTCTTCATGAACTGATCGGGTTACAGAAAAAATTGCTTGTTGACAAATATTTGGTGAATTGCGGTGTAAACTCACTTACAGACAGTGCTGATCATTTATAATTTTTTGGAATATCAGGTTAAAGTTATTTATTATCAAGAATAACTTTGGGGTCATTTTTTATTGTGGCGAATGAGATATGTTTAACATTCAACACGACCAGTTGCTTGTCTTTTTTTTTTGTGTCTGCCAACAGCGCAGGCTTCACTTCACTTCCTAATTAGCTATCGTTCCGTGTCACATCACAGTCACGGAGTTCATGGCTTTGCTGTCGGTGGTGTTGACCAAACACATGAGGATTTGTGCTCATAAATATTGAACAAGGTGAACATATATAATTATTAGCCCACAGCAATTTATCAGCACACACCACATCACCTATCTTTTAGAGACATTATTTGTGCTCTTTGATTGATTATGTGAGTACCCCACTGTTAAACGGCAGAAATAAACAGTAAACATAATAAGTGGTAAATAGATCTCAGTTAAATAGCTGACGCTTTTGGGGCACTCGAAGCTTGGCTACAGTTGTTACCTGTCCTCTGAAAGCTGTTGATTAGAAGAGGACATGTCAAGGGCCTGCGGGGAATCCAAGGCATACGATGACTTCCAATAACAGCTTACGGCTGCAATCATACTCTCCCCTTGTGGCAGCATGATTTTATTACTTATAACCACTTTTTTTTTTTTTTTTGCATTCAATCTCTGACTTCCTCAAGCCCCAAGGAGTTTTGACCTCATTCCTGACTGCTAACGCCACGGCTGGTAGGACTGTAATATGAGGCTGAATCATTCGTTGATAATTAAAAATTGAAGTGGGATTCTGTTGTGGTAACTTACCTCATTTTCGTTTTGTTGAGGTGAAGCAGCGTCTATCGGTGCCAGCTGGATCACTGTCTTCCAGACATGAGAATGAGGACCACTTGCTGTTAGTTTAAACTGGACTGGCTCATCCAAGGCAGCTCCATCTCCCTGAGCAAAGATGGACCCATCTGTCTGCACACTGAAGTTTGGATCACTGCTCTCGAAAATCACTGCTTTGTTCCCGGTGCAGTCATCAAACTTCACTGTAGAAGAGAAGAGGAACATTAAAGAAATGTACACAGACACACTACACAGATTAGATGGATGCTCTCTTAATGTCAGATTTGGCTCAAATCCATTTCTCATTTAGGTTGAGCCTTCACAAGACTCTTCTTTCAGTGTCAATACACTTTTTTTTTAACCAACAGATCAAACATTATGAAAATACTAGCTTGATGCTAATTAGCACCATAAAATCCATGATCAAATAACCACACACTAGCACCTGTGTAACCGGAAAATTAAAAAGAAAAAAACAAAATCACAATTAATCTATGCATCATTCATTTTTGTTGCTGAGAAACTGTCTCTAGTCCACATATTTATCATCAATATAATGGGTGGAGTGAATATTTACTTGGCAAGTCGTTTTTTGTGCACCCCTAAATATTACAAGAATGTTGAGAGGACATCACAAATGGTTATCAAAACCCTAACCTAAAATAATCTTCTTACTATTCAATTGAATTCCACATAGTTTTCAGTCTCTGCCTTTGTTTGACCCTGTTCTTTTTTTACCAGTTATCTTCAAACATGAATAACATATTTGCAAACAAATCTATGACTTTCCATATTTTTATTTAGTTTCAGCCAATTTAAGTATAATTGGATAATTTCTCGTGGCACCCATGATGACAACCATGTTCGAGAATCTCTGCACTAACCCATTTGGCTTTTTTTTTTTTTATACCTAATAGACATACAGTCCACTTGCAATTCAGCCAGCTTTTTCTTTTTCTTCATGGGAAAATATTTTCTATATTCTCAGAAAGACAGCTACTTAATCATTTGGGCAGAAATATTCCAGAAAAAAAGTCACTGCTATGAAATAAAGGGATTGAATTAACATGCTGCCTTACGCATTCAAGCATTTTTGCTCTATGTGCACACTATTGATTCAAAACAGTTCCCAGACGCAGCAAATGAGCTTGCAATACAAAAGAGGAGAGAGAATCATTGACCCACTCCTTTTTGTTTAACTATAATAGGATTTATATACTGTGTATTAAACTGCAGTTATACCAGAAGCGTCTTTCATTTCAGTATATTATCCATCCCTATGATCTGCAATGGAATTTACACTCTTGAAGCAAGGATGAGTCAGAGACAAGTGCTTACAATGCTCTCCGATCTTTGCTCCTTTCCTGCCTCAAGGCACGCTATTCTCTCTGCGGGATTTAAATGTCTAGACACATTGCATGATCCCTGAGCTGAAAGCTGTCACTGTTGTCTTTTTTACATACAGTAGTCTTCTCACGTCTGTCAGGCGGCAGAAACAAAAGCTTCTGATGCAAGTGGTCCGACTGACTTTTTGCTTTATTGGGCGTGTTTCCTGTGTCGCTATCCTTTCCTTGCAGACCAGACAGGCAGAAATCCACAGAGTTGACATTCTGTCCATTCAATAAAAAGGTCTGAGTCCTGAATTAAACAGGAGGGGACAGGACAAGTTTGACAAATAGAAATGCGGAGTGTACAGAATTTAGATGTTATGAAAAAGTGAAATATTGTTGGGTTCGTGTCTGATCTTTCTTGAGATTGGTGCAATGCTAATGAAGACCAAACATAACCTCACACCGGAATTATAAGGAAAATCACTGTTAGTCATAACAGATTTTACCCCATCACAATTGACTTGGAAAGGAAATATTTAAACAAATTGGTCAATTAAGCATTGTTTATGGAAAGGTTAGCTGGCATAACAGATGATTTTGGCAATATGTAACAGGAATGCTATCAGACTTATAAATATGGGACGACTCGGGCAAGCTTTTAATAGGTGGTTACTTGAGTATCATCTTGGAGTGAATGTACGATCATCTTCTGCCCAGGGATGATTTGTGAGGCCCTGTGGAGTTAACTTGAGCAGAGGATTTTGCTCTTAGGTGATACACCAAAGACTAATATACCATTTGAATTAGGATTTGCAAATTTCTTCAAATAATTTAAAATGACATTCAACATTAATCCTTGAAGTTTTCCAGCCCTACATGCTGTGACAACATGCCAACTGGAAGGTCACCTGCCATCTGACACATGAACATGGAGGTAGATAGGAGTCAATTGGGAAGGGCTAATTTTTTTTTTTTTACATCGTAATACTAGGAAGAAAAAAAGCAAGATGGTGTTTGTTACAATCAAACTAATAATAATGCAATGTGTCTCAATGGTTGAGACCTGCAATTGGATGGCGACTAGCTCGAGTTTAATTTAAGCGACCCTAGTGAGGATAAGCGCTACTGAAGATAGATGGACGAATGGATTTTCTTTTGAAATCAAAATCCTCCTGACAAGCCAAATTTCATATTGTCATATGTCAACGTCAAATTTTATGAGTAGTGAGAGAAAAAATATTGCATTACTCTAAAAACAAAAGTGCAAGTTTTAACAAAGACAATACAAACTTTATGGACCTGTCCTCCCACAAAAAGGGAAAATACAGCAGCAAGAACCTGTTTTGCACCAATTACAGAAAGAAAGAATGCCAAGATTCCTGCATCAATACAAAACACCTCCAGTAGCACCTCAGGTCGATACCGCTAAAAGAGGCCCTATATGAATGAGACAACAGTGCACAGAACCCCACTGGCACTGTGCTGCACATCCAAGGCAAGGTGCCCACGTTGTGCATTGATCTAGTGCCTTCATGTTCAAACAGCTAGCCGGTCACATCTGCCAAAATACTGAAAATACCTGCACAAAACGCCACAGGAAAGATTTTTTTGTTTGTTTTCGTAATCAAACAGGCTAGGTTTAGAAAACTAAACCATCACATTAAAATGATTGAGCCAAGACTTAAATTGCTTGCAACATATGATAGTGTTCCACACCAAGCAAATTTCACTCGCCTGTATCAACTGAACATCGGGGCCAATGATATTCTCAAAAAAAGAGGAAGTGGTTAGGAAACCTTCTATGGACATACAAGGACATCATTTTAACATATATTTGACATAAACGGATTGTATTCTCAAATATCTTTGTGCCCTTGAGTACCACGATAGTCAAAAGAATCAGATATGCCTTGAGTAAAAAAACATATTTTTTCTACATATTAAATTTAGAGAGCTGTACGGTTATCCCATTAATGTCTGCTTTTATCAGTTGGCGAGTAATGACTGATGCCCTTTTTTGACCAACAACCTCTTCTTTGCTGAAAAAGCCACAGTTTAACACACCAAACGGAAATTCATAGGCAGCCAGTATTTACCAAGGAAGACAGTTTGTCAAAAGGTGGAACTAAACCCAACGCATGTGAACTGGGATTCAGGAAGACAGCCATGTTGTTTCTCAATTGGAGCGTGTCCAACTCGAAAAAGGACCTTTTAATTTCTCGCTGTTGCCTTTTTACTTAAAGGAGCCAAGCACAAAGAAAAAGTGAAAAAGAAGTGAAAGCCTCCGCAGAGAGGGAAAGACCGATGCAAGATTTGAGAAGGTGGCATTCACATAGGTGGTGAAACGAATTAAACATTAAAGAGGAGATCAAGCTCGTGGGGGCAGATTGCAAATGCGAGGTTGAAGATCTTGACCGAGCGCTAGATTAGTTGTGACTCTTTAAAACGTGGTGCGGAAACATCGTTCAGGTGACAGATGTCAGACTGGCTTAGAATTCTGCAAAGAAACAACTCAAAACAAACCTGATGACTGGCACTAACCCAGTGGAGACACATGATTGACCTTGAACTTCAACATTATCAGTTCCAGGGTTATATTGATGAAGATACAAAACATGAACATTTGTACTTCTTAAGAGCTCTCAAAGTCTTACAGAGTCTTAGTATGCAGATGGACATGAGTTCCTGCATGTATAAAATTGCAGAGCCCCCAATTCAAACTCAGGGCCTGGGAAGGCAGTGAGCGGATACATCCTGGTGCTAGCATTGTGATTCATGGAAGTGCTGCCACACTGGACTGGTTGTGGCTGCTCAGGTGGTTGTTAAAACAGGTTAACTGGGCCAGGTTCCTGAGCGATCCAAGCAGATGGGTAGTGAGAATGAGATGAGAGACCAAGAGAGAGCAAATGAGTAAAGGGGGAGGGTGACAAGATGGGGATGAAGAGACAGATGGAAAAGATAAGTATGGCTACTTATTACACTTTCCACAGGGAGTGTGCAGTCTACATGAAGTGTGAAAGACTAAACACCCAAGACCACTGTCCATAACCATAACTGCGAGGAGAGGATAAATATACTGTATGAAAAAAGTACAATTCTGTTAAAAGCCTATTACAGAGAAATGAAGAGCTATCTCCATCCCTATATGCGTAATTGTTCACATTATAATCAGCTTATATAAAGAGCTTCTGCTTTTAGTAGTTTGACCCATGACCTACATTGAAATACAGTAGCGTAATAGGCCGACGTGTTCATTAAAAACGTTTGATACCATAAAGCTCTATGTAATATTCTTGTAAATTACCCACATGACATATTTTCTGTACTGGATTTGAAAATAAATAAGTAAAGCTGACATCACTGCAATGTTATGCACAATTTAAATATCGCATAATTATGGTTCAGTGGTTCTTTTATAACTAGGAGTTCACACCATACTACACTTTGAGAACCTCTGCGCTAGGCTGTTGTTTAATACGTACTTGTTCTTCAGATGACCCTAAAAGCAAACCAGATTAATTCATTTAAAATGATGGTGAGTTTCCCACACTGTGCATACTAAGTTACATAACTAGTCAGCACCCTCTAAAATCTGAAGACTCCCACCCTGCATGACTGATTTCTATTAGTCCATATTTGAACAGCTAAAAGGTTTTCAAAAGTACTTAAAAGTATCAGATTTGAAGATGGGAAGCCAGAAAACACCACCAGCAACAATAACAAAGACGACATGCCTATGTAAGCCTGTCCACTTTAGTTCTCGACATGGTTTTGATACCTGCAGCATGCTCGTTGCACTCGTTGAAATTACGACATCCATTCTCGTGGTGTGGTTATGTGTACTTACTTAAACAGACCACAAGTGTACAGCATGCCTGTAGGGATGCCATTATGTATACATAATACATACTTAAATACTACATACCCAACTCCAAAGGCTAGAGGCAGATAAAATATTCCAGTAATACAAAAAAATAACAATAACAAGTGTTTTCTTTGGAGGAGCAGAAACATCTGCACTTGATGAAGCCCCTCAAAGCAAAACTGAAAACTCATAAATGCTTCATTACGTTTCTTTAAATGTAAAGTCTTTTGGTTTGAGACTGTATTGTGTGTTTGTGAAGAAATAGACACAACCTCTCACACACCCACACACACTTAGAGGCAAACGAGGACATTATCAAATAGAAAAGTAATCGAGTCTTTTGGAAATTAAGTCTAGCTTTCGTGGTGATAAGTAAAGACGAAAGCGGACAGAAAAGAGAGAATGGGATGTGGCAGAAAAAAAATCACTTTGATGAACAGAAAAGCCCTTTGTTGGAAAACAAGAGAAAAAGAAATAACAGCATGAAATGAAGGCAGTATTTTGATCAACTTTTTATTTGCAAGAACTGTCTGGACAGCACAAAATTCTGTCGTGCAGACAGACATGTATTTCACAAGTCAAACGGTATTTATTTAGGTAAGCCCGTGTTTGTATCCCCATAAGCTTTTAGCATTTTAATTTGCTCAAAAATGAATGTTTGACCAAATTTTGTATATTAAGACTGTGTTTCTGTACAGCAATGTCAAGAACTCTGTCTGACGAAGCTGACTTAACACAGCAGCTGACGTCACTGTGTGTGTGTGTGTGTGTGTGTGTGTGTGTGTGTGTGTGTGTGTGTGTGTGTGTGTGTGTGTGTGTGTGTGTGTGTGCGCGTGTGTGTGTGTGTATAGGCCAGTCTATTATTAATAGTGGTAGCAACGCTTGTAGTAAAATGAGATAAGAAAAGATCAGGGACGGGTGACGGCTGTTTTTGCAGGCGAACAGTTCACTTAAAGTAAGACTGCCGATGTCAGCACTTTGCACCAAGTCAAACTCGGAAAATGTTTTCATGCATTGTAATTCCACTAACCTTGTCCAGACAACCCTGCAGATTAGACCCAAGGTTGGAACAAAACACTATATTTGAAATGTTTTTGCTGTTGGTGTTCCCTCAGTGACCATTGCATTGCTATTTAATGCAGTTGTTATTACTTTAGGAAACAGAAGAAATAGTGATCGTTTCGATATACTGTACCGCATATAAAACGCTTTGTAAAGGCCATACAAACCAAAGCTCCCCCACCCCTCCCCGCAGTGTATGCCCGTAAGCACAAAATATGGTGCTTGGTGTAAACATTTTCATAACATTTTTCTCTCAAGCTTGCCCAAGGAAGCAAACAGCATCAAATTGCTTTTCTCAACTGCTGGAAGAAGCAGAGTCTGTGTTTGCGCAATCTAATCAACATCTCTCGATCAAAACTTTTTGAAAAGGTTCGGTTTTTCCTATTACAGGGGTCAAGGAATAAACCAGAAGAAACCCTCTAGCAGTTAAATTGCAGGAAAATACATGTAATTATAACATCTCAATGGAGGATACAGATTTTAGTGGTAAAAATTACATGATATTCCCTCTCTTAACGAGGAAGTCAACCATCACATCTTCTTTGTAAGAATATGTTCTGTGCAGCCCAACTAGTCGAAACAGTGTTATGATTAAGGTTTTGTTTGTGGAGTATGAATTAAACAGGCAAAATTCATCTGGTTTTATCTAGCTCAAGCGACGGCTATTTTGCCACTTGCTATCAACTGAAAATGATATCACAGTTGCCAGGCCACACAACCAATTAGTACGTCTCTGCTTCAGAAAACTGCTAAGTTGTGATTGGTTGTGACCTGAGACTGGGCAACTGTGATGTAATTTTCAGTCAACAGCAGATAGGAAAAATATGATTTAAAAAGACAACAACAACTAATGAAACAGGCCTGGATAAAAATGACAAAATAATTTTGTTGCACAACCAGGATCAAGGCAGTCTATCATTTTTTGTACCTCTGACTGAAAACTGCTCCAGCTGTCTCAGTTGGACCAAACTGGAATTCTTGGTTATTTTATGAGGTTGATTTGCTGTATTTGGCAGAGAGTGTCTTGAATCTGTAGAGGGTACAATAAAACCTTCACACTTGCCAGGCATTCTTGAGGCATATGTGCTGCTCAGTGTCCAAAAGCTCAGTGGTATTTCATTGGCCCTTCACCTGGTAACGAAACATTCAGCCAAAGACATCCAAGAATGCTTAAGAAAAAAGAAAAAAATAAGGTCTACTATCATCTAAATCCAGTTTGACCATCTGTGGAAGGAGCCGTCAAACGTGAAACAGCTGGTGAACTCTCATTGAAGGTTACAGAAATCTTTTGATTTCAGTGATTACATCAACTAAATAAACAATAAAATGTGCTTGACAAAATATCAAATCAATGTTTTCATTATTTTTGTCCATGCTGGTGTCATATTTATAAATGGAATCCCATGAGGTCCACAATACATGTCTACCTGTACCTTGGTCAACTACGCCTGCACCACAATTTAGACCTGGTTTCAACTGGTCTAAAGTCTCGTCTGCTTTTTTTTTTTTTTTGAAATGTCCAAGTCCCTTTCGTTCACAGCTTAACGTTTGTATAGTATTTATCCTAGTTGTTTTGCACATCTTCATTCTAATTCCCGTAAGATTGACAAGGATTTCCCACCATACATCTCCTATGATTTGAGGTCAACCGAGCATATGTGCCTCCAGGTTGTAGAACAAACATGATTGCGTAGGTGTGGTTAAGGAAGAAAATAGTGTCATCACGCAAGCAAAAGGAAGAACATTAGTCGCAGATGATTACTAACATTTGCCTGAGGGCATGGATGTGTCATTTTGTCTACGTGCATGAAATATGTTTCTAATGTGTTTGTGTCAAGCCAAATGCATCTCAAAGCTTGCACATAATAACAAGGCAATGCCCACAAAAATAGATTAAAAAAATTGTTTCTAGCATACATTTATAACTTGTAATAGGTTGTACGGTGAAAACATTTCTCCAGTGGCTTTAAAATTGTGCAGCACAGGAATGCTTTGAAGCTGATAAAGTACACACTGATATGGCAGCAACACCTTAACAATACCCTTTAAGGCATTTTTAAAGCACAGTTGCTTGAAGAGGCAGCACACAGCCAAAATTACAGCCAGAATTCCGTTCTCGAGTGTGCAAACACAAACAGTAGTGAAACATCAGGGCAAATCTTGCTGTGCGCACGGGCCAATACAGGCGCTTTGTAAACAACACATATATCATTTGTCAGCCATGTGGCGCTAACCTTCATTGTCGCTAATTGTTGTGCAATCTAGGAGAAAGCCCCGGAGCCTGCCCGAATTGAGAGGCTGCCACATGTGGTGTTTAGCCTGCATGAGTCAAGGCCAAGTGTGACTCGAAGGGTATTTGAGTAAGACCCATCTATATCAATGCACACCTGTGCACTAGTTTGAATTGCATGGGTGTGTTTTCTGCGGTCTGCTTTGTACAAAGGAAATAAATTAGCAGTGCTAGCAGTTTGCTCTGACAAGTCCTGTTAATGAGAACATCCTCAAGAGTCTTTTTGGACTACGGGAGAGAAACCAGAGGCTGTGATCATCTGTTCAGCCTGGAAGATGGCATAGAGGGAGGCAGGCTGAAAAACAGCACAGCGACCGCACAATTAGACCGCACCATCTGCAGCATCAGCGCAAATGCATAATTGGAAGTGGAAGAAGCGAGAACAAAGTTATGATCATGTTAAAAGGGGTGTAGACGAGATGAGAGTAGTTTAGGCAGTTAGGTACTGCTCAATGAAATATACGTACACTACATCATACATAAATTATTGTTTGCCGAAAAATAAAAACAGATACAAACATAAATCCAAAATAGTTTTGCCAAACTTCGTCGATAAATGCTTTTAATGGACAACATTAGCAATATTTTCAAATTTAATTTACTTATTATATTTTGTAAAATATTTTATATAAGTATTTTCAAATTTTATTTACTTAAGAAACAAGACCCACAGATGATGGATCTTTGTAATTAAAGCAAAATACTAAAGCAGAAGTCGATATAGTTCCAAATAAAATGAAATAGCATTTATGCTTAATCTCCAGTTAGAATTGAGACATATATTTGCTGAAGAGGAACCAAGTAGATGTGTTCTGAAATGCATCAGGAGCTTTGCAGAGGAGCATTACCATGATTCATCGCAACAAAACTGCAAAAGCTTCTAATAATCGCTTTAGCTAATCCTTGCACGCTTCGGGCCAACAAGCATAGAGAGAGTGAAGGAGTGTTTTTCATTTATTTATTATTTTTTTGGAAAGATGAACTAAGTGACGGTGCCAGTGTGGGTGCAACATGGTCATCATATCCATACAGATTCACCAACGCAATTGAAAAACCGAATTAATATGTAACATGCACAATTATCACTGTGACACTCCCGCTGTCGCATGATGGTACTTCCAGCCACAGAAAAAAAAATTAAGGGTCCTTGTAACTGGGACGGTTCATGTTTGCACAACTTCCTCAAAATTGGGAAACCTGTCCTTGTTCAGGGTCAATCACAGCAGCGAGTTCTGCATCGAGAGAATTTGCAGTGTTTGCAAAATCTGTCATCAATGACCTCTCTGTGTGTGGCGCTCATATCAATTTTATCATGTGGGCCATAAAATTGCTCATAATCGTGCTGAAAATTGGATGGATGGATGGATGGATGGATGGATGGATGGATGGATGGATGGATGGATGGATGGATGGATGGATGGATGGATGGATGGATGGATGGATGGATGGATGGACGGATGGATGGACGGACAGCTAGATGGACTGACTTCATCATATAGCTCTTGATTGGCTCAGCTCCTCTTGTGAACCCCAAAGCAGAATCTATATCCAAGCATGTCCATCATTATCTGTCATGTTTTTGACACAATCACTGCCGCTCACTCTAAGACTCGCCATTTGCAAGGCTTCACTGGGGCTACTTCTATTCTTGGACTTTACATGCCAAAAGCAGAGTGAAAGCACATTTTACAGACAGACTGACACCTTGGTGGGACGTGGCCAACAGACATGGCCACGGGATCACCTCATTAGCATCCAAAGGTGCTCCGCTTTATGACAAGTGAGACTTGACTGCCCTGCTCACGCGAAATAATGAGCAAATATAACCTCTAATGGTTAAATATAGGTGACCGCACTCTCAGGAGAGAAGGGAGCTGTAGTTGTACACCGCGACGCAGTAAGTGAACCTTAACAAAGTTTGGTTGCAAAATGCGATTGCATAAAGTAAACAGTTGAGTTAAAGAGGAGGAAGTGATAGTTGAACAGTGCTAGATGAGAGCTTTTTAGCCTGTAGCTATGGAGCATTAGGCACAGATGAGCCACAGTCAGCTTGCACGCTGTTAATGCGGAACCCATTAAAACTGAACGATGAGTTATGATTGCCATTAAAGAGCAAATGATTCAGATGTCACAGCTGGATCGGAAAGGGCTGTGACTGCTGTACACTGTCCTGTTTAGCGCACACAAAGAGCAATGGTGACAATCACTACGCCTAACCTGTCGAGTTATCCACTAACAAGTTGGCATCGGGCAAGCAAATGGAGTTTTTTTCTTTTTTTTTCAAATATTTATAGAATAGAATACAATGCCCTTTATTGTCATTTTACAACTTAATTGTACAACAAAATTCGGATAGCTGCTCCCTTCCTAGTGCAAACATACAACATTTAAAAAAGTATAAAAGGAAGTCTGAGAATAAAAGTGAAAGATCTTATTTATAGTATAGGTATTGTTCCAAGAATGAAGGTTAAAAAAATCTTATTTACAGCATGTTCAATGTGGGTATATGTACTAACATGAATGAGGTTTGTACAGAAAGTAAATAATAAACAGTAAATCGTTATTGCACGTAGTTTTTAAAGGAGTGTCAGTGTTGTATTATTTGTTGTTATTTTTAAACTATGCCAGTGGAAAACACCTTATTTTCTTTCCTGAAATTGATTGTATCAATAAAACAGCAACATTCTGAATTGTTTGCTTTCAGTTATTTATTATATACGCAGTTATTATTAGCGGCACTGGTTAGTACGTCCGTCTCACAGTACAGAGGATGCGGGTTTGATTCTGGCTCTGACTTTCCTGTGTGGGATTTACACATTTCCCCTGTGCCTGTGTGGGTTTTCTCTAGATACTCCGGTTTCCTCCCACATTCCATATATGCGTGGCAGGCCGATTGGACACTCCAAATTGTCCCTCGGTGTGATTGTGACCGTGAATGGTTCTTCGACTGTGTGCCCTCCAATTGCCTAGCGCCCAAAGACTGCTGGGATAGACTCCCGACTCTCTTGAGGATAAACGGTACGGAGGATGAATATATTTATTTTTGCTAATGATCTGCTGCTAGCCAGGGCCTAATTTACCTGGCAACGGTCAAGTAAGGGAAAATTAGTTTTTTCCCCACTTAAAGCATCATGCATGTTACACCATTGACAGAAATCTTTATCTTTATTAAATTTTTGTGAAGGTAGACTTGACCATTGTCTTATTATTATGGCTTTGGCTATTTCTAGCCTAATAGAGAAAAGTAGCAGAAAGACAGGATCACATTTTACCCACCAAAGCCACAAAATGAATAATGGACAGAAGAGGAAATTTCATAAGACTAACGCATTGACAGTTGAAACTTGCTTTTTGAAAGTGGGGGGAAAAGTCATGAAAGCGAGTCTAGTATAGCGCACATTATTAAGAATGTGTGGAAGGCATCTGTAACAGACCTCAACCATCGCTCTCCATCTAGGAGACCCAACAGTTAAGCGAAGCTGTGAGCAATTACTACAAAGCAAAAAAAGTTCCCATCCAAGAACCTCTAATGAGATGTATTTCGGGTTGGAGACAACTGCTAGATTGTTTGAAAATACAGACCACAGTGAGATGGCCTCAACTGCGAGAGAGAGAAAAAAAAGAAAGAGATATCAACGGCGCTAATTATCACCTCTGTTTAACACGAGGCAAACATTTCAAATGTGAATATGAAATGGTCTGCATGGGTTAGATTGAGTCTCATTTATTTTAGGTCCTGCTGGAGTGTAATTTGCGGTTGCTGACGGCCATGCTGTGCGGCGGATACCGGGCAGATGCTTTGTTACGACTAAACCAGCGAGGAGGACACTTAATACTCACAACTGGGAGACAGAAGGGGGTGGCTCGGGGAAGAAAACTTAAAAAGATGAGAGAAAAAAATGTTGCATAGAAGACAGACAATTAGATCTGTAACAACAGAGCACAATAACAGTGACAGCGAGAACAGAAATGCCGACATCAGATGAGATAAGACTATTGCGCCACTCTAAGTGATTCAAGCATTTCATAGATGACGCAGTCATATTTTAGAGAATCTAAGATCCACATTTTATGCTATACAATAAGCAAAAAAATCTGAGCTTCATCAAGTCGATCGCTAGCTGATAAATAGCACACAGTAAGATTGTAAAATCCGTTGCTGCTTCATTAGACTCCTCATTAAGGAGCTGTTTTCCAACAACACCATAGCTGACTATTTGTGTCACTCAATCCCATTTATAAGGCTGAGGGTCAAAAAGGGCCATCATTAGTTCTGTTACTTTTTTTTTTTTTTTTCAGTTGCTTGAATCAGTGACCCAATCTAGGGTCAGACAGCCTCCGGTCACATCTTGCACGCTTGACCCCCTCTGATCTGAGCTTCACTGTACATTTGCATTGTCTTGATGCAGTAAATTGCTGCTTTTACTTTCTGTGACCCTCTCTAGCACTGTAATTAGAGCCACGTCAAATAATTCCGAAATTCTACTCCTTTAAGTACTGCACATGGATTAATAAGACAACGGTAGGATGGCAACACATTTTTAGAGTTGGAAATGAAAAGAAATGACATTTGCCATCTGCCAGAATAACATTTGTTCTAATGAAGGGTACCATCCTGTCTTGCAGTCATGTCGTAAATAGCAAAATTGATCTTACAGAAATGTTGTTTCATCCTATAGTCATGAATTCCTCAACAGTAATGTTAAACGGATGTGTTAGCCTACAGTCCCCCGCCCCCATTTCTGTCTATTATGCTAACTTAGCCTGACAGTGCATCTCTCCTATCTGGGCTTCACTTGTATACGGATGCGTTCTGTGACTGAGACAAAGAAGCGAGTAGTTCCCTTGATAAACACCCAAAGAGATTAATAACAGCAATCTTGGCTCAGACAGATAGCACAATAACTCACAATTATAATCCTTGTGAATGGATGATTTATTTTGCGGCTGCTCAAGAGCAAGACATTACTTTTATTTTGGTGACTAATACCATGTAAACGAATGCTGAGGACATTTGTGATCATGTGGCTGTTTCTAGTTTTGGATTGTTCAGTCTATGATTTATTTACGCTGGTTGCCACACAGATACAATTGATGCAATTAAATTTTGGATGATAAACAATAACCCACATCGGAAGAATTTCTTGAACTTTGGTGTTTAACAGTGTATAATGTATTGTAATAATAATATAATATAATATAGTAAATATATTATTTTTATCAGGGTCAAACAAATCTAATTAGAAACTGCAGATTTCATAGTGAAGAAACATCAATTAACTTAAATGGTGACTAGTGTAGACAATTGTCACGGCGACTCAAAAGATGCTCTTCCTAGCCCACATAAAAAGCTTAAACTAATCAAGTTCTGGTCTTGTTGTCTTCCAGCAATATGTGACCTTGCCTTCGGCTACTTTTGGGTTGAATTCCCTCTGAGGGTTTGAAGACACTTGCCAATTCAGAATAGAGTTGTCAATGACAAACCTGCAGGACATTGCGGCACAGCAGAGGATTGAGTCAAACTTGTCCAAAGAGAGGCTGATGAATTAAGAATGAGCTCACACAAGGACTCAAAGGGCCCCCCTGTAGTACGTGTAGCCAGCTAGAGGGGGATTAAGGGAGATTGGAAGTTTAAAGGCACAACGATTTTGTTTTTAATTGTAATTCTACATTATCGTCTCATTTTTGTGTTTTGATGATGATTCTTTTCTTATCAAGAGTCATGCTGAATCTCTGGTAACTTTAACATGGTTTTAGAAAAACGTCAAGTTGAGAGAAGATGACATTTTACAACAGTCTGGCCACGTTTGCTTGTTAAAACATTAATAGTGAAACTAAAGCAAAACAAAAAAGGCCCATCAATGCGTTGCTGTCCTTTGTGTTTTTTGATGAGCTGGCACATATATACACCGTACATGTTCTACGGTAATATCATTGAAGTACACCAATATTTGCACCTTTTTTTCCTTTTTTTTTTAGTTTGAAAGAGATAATGCAACCATCTGCTGCTTATCTTCAAAGATAGGTAAGCAGATGGATGTTAAATGACACAGTCTGTTCGCCTTCAATTATACGATGTGACTAGAGATTAAATGAGGAGATGTACTCTCATTTATCCCTGAATTGTCCTTGCGCCGCATCTCGGGGGCCAATAGAATCATGGGCATCACTAGAACAATTAAGTCTGCTTCCAGATGCTATCGGAGCTGCACAGTAAACAAGAGTAGATTAGGATGGGGCTCCAGGAAGTGGAATGAATCTCAGTCTAGGTCCGATAACGACACTCTTGTCTCCTTATCCTTGGCAGATAAAAGCAGTGCCGCTTGTGCATATCACACTTTGTTTGCTGGCTTCTGTTTTGCCAAGGTGATAAAAGGCAAAATGTAAACTTTTGGAATCCGTGTTGACTTTTAAGCCGATTTTTATGCTTGAGCCATGTCCCGTAAATCGTAATAAAATAATAATGAAAATGCAGATGAGCTGTCTGACAGTTGATTTGTGAGCTCGTGCCAGTCCAGACGTGGCCAACGAGCGCTTCAAAACTTTCACAGCTCATCCCGTCAGATTAACAATCTGACATGCTCGACTCGGCTCCGGAGCTACAAACGTCAACTTTTGTTTCGTTCGTGACTTGTGATGGATTGATGAAATATGAACTCGCCTGCGAACTAAACAGAGAAAGAAGCTCATCCTCTCTTAATTTGAATTGAATTACAAAGTGATCAAAGGAAAATGATTTTAGTGTTTGAAAAGAATCAAATTATGTTTCTAATGAGCTACATTTGTTATGCAACGTGCTGCCTTAGAAATGCTCAACATCAAGCTCTTGGAAGAGTCTAGGTGCCCAGCAAATCTAGATTTTATTATTTGCATGTATTATTTTATTTACTGTAATAGACACAGGGCTACAAAATTTCCTATTTTAGTTTGTGGTTTGATTTACGTTGTGTAGTATACAATTTTTTTTTCCATGAAGCAAAAGTCTCCCCAAGGGGTGACAAAACAGGAGCGCTGATGCCTAGCGGTTTATATTGAGACAATCAAATGAACAGGTGAGTTATAAAACACTGAGTTATCATTAAATATTTGTCACAGTCCATCAGTCTCAGTTTAATAAATGAGTTGAAACATTTACAACCGCTTTTACTCTTACGTCTGTAAGTGAAAAACAATCCATTAGAATAATGTTTATTTATGGCTGTAGTTTCCTTTTTAACTTATACTGAAAAATATTTGGTAAGATGCTGTACAGGATTTTACTATGTAACTGACACACATATTGATAAAAATATTGGTAAATAAACAATTCTGTCAATCAATCCAGACTTCTTCAGGCAGATTTTTTGGTGTCCTGTAGCCTACTCAAAAATCACTCTTCATTAGCTCAAAAAACTCTTCTGCTTCACATTTGACATTAATTTTCTCTGAACCTGCTATATCTTCTTGGCTGACAAACTAACAATAGCAAACACACAATTTCCCCGCTGAAGCTGAAAGTACTATGTGAACCTCAATATGCACGTCTTGCTCTCCTCTCAGACATCAACATCATGAATGGACTAATGTTCCGGCGCTGTTGTGAAGAGGTGCTCGGTGTGCCGTATAATAGTTCCGAGTACGACTGCACAGGGAGCTCGATGCACTCTTAGAGCCGCGAACTGTCATCCTTTATTGAAGACGACATGTACTCTTAGCGCGCAACACCGAGGGCTTTCTCCTCTGCTCCGTTGCTTTTAAACGCACCGCTGGGAGCACTGGCTGAAGCACATTAAACACATAGTTGCGCATGCACTTTGATTTTGCCACATTAAACCACACTTGGATGGGGGATATTTAATGTGCACGCACGTAAACACACAGATTGAGCATCTCCCGGGTCATCCTTTTTTGACAATAATCCTCGTTGGAGATGGAGAGGCGGTGAAATGACAGCTGCAAGCATTTACTTGCAGTTTGTTAAGACCTTCCCCAAGTCAACATGAAAGGCTTATGGGTGGTTCTCCGAAAGTGTGGCCCAGAAGTGTGACATGAATAATAAAATAAAACTATGAATAATAACAAAATAAAGTTGTTCAAAACCAGGTCAAAAGAATATATATATATATATATATATATATATATATATATATACATACATATATATACATATACATACACATACTGTATTTTCCGAACTATAAGGCGCACCAGATTATAAGGCGCACCTTCAATAAATGGCCCATTTTAAAACTTTGTCAATATATAAAGCGCACCGGATTATAAGACGCATAGAATAAATAACTCAACGTTGCTCAAACGTTAATGCAATCACAATATAGTAATACTCGAAAATAGTGAAACAAATAACAATATATCAATAACACAATGCTGCTCAAATGTTAATATCACACAACACACAAAGAGAGAGAGAGAGAGAGAGAGAGAAAGAGAGAGAGAGAGACAAACAGACAGAGAGAGAGACAGAGAGACAGACAGACACACACACACACACACACACACACACACACACACACACACACACACACACCAGAAATTATTAGTCCTGTCTTATTGCAGTATCTGAAGGAGAATTAATGAAGTCGAGCGACCGAAAATTTTTCACAATCATGATGCATATCTTTTATCTGGTCCAGGTTATTATTTCCCGCAGAAAGTATGTCAGATAATTTCAAGAGAATCCATCAATTCTTCAAGTTATGTATCAAGTACTAAAGCATAGCTTGCTTTATTAAAAGGCTATTTATGTGCTTCGCTTAATTTTACAGCAGAACAAATGATATCAGTGTGAATGGACGTGATTCAGTGACTAAAGATGATTAACCTTTGAAAGCCAGACTGTTTGCATTCCACCGCATACTTTACATCAACCATGGGAGTCAGTTTGAAACACATACTTAAGCTAAACCGAGCCATTTTCACTTCAGTCTTATTGTGCAGAGAGACTTGCAGGCCAGGGGAGTGAAATTCATTTCACATGGGTCCACAGTGAATAATCCAAACACATTTGGGCAACAAATGGGCAGCCCCACACCCATAAATGTGATTCAAATGGGGTGTTTTATGATCATAAACGTCTGAAATTCCATGCAGGCCACTTTGGAAGATTTTAAATTCATGCAACAGGAACAAGTGCATGCTGTTGATGGACTGTTTCAATTGATTTATCAGCCCCTGCTTGATCCTTCACGTTACAGTCCGGTGATGGATATTTAATGACGACTATTGATGTTTTATGACTCACTAATTTACTTGATGCTCTGGACATAAACTTTTAGACATCCTATAGCCGCGAAGCTGTTGTGACTTGGCAAGTGCATGCCCTCAGGAAGAGCGCTGACAGCCATATGCATGTAGCAAAAAAATTCTAGGTGGAAAAGTTGGCAAATTGGCTTGATATTGTAATGGGAATAAACCTTAATGGATTTTACATTCATATCATTGTATCAAAATATGTCAAATAGCAATGAAAAAAAAAACTGCGTCGTGTAGCATGTTTCATTCAGAAAACCACAGATGATAATAAAAATGATAAAAATATAAAAAATAGTCTAGTTGCTTCCTAGGGAGTGTGCAAATCAGATTGGGTAAAATGCATTAAATCTCACATTTCTTATTCAAAACACATTTTATGTAAATGCACAACACTTGCATAATACATTCAAATGCTATTAATTATTAGTGAAAACAAGCAAGTGGAAAAATCACTTTACAGCAAATTGAAATCTGCGGAATTGAATACATACTCAAAGAAGTACATTGAGTGCTTCGAGTAAACACCGAACTCTCCTGAGATTGCTTTTTCGTTGTCATTCTGTTCTCTTCAAGGACTGCGGTAATAGAAGACGACGAGGTGCTACTGATGCCGAGGTGTGCTTTTGGGTCACGTAGAGCTGAGATCAATAGTGACGGATCCATGTGTGCTGACAGGCCACGGCATATTCCTCCACGGAGTCTTTCTTTGGCCCCTGGCCCGATGAATGCTGACATCCAGAAACATGACACGACTCTGATAGACAAGCCTTTATGTGTGTGTAGGAGGATGGCTGCGGAAACAAAAGGACCTCCGTGGTTGCTGAAATCTATAAGAAATTCTCTCTGTGGGTGCAGTGTGCGCTCGCTAAGTCCAGTCTGGCTTGGGGGCTCAGATAGTGGGGATAATATTTCCTCCTGTCTGAATTCATCCTCCATTGCAGCTGGAATTCCTTTTACAGACAGCACGCACAAAATGATCCGCAAAACAGCTCTGTTCCTTTCTGTTCCTTCCCTTCAGGCAGAGAAATTTTCACAGACAGGTGCAACGACTTACGCTTGTGTGTGCGATGATGTGTACACGTCTGTTTTCCTCAGAATGCAATTATAGCGAGATTATAGCAGATGAGGTGCCGTTCAGAAATGGAAAATAAAAAAGATGAACACAAGGATTAAAACTAAACACCGAAAATTGCTTATAGCCTATTCTCTGAAATCCTTTGTGCATCTTAAACGGTTTGCATTTTTCTCGTGCGTGCAGGTGCCGATCGACTTTATTTTTTACCTTCTGTTGACCATTTCTAAGGTTTACGTGTACTTAATCATCACCATTTCATTATGTTGTATTTTTTTGACTTGGCAATGCAGCATACAATTTGCAATATTGTGTACCATCCTTGATAAGGAATTGAATGATGCTCGCTTAAAAATGAAGGTTCCCTTTCATTTTTAAATTTCATTGGTCTTGACTGTGTTCTCTTGACGTAATTATGACAGACATTCAGGGATGTGGTCTGACATTGAGACAACAGAGAATATTTTGCTTCAATCTTTGCTTCAAAAGCAAAAATAAAAAATTATTTCAACAAAATGAGAGGAACAGCAAGACAACGACCCATTGAGAAATTAATTGATATTTGCAGGCAGGCCTAGGGTGAGTAAAATGTAATATTTGTTTAAATTACAGTAATGGTTACCAGCCGTCACTGTATTTTAGATGCTGGCCGTTATAGTTGTTCATTTGAACTGTTCTGGTTCACACTCCCACCTTTCAGACTCAATCGTCCTTCTTTTGAAAAGGATAACGAATGGATAGTATTTATAAAATTTCTGTTGCAATTTTATCAGTGCTGGATATATTGTGTGGCTTTAGTAGAGCATCTTTGTGTGTTAAAACAGTTTGGAGAGGCACTAGACACACCAGTAATCTTTCAGTAAATCCAGCTAACTTTGCTGACATTTCTTTGTTCTAGAGTGTCTTATGCACAGAAATTGTTCAATTCAAAGACAATGACTGGCTCGAAATCATGTTGGTTGCGTTCACTCCCACAACAGCGCAAACACCCCACTAGGATAATATAAAACGAAAGGCCTTCAAAAGAGCTTTTATCGACGCTAACCTGATTGTACGTTGCAAATAACTTGATAAAATATTGGGACAACCGTATTTATATATAAAGTTGGAATGACAATTCCCGATGGATATTATCTCCTTGTGTTGTGAGACCAGGACGATTGCCTTGAAAATATATTGCATTTTCTAAGTCTTTATATATAAAATTGGAATGACAATTCTCGATGGATATTATGTCCTTGTGTTGTGAGACAAGGACGATTGCCCTGAAAATATATTTCACTTTCTAAGTTATATTTATCCAAACATTTCTGAAAACTCTCCAGATCTTCCTTTGATGAAATTGGAAACTAAGAAGTGATGCCAGTTCCTTATCAAGGCTAAACATTCCCATCGGACATATTTGGCTCAAAGTAGGGGTCAAAAGAAAACTATTTTTGCAAGTAGTCTGTCTTCACAGAACAGAAGTCAGATGCTGGGAGGAGCTTTCATCTGCTATGAGGTTTGCTCAGACAGTTAGGTCTGCACACGTACGCTCTGTGAGTTATAATTTTATTCCGTACAATATATCAACTACCTTTTAACAAGCCAACATAATATCACAATATTTCCTTAATACTTTTTAAAACCTTAATGAAGATGAGTCATAATGTTTTAAAGACAAATAAATGTCATTATTCTACATGAGCAAACTCATCTTTTATCAGTGAACTGGGGATGGCGCCTTTTATTTTACCCGGATCATGCTAAGACTTTTTTTTTTAAAGGCTAAGGAGCAAAGAGCAGATGTTGCATGCTCCGTGTGTGTACTGTCACTGGGAAACTCCCAATTAACACGGGTAGAATGTCAGACGTTGCATTTGAACTTTTGCCTCACACGATGTCGACACAGCAAAACGACGTCCGTTACAGATAGTTCAAATGACGTGCATGTCAAAAGAAAGTCCGTGTCAGACATGTCCGCCATTACTTCTGTCTGCCTTTGCCTCAAATACATTTTTTTCTTTTTGAGATGGAAATTACGTTTCAGCGCTGGGAGCCATGTGGTTATACTTCATTGGGATTCCTCAGGGTATAAACCAGTCTTAACACCTCCTGGCTCACTCCGATCCATTTTGGGCACACGCAAACACAAAAGTACAAGAGCCCATTACAAAGGCGGTGAATGACAGATTTATACTGGATTTGCATGCGGATGCAGATGATTCAGTCAGATGGCGAGGGAAAGCGATGTCAAACAGACAAGCCTCAAAAGGAGATACCAAGTCCCCCGTCTTCCTTTCTGTGAACTGACAGCCACTGGCTTGATATACAAGCTGTGTCAGGATGTCAAAATCCACCGCCTGACACTGGCTGCTGTTCTCAGCAGAAACATTAAGGAGCAATAGCACGGTTGGGCTTCTGGGAACACATAATATCGAAACAGTGCATACAGGTTTTGGTCTTTGGTTCTTCGCAGGCATCAAATATTTTAAATTAAAAACTGTACAAATGAGATAAAATATCTATTGCTTTTCTACTCTTTGTAAAGAAGCCTCCTATAATTCTTTGGCGTCTTTCATGTAAAGAGTGAACATTAATTGATTAATCGAGAACAAATCAATTATCAAAGCCTCATCTTAATAACCGAGTAATCGTTTAAAGCTATGTTTTGAATAGAAATTGTCCAAAATATCAGATATCAGGCTCTCAAAAGTAATAATTGTTTGATTGCTCTATACCCTCATGAAATCAGACTGATTTACCTTTTGTGCTTCATCAAAATAAGACATTTGCAAATAACTGGTTTCACTTTGTAAAACAACAATTCTTGTGGGACAGTGCTTATTTGGTGTTAAGATGATTTTTTTTAATCACTAAATAATACCAAATAAGAAAAAGTACTTGTTTAACTGTAATAGGAAAAAATGGGTTTTGAATGTACTTTGAGGCAAATACAATTGTATCCGATTATCCGTTTAGTCGATAATCTGGCGAATAATCAAATACTCTATAGAATAATCAATTCTATAAATATTCAATAGCGACAGCCCTACTTTCATCCATATTGCACTACCACTTTCTTCTAAACATTTCAACTACCATCATGCATTCCTTTCATTTTCCATCCCCATTTTACTATTTCTTTCAATTTTATTTAAATCTATTTCAAATTTATTTATATAGACTCAACAGCTATTGGTCCCGGGCATTTAAAAAATTACAACGTTCTGTTTAAGTTTACAGTGAGATTTGGGGCTTGCAACAGAAACTTCTCTCTGCATCATTTATGGTCTGCTAAAATGACAGAACATATTTTTTCCACGTCAAGGATGATGTAGCCGGGCAGCTTAACGGCACACTGCAGTGAACAATTTGCAACCGCACATTAAACTCTTTGTGTTACTCAGGGCCAGGTGCCAAATATAGTGCAACTTCTGTGGCTTTTGCCATAATGATTCTGTCAAAAAGACTCAACATTTATTCTAGCCACAGCTCACAGCAACATGCAAAAGCGTGAATCATTTTAGCAGTGTTAGAATGACGATTAGTGGCGCTAGGGAAGAGGAGTGTGGAGGGGCTGCAAGGGGAGAGGAAGTTGATGAAGACTAGATTAGATTTTGAGGGAAAATGTGAAGTTGTTATCTGGAAAAGTATGGTCCATTTGTGTTGCGCTTCTTTTGATAGAAAAGATAAGCAACTGCATGCAAATAGAGGTATTATAAATTTCTTCATGACAGTGCAAAGGTTTTTTTTTTTCTTTTCAAATTCAGTTACTTCCAAAACTGTTCCAACTGCTGTCATCCATCTTGATGTTTATTCATTCACGAGGTATTCTCGGGTATGTTGAGAGACTCCCTATTGCTACGCCCACCTGAGACACGGCAGAATCAGAGCTACACGTCCCACATCACACTAGCAAAGGCTTCAATCAGATGACACCAAGTGAGAGTTACAAAAAAAAAAAAAAAATCATGCAACAGCTGAGAACTGGGAAAGCCGAAACTGAACTAACCAAAGTTAGCTTCAGTAAACGTTATTAGGCATGTGTAAGGTAGATAAGGTGCAAAATAAATGTGAATCGACCTTGGATAAGAGGCCAATAACTCGGCATCAGATATACATACTTCATGGCCAGTGTTTGTATGTTTTCTTCAGATCAGGGAACGGCAATTACGGAGCCACGTGAGTCAAAACTGTTGGCCACGCCCACATGCTAACCCTAATCCTTTTCTACCTTAATTATATATTTAAATGAAAATGTGAAATTATACTGGTTCTGCTACTTGCCCTATTGCATTTTGTCATAATTAGGCAGTTAAACTTTAAGTAGTAGTCTTTAGTCATTAAGTCAAGATAAATATATTTAAATAGCCCTTAATAAAATAAAAGTCTCAAGGAGCTTCCACATGCTCACAGTGATTTTAAACCCCGGGATGTAGGGAAAAAAGGAGAAACCTTGAGAAGGGGTTTCTGATGGGGAATCCCCCCCCCCTTTCTCATTAACCACAATGTGGGTGAATTGTTAGTCTGACTGCCTAACAGCTCAGAAGTTGTTAGAAGTTGGATTCTGAACTTCCTGTACGGAGTTCACACTTTCTGGCGTAAAGTCAGCTGCGATAAACAGCAGCACACCACCACAAATGAGAATAAGAATTTTTGTGCTCAGCATAAACAAACTTTTTCATGCTTCTCATACTAATGATTGGTCATCATCAGAGCCCTGACCAAATGTGGTGTCAATATCGGGGTGACTTACAAAGGCTTTGTGGTCTTCTGTAAATCCCCTTTGGTGTCGAGCATTCGAAAACTCAGCCTTTTCAGTGTGCGACAACAAAGCCTTGCTAACCTACATTCACCATGAATACTGCATACTCAAAATGGCCACTTGATCCCACGATATAAAACACACATTTTAAATCAAAAAGAATATAAGTGCTTTTTAAGTTTCTGGGGACAAAGATCATCTCACTAGACATTTTATTTTCCAGTCAATTTCTCTCACAGCGAATACATTGATCACTTTGCAGGGGCCAACTGTTTTCAAGGCAGCTGTACTGTCGACACACAGATACACACAAACCCTCACGGATTAAAATAAATCTTCAAAAATACAAAGCTCTCCGCTCTAACTATTCCTTATGTTCTTAACCTCAGACTGTAATATGTAGTATGCCTTATTACTTCCTTTTTGTCTCATTCGCAACTGATCATAGGCAGCACAAACTGGGATCAATTATTCTTTGTAAAGTAAGAATGGGAACAAAAATCAATAGGCAAAATGGTTGCAGAAAAGATCCCTAGGTATTTTTTTTCTCCTTTGAGAAGAGACGAAGAAAGCCGATGAAAAGTGTTTGATCCATGATATTCACTCTGTCAAACGCCAGCCTTTCACATTGTTACTGTGTTTGAAGCTATTCAAGTATGAATGTGTTCTCAAAAGGAAAAAAAAAAAAACAGGTCACAGTAAATTGAAGCATGGCATAGAGAAAAAAAAAAAAGATGATGAGACAAATACTATCATCTGCCCTTTTAACCCTGTTCCCTGCTCTTCCTGTCAAACATTTAACAAGGGCAGGTCAAAGGCAAGCGACACCGGAAGCAAAAACCTCACCGCGACCTTTCATTTTCTGCCACCTATAAAGAAACCAAAAGATGTGGGAGAAAGTATTCAAGGAGGCTAATGATGGCAACAATGAGCTTTTAAGGTAGCGGTATAGGAAGTTAAAAGGGATAGAAAATAATAGTTCAGGTGGGACACATGATTGACAGCAAGAGGCAGAGGTTACCAACACAGCAAGCGCACGCTTCATTTCACCGTTACAAAGAAGTTCAGCACAGTGGTTGGGAAACCACAGGGAGCTGGATGAAGTGAGAAGAATTGTCAGACCAATTAGTTGTACAGGTTGAGAGTTCAAAATCCCACTTCTGTTCACAGCATGCCTTAATGCCAAAGGAAGAAGAGAGGACAAACAAACTCCTGCTGAAGATGACACAGCCAAGCAACCTTGAGCAGCACTTGGTTAAAACCTGCAACTAGTAATGTACTTTTTAATTTTCAGTACATGCATTCCTGAGTAAAAAAATGCAATAAAATGACAAATAATATTTATAGGAAGTGTAAAAGTAGAGATTGATATTTTAGGTTGCTATTTCATTCCAGGAGAAGAAGATGGAGATAACATGAACACCAGAATATGCACAATCAATCATGTGGAGTCACTTTAAAGTAGAAAGACTTCAGAAAGGATCACTACTAGCCATGTGGATAACCAAAGAAAAGAGTTGGCAATGTTAAATGATGCTTATCCCTGCAACTTTTCCTTGGCCTCCCTACTGACAGGACTCTCAATCATATTTTTGTGGATAATGGACTTTGATTCACTGACTGGTGCTTGCATTCCAACACCATCAGCTGATTGTATCGTTTGGCAAGAATTCATAGTGAGTTGACTACTAAACAATCTTTTGTGATAAAACAATTTAATGTTCATCTCTATTATGATGTATTTTGTCAAGTGGAATTGGTTACCTTGAGCTTAAGAGTGTGACCCCACTCCCATCTTGAGCAGCAAATAAAAACTTCTCTACTTTGGCCACTTTGTGTGCTTTGGAAATTGCATGGTAGTGGCATCACTCAATCTGGGACATGAGACTTTAATACTAGTCTTAGAATTGTTCACAGCACAGAGTTAGTTCATGAAACAGGCTGAGGTTGTGCATCAAATAGTAATACGGGGGGGGGGTGACCGAGACATCCGCAAAGTCCCAGACAGCAATATGGGGAATTATTATTATGTTTACTCTTTAAAGCCAGAGTGGTAGCAGGGGAAATCATTTAATCCTCTCTTCCATTGGCAATATTTTTCTGCCTGTCTTTTCTTTCTGCAGCTCAACATTTTTACTTAAGACTTCGAGAAAACAAACTCATATAGTGATAAATTAGGGTGAAAAAATAAAATCGAAACATTAATAGGGGCATATCAAACCTTAGTTTGGTGTTTAGGGCTGGATGAATTTCTGGTCCCTCAGGGTGAAAACCAATGAGGCATTACTTGCAGTGTCTCAAATCCTCAAATAATGGAAGTCAGGAAGTTTCAAACTGAGAAAAATCATCTCTGCATGATAATACTATAAAACAGCTGAAACTTTGCCTGAACTGTAATCATAAGCCGATCTTTTAACTTTTTGCTTTATTATGCCTTAGCCATATTTAACTAGTTGTAACAAAGACATACAGGAAAGAAAAGCGTGGAATATTTTTTTTTCACTGCGCTATGTCGTTCAAATGTACTGCAAAGTTGTTCCAATATACTGCAAAGTCATTTGAACAAGTCGATCAAGTCATTTGAACCTAATGGTAAAATTGTTTGCTGCAGGATATTTCAATTGTTCCAACTGGACGCAAATGTATCAATGCATTAACAGCAAAATAACCAAAGGTTTTTTTTTCTTTTTCTCACTTTAAAGTCAGAATTCTGAGGAAAAAAAAGTCTGAATCCTGTCACCCCCCCCCCTTTTTTTTTCTTCACTGGGCCTCATCCTCTTCCGTAAAAAGCAAAGGTAAAAGGGGATAGCCATTAGTTTTTTGGCAGTTCCAAGTTTCCGTACAATATTTTGATTCCTTACAATGTTGTTAAGTCTACGATTTACCAATACATTTGAATAACTTTACCAAATTATTCATAGCCCAGTCAAAAATCATTGTATTCCCAAACAAGTGCGATTAAAACATTGATCACGGGCCAAGTGACAAACGATGTTCAGGACTATTTGGAGCTATGGGAACAAAGACGAAGGAAGCAAAAAAAAAAAAAAAAAAAAAAAAAAATCAATGTTGCATGTACTGAAGGTTGGTTAGTCATGCTCGCCCTGCTTGGAATGGAAAAAAAAACAATGGGACCATTAGCCTCACTGGGTAGTAACATCCAGATAGAAGATCACACACTCCACATGAATAAACACGTAGCCACTGGCCATCACCCACTCCCTCCACAAGACTCTGTGATTCCGAAGTGAAGAAGTGGAAGAGAGGGTTAAGGTTAGCGGGTGTTCATCCATTTGAATTCCACAAGCGGCTGAAGTTGGAGTCTGTTCTCTGTTCTCTTCCCATCGCAGCATGCCTGGAGGCTGCAGAGAGCTTATTTACTGAAGCTGACACGCCAGAGCTCTAATTGCTGCACGGCCTTCTAAAGCTGCACGCCGCACTCATTCTCAACATGGACGACTCACGGAGAGGAACCAAGGTGTCATGGTGGGGGATCACTGACCATGTCCACTTTCAAACACAACTGGGGTGCGGAGAGATCTATTGCACACACACAGAAACAAAGATTTTTTTTTTACCCTATTAGGAAAGCAAGCTTTTAAACTCTGAATAGACCAAAGTGAGAAGAAAGGGAGAACTTGTGCAGTTGCCCTGACAGAGAAAGCAGAGCCACACAGATAAAGCTTTATCTCCCACTTACCATATCTAAGCTTGTATTATATTTTAAAGAGGCAATATGCAATCTCATCTGGGTTGCCTCAGTGATATAAAGCATGAAAAAAAATGCATCGCTGAGATATTGCCTAATCCTTGGTTAATTGTTGAGATTATAAGGATTTGTGAATGCTTATGCCTTGACAAACACCTAAACTGGAACAAGTAGTGTCCCTCAGGAGGGTTTACACATTTTCCTCTGCTGTAAGTGAACGCTAAGCTGTGAGCGAGCTGCAAACAAATATGTTAATAGCTACAAGAATTAAAATTAGTGTTCCCTTGTAAAAAGAAAAAAAATCATGTTTTAATCATGCTGTGGCATCAAATAAATATGTTTTGTGTTGTGAAAGTGTGAGTTATTCATGATTAAATTATAAAATAGTTGAAAGAGGCAGACATGCTGTCTTTTGGGTGGTGTACAAACACGTTTTTGTTCTCCCCCGGGCTGTCTGATTCATCACAAAGAGGAATCACCCATGTTGCATTTTCAATGTAGGTAAACCTTATTTTGGGAAAAATCATCCAAAATGATATGAGCAGCATCTGACAGGCTGATTAATAATAAACAGTCTTGCCGAGCCAAAAAAAATAAAATAAATTAGCTATTTATGTTGATTGACCCAGGCTCCTCCCTCAGTGGCATTCTGGCACAGCTCTCTGCCACCTTATGGGCCTTCTCGGGTGCCAGTGCAGGTTAGCTGATGAATAATTCCCACCGGACATTAACAGCAAGAAGTAGGGCACAGGACTCAGCGGTGTGCACCTCTTCCCACCCTTGCTCTGAATTCCCTTATCAGTAGGCTGTTAATATTAAATACAAGCTACATTTCGGGCTCTCCAGCTTAGGCCATGGGGGGAAGGGGGGGGGGGGTGTTGGATGGAAATTATGCGTTCATCAATTAATAGTTGTTGACAAAATTTGATCACTATTAAACATGACAAATCAGGAAGCATCTTATAATTTGCTGATTTGTTAGTAAGATAATTTTCCAGTTCAATGATTAGGATTAGGATTACGGTTCAGTTTTCAAGGCCCCATTAATTTGCAGGTTTTTATTTGAGTGATTGCAGTTGTTACTTTTGTTTAACAATGTCACAGGCAAAAATGCTCAGAGTCACTGTGAGAATACCTTAAACTGTCAAGCAATCAAGTAATTTCCAGTACCTTAACATTATCCATGCCCAAGTCATAAATCTCAAAGTAAGTTTCATAACTTTAAACACAGATCTATTGACCATAGTATTAGAAAGATTTATTATTATTATTATTATTATTATTATTAGTAGTAGTAGTAGTAGTAGTAGGAGTAGTAGTAGTATTAGATAGACGGACTTAGGAAGAGTTGTTGCTTATTTTAAATACATCTCTCTTTCTCAGTATTTATTTGCATTTTTATTGTTTTAAACTATTGTTTCTATACATCTGAGACATCTGAGAAGGTGGATGATTTCTTCAAAACCTTGTGGAAATCTACAAAGCTATTACTCTTGATAGCCCAGTTTGAAAAGAACAAGTGCCAGATCTTTGAGTTATATTTAATTCCAATAAGCGGTGGATGTCTGGATGGAGAATCTCAAGAAAAAAATATTTATCTGTTCAGCACTTAGGGGGCTTTCCACAGATTATTTGACAGAGGGTTGAATTTTAATGATACAAACAGAGAAATTAAGCTGCTGTTCACATGAGAATTCCACCCATTCTTTCTCCACACTGTTTACTCTTTACACCCAAGCAATTTAGTCTGTGAATTCTTGCGATCCCCTGACAAGTTGCTCAAGTTATAATGAGTGGGCGGGGTGGGGACTTTGTACCAGTGAACCAGAGATGTGTATGTCAGAAATATGGATTGGGAGTGCCTTAAATGTTTGAATTCATCCTATTATTAGACTTGCAATCTTCTTTTCAGCAATTCTTGGATTCATTGATGAAGGGGTGGCATTAACTATTTATGTTTGAGGTTTTTTATAGCTAACTGCCCTAATGCCTCTCACATTAGGCCTCACACAAAAAGTTTAAGTTTTAATAAATAGATATTAAAACTTTAACTCATATTAATAGTGCCAATTAAGGGAGCATAGCATAAAGCCATGCATCATTTTGAAACTGACAGCATTTCTGCTTCCTCTTCGTGCCCTTGCATTTTTCTCTGCTGATAAGCTTCCTTCTTTTTTTTTTCCAGTAAAGAAACCTTAAGAAAATACTCCTGGAAGCTTATATCTGCAGGACGGCATTTTAAAAAATATATATAAATACGCTCGGTTGTATCCGTTTTTCAACATTTTTCATGACCTCCTCAAAAAAGCATGGCACGAGACAGCTATTAGCAACAAGACTAGAAGCAACAGCTTCCATTTCCCCTACCACACTCTTCAGAAAATGTCGTGGTGATGAAATGCACCACCATAAAGTTTATGTGGAGGTAAATGTACAAACGGGAAATGAAACCCCTTTATAGACGTCTCAAAACAGTTAACAGGAGCAACCTAACAGACAGCTAGTTAGCTCCACAAGGATAGATGCAGCCTATGAAAACGGCAATAAATCATCTGGTAGCCCGTTTGGAAATTACTGGGAGCAAAGCCAAAAGATATTATGAGACAGTGGTCAACAGCCAGACCTGATCAACAAATTAATAAGAAATGAATGTCTCAACACCCAGGAAAAAACAGTCATGGACTGTCTGCATCAAATAACAGGACATCCAACTGAAAAACACATTTGGTCATTCGGTTCTGTATTAAAAAAATGCTAATTGAACATAAATCTCGTAGGGTTCTTAGCTCTGCAAACTCGGGTCAGTTAGTGGAGCCCAGAGCTCTAATTAAACATGGTGAGGCAGCATTTAGCTGATATGCTGCGCGCAAATAAAATAAGCTGCCAACATAAATGAAGTTATCTTAAAATAAAAAAGCTTTCATAAATCCAGTTTAGCATCCCCCCCCCCCCCCCCCCCCCCCCCCCCGCCCCCCTTGTTTCGCAGATTAGTCTTGCAAAGCATCTTTAAAAACATGTTATACAATCTTGTCCTTCCACTTTTCCTTGTTTTAGTCATTTTAAAATGTTAGTAAATTTCTTTACTGGGCTTTAAATTGACTTCAACAACTTTGTTTAAATGTTTTTGAATGTTATACTTTCAATTATGTGAAGAACATTGAGTTAACTCGTCTATGAAATGAGCTATATAAATGAGACTACCTTGCCTATTGTACTCTCTTCTTTTCACAAAAGGTACAATAGAAAGCAGCAAACAGCTGCAGACATTATGTAGAACCATAATGGAACTGTCATCATAATCAAGAACCCATCCGTAGACCATGAGACACACAGACTTTCCATAATCAATTCACTGAATATGACATTCAGTGACATGATGGAGGTCTGATGGACCATCCATGGCCGTGATTGATGACTAATATTACCTTTCAACCACAGCATGGTTCCCTCAGGAGTGTCAGGTGAAACCTTTTGTGTTTTAGTTAGCCATGAACGATTCATTTTGCTTTATGAAGTGGAACCTACGCCAAATGGTCATGCCAATAAAGACATGAACAAGTCCATCTTTGTTACCAAGGTATCAAGTGCATGCAGGCTCTTTTAACCAAAGCTTCATTTCACAGGTGACTGGGAAAGTCCGTGTGCATATTTGCAGGCACTATGTGACGGTGGATCGACAATCAAGACACAGCAAGAAATAGAAAACAGGGAGAAAAGGGTGAAAAGAAGAGTGCCTCGAAGAAAGACAGCAAGTGGTTCTGCTTCTTTGCTCCGGTGAGTCTCAATGTAATTGATTCTCATACCTCAAGAGATTTCCCACTGTTCCTCTTCTCCTTGGTCTTCCTGCTTCTATTACGTACCTGTCCGGAGGACGAACGATCTACACATTACCCATGAGTACCGTTGATCGCGACACGCGTCAGTGTCTCCGAGTGCTCGGGGACTTGGTTGGCCCAGTGCAGAGAAGTTGAAAAAACAGGACAGAGTCGATGGATATAGGAAGAAAGAACAGGAATTCAAGTAATGATCCACGATAACAGTCATAGCTGTAGCAAAGAGGCTCGGAAATGTTACCGAGGCTCTCTGTCCATACATGGAGCGATTTGGCGTCGATTTATTTTTTGATACCCTGAAATAATGATCGATAGAGGTTGTCCAGACAGAGAAGGGAAGATGTACATAGTCATAAATGTTGAGCTCTCTTGACAGAAGAAGAATAAATGTAGACATGAGAGCATTTGGTGCTAGAGAGGATGATGCAAAAGACTTCAATGGAGAAAAAGCTAAAACAAATTCTTGCGACAAAACGATTGTCGGAGGTTTGTGAACTTGAACGAACCCTGATGTAACCGCACTTTTGCTACCTTCACCAATACGCAAACATTTGCCCCTCAGTGGATCTAATTAAACAAAAAGATAATAAACTGTACAAAAATAAAAGCCTGGTTCTTGTCATTCAAATTATTCTCACAGGTGAAATCCTGGGGGGGGAGGTGTCACTCTTGGGGTGAAGGAAAGCCGCCATTTTAATGAATAGATCTCTTTATCTGGGCCTGAGCTACGAGTTATTACACACCGAGTGTCGGCACTTTGCGGGAGATTCTGTTTCCACGGCAGAAGTGGGAGTAGTGGCCAGGGGAAAGAAGAAGTTCATGTATTCGGTGCCTTATTTTGTAACAGGGTATGACATCTCTGGCTTCTATCCTATAAAAAGCCCCAAAGCATGGTCAAGTATCTCTGACAAGTGTAGCATTAGTGTGGAAGGCTGCAGGAACATTGTATGAGAGTAACACCCAGTGGGATTTTTTTTTTTTTTTCTTTATGGGGCATTCATAGTGCCCAGTTGTACCTTGGATATGAACACAATCTTTTTACAGTAGTGACAATGGTCGAACTTTGGTTTTTCAGACATTCAGAAAAAAAACCTCATCAATGAATACATTTAATTCAATTTGTAGCACTGCTGTCATGTCACCCATATTTACTGTTCATGTGAATGCTATTTGATTGGTGAAATGATGTCACTAGTGAGTAGCACCCAAGGAAACTGTCATCTGACTAGCACTTCAAAGAAGAAGAAGAATGAAACAAAATCAAATAGATGGCAACAATTACTATTATTATTATTCTTTCATACATATTTTTTAGCAGGGTTGTCACAAAACCCCAATGGCTGAGAGTCTTGTGCAGCCAGCAGTAATGGAGTAAAAACAATAAGTAGAAAAAAAATCTTTAAACATGGTTATGTTGGTTAACAGAACCAGCACTTCTGTCTCAGCCACCTACAGTGCATGTTCACTTGTGATTATTGTTGGCGGAAAATATTTGTTACAATGTCACCTATAAAACTCAGACTCTAATACCAAATTGCAAATTTCGATTGAATGAAAATCGCTTTTGGCTTCATTTGTAGTCGGAAGCACCTGTTGACTCTTTAAGCAGCCAAGATTGATGAAATGATTAAAAAGAATGAAAAGAGCATTTTTTTTATCCAAGCTGTTTGCTTCCGCAAGAAATCATCCAAGGCTCTCTCCTCTTTTTTTTATTAGACAGCAAAATCCAAGAGAAAGAGTGACACAGGTTCACCCCAGCCTAGAGGACTGAGAATCTTTAGGTCAGGTCAGTCTTGGGGAAACAAGAATCTGACTGCGATCCCCTGAAGCATAATGCTGTAATGTTCGGCTAGAATTATTTGCTGTGATTCCGATAAATATGACCACAACAGAAAACATTAGGTTGGGAGACACCACAGAGCCATTGTACCTCAAATCTTAGTGCCCAAGGAAAACTGATAACAGCCTTTTAATGGGATAAAAACATCCAGTCCCATTCCCAGAATCTTCTTATCCTGGCTACCTGCAGGCAGCGCAGAGCTAGATGAGGATAGAGCCAGTCTAATCCTTCTGTTTCGCCTTTCTGTGGTTTCTTAGAGCTTCTCTTCTCCCCAGATGCAACCTGATGACTCTAATTGCCTTCCTCTGGCTAGAAGCATCGATGAGAAATGCTCAATAGATGTGAGCTGCAAAACAGCATTAAAGCATGTAGAGGGTACGTTCA
Organism: Syngnathus floridae; assembly: GCF_059516105.1. Classification (NCBI taxonomy): domain Eukaryota; kingdom Metazoa; phylum Chordata; class Actinopteri; order Syngnathiformes; family Syngnathidae; genus Syngnathus; species Syngnathus floridae. The sequence goes on along the minus strand of NC_142414.1, from coordinate 16,638,445 downwards.
TATTCACCCACATGCTAATGTCTCGTTATATACTTGGATGAACTCATCAGTAGACGCTAAAATGCTTAAGAGGCCCTCCGTATATATTGAGCATAACATGGTATAAGAATGATGTTGTGGAGAAAATATCATGAAGCAAATAATGTGTTAAAATGATACATTTTATTAATTGGACAGTTTGTTGTAATGGTCAAGCACTCACTTTTGCTTTGGAATTAATATAGTGGTCTATTTCTTCTCATTTTATTAATTGGTTGTGGGAGAAATATAAGCGCTCCCAAATTTTGTAGGGCACAGACACATTGCCAAAATCAATATGCTCCCCACCCCTTGATCGACAAATTTTCTGAAGTAGGTAGATCTTCTGTGTGGTTTTTAGCTTGTATTTTTTACCTTTTTATTCTATTTATTGTATTTATTTTATTTTTTATCTTTTAGCACTGATCGGTTGGCACTTTTTAAATTTTGTTGTACATGTGTGACAATGACAATAAAGATCTATTCTATTCTATTCTATTCTATTCTATTCTATTCTATTCTATTCTATTCTATTCTATAACTAAAGACTTATTGAGTTGTTGGGTCACACATACAAGTACCGAATTTTCCGCACTATAAGGCGCACCGGATTATAAGGCGCACCTTCAATGAATGGCCCATTTTAAAACTTTGTCCATATATAAGATACATACATTTGGCCAGCGGGCCGGACTTTGGACACACCTGTTGTAGTGGCTCAGTATTGGTCCATATATAAGGCGCACCTGATTATAAGGCGCACTGTCGGCTTTTGAGAAAATTGGAGGTTGTTAGGTGCGCCTTATAGTGCGGAAAATACAGTACACAAAAATTAACCAAAATCATTTCTGAATATTTGTCCAGTTTAACATCACAGACTATGAATAGAAAACAAGCAAACGCTGCATGCATGAAACGCAAAATATTAAAGTCAAACAACAACAACGACTTGCTGTATAAGGTGGCAGTGCTGGAATTTGTTGATTTAGGGGGCGTGGTTATCGTTAACATTTCAGTGTTTACTGGCTAAATGTGAAGGCAGATCTTCGAGTTGTCTGAAGAACATGGAAGCAACAGCGACAAAAGATCAATCAAACAAATGCAACATGTCCCTGCACCAGCTGTCACTCTAATTACCTCCCGCCACTGTTATCTTTAGCATCAATTCTATGCTAATGTGCCAGGTGATAGTAGCAATGGCTGTGCGTGAATTCCACTTTCTCCTAACGAGCATCTGATTTCCATAGAGACCACAAACATCTTTCTGTAGTAGCTACAGACCTTCTGTATGTGGAGTTAAGCTGTGTTGTGCATTCATGCCCTTGTGCTATTGTTCTGGTCTAGATTTTAATGGTCGATACAGTTTACTCTTCGAATATTTCCACATGAATTATTAATGGCCGACAAGGGTTTGTTTGCTAAGAATTAGCTTCGGCTATAACATATGGGCCTACCAGAGTGCGGTGTGTCTCTCCAGAGTAAACGAGCTGTTGTGTAGCATTGCTAACCCAGGTTGATATGCAGGTTTCTCTTGAGTGTCTTTAGTCTCCTCACTTGATATAAACTGCTAACGTTAGTCTGTTGAATTTATCCCATATCTGTACTTTAACAGCATGTTCATCACTTTTACTGCTTGTAAATGGGGAAATCCCGATCCTTCATTTTCAAATCCTTCATTTGGGAAAAAGCTAAATTCCCATTTTAGACTGGGGTATTAATGTGGAATTTTCTCTCTGATACAATAGATGAAGCATTGTTCTTTATGAACGTTTTTAGGGATCGTTTTGGCGCTATCAAAGGCCGCAGCGACAAAGTAGTAGCTTACCTTTGACTGTGATGTTTTACCATCGTTTACAGCTTAGGCTTTTATAGCTCTTAAACGAGATGGAAAGGCAATGCATAAATGAAGAAAACCTCAATTCCAAATTCACTTTGACAGCGTCTTAATTTTAATACACCACGTTGGTGACCTCTGGTGTCAAGGGTAGGGTGTCTTTCTCAAGGGTACCTGACAATAGTCAGATAGAAGAATACCTCTCCCTTTTTGTATCATGTCATCAATTTGTAAGAAGTATATGCATGTTTTATGGTTTAATGATTTTTTTTTTTTCACAATTCTGCGGTGCATTTCATCTGATCCTTAAATGCCTACAGGCTTGACAGAGTAGCGCCACTGATAGCCGTTAGAGGAATTATAGGATCTGACTTCATTAGCCCTGTTAGCGCTAAGCTTCTTTACCCTCACTCATGCCTGGCTTAACCTGCATACTGATAAATGGTGAAGTGGAGAGAAGCAAAAGATAGGCGGAGACAAAGAGGGCTGACACTAAAGCAGTGCGGGGACAAAGGCATTTAGAGCATGAGGCAAAGGTGTCAAACTGGAGCACAGAGGATGAGAAGGGGAAGGGCGCGGCATAGACCGTGTGAACCTGAGGCAGCAAAGGGGATGAAGCTCAGAGTTAGTGGCTGACTCGAGAGGGATTTAGGAGAAAGCAGCAAAACAATCAATTAACTCAGATCGTGGTTGATCAATGACTCATCTAGCGCATCAACATTCCAAGTGGTTTACTGACAAGAGCGTGTTGGAGAATTAACACTGACCTCTATGAACTCACGAGCAGCCGCACGCATGTTTGAGTTAACATGTGCGTTCAAGCTCATATGCACGGATGCTTGTCCTTAAGTGCATTCATTTGGTTTTCTTCTCACCAGGAAGTCTCAACACTAAGTCTTCTGCTCCCGCCGCCAGCAGAGCTTTTTGGCCGGCTTAACTACGCCCACAGCCCCCCGAGGGGACAGCCCGTGACGGATGGCTGCGCGTGTGACTCCGATTCGATTCAGTCCATTTGATAAATTTATTGCTGGCATTTTCAAAATGAAATTAGTCCGATGTCGGAGAGAGACTGTTTCTGCAGTACAGGTGGCAGAAATATACTTCATGTGGCAAAGAGGAGGGTGGGGCAGTTGGATAGGGCTGTCACGGCGAGGGGGGCACAGCAAAACTAACGAAGGAGGTCGTGTTGTGACAAGCTCATGTATTAATCATCTTATGGGTGGGGACAGAAGGAAAGGTTACTGGAAATCTGACTGCCACATGCCCTTCAGTCAAACAAGGAACAAGTAGCAATGTAGATTTTGAACAGTTGCGAGACAGACATCTATAAAGATTAATTGAGATGGATTGAGAAGTCAGCCGGAACAAATGTTCTACTATATCCATCATTCATACGCTAGCAAATATCAAATTCATATGCAAGCAGAGTCTTGTCGGTTCTATTTGTTGTTGTCCAAACTCTTTGCCCCAAGGTCTCGCGTCTCGTCAGCTCCATCAAAGTCACGTCTGTCAGTCATGTATGGACACACACACAATATTTTTCACCACAGCAATAACACCGCAAGACTTGGAGAGTGTTTATAAATACTTCTGACTTAGTTGAATAGACAAAAGAAATCGGGCCAGCTATAGATGCAAGGCAGCCACTTTAAGTGAGCACTCACTCATTGTCATGATGTGTGGCATTATTTATCTTCCTCTCATTCCGAAATATATGCGAGTGGGCCGGTGACGGGATGATGTACGCTATGCCGGCCCTTCAACATTCATCAGCCTGGCCAGCCTACATCACTTACCTTTATAGGCCTGTGTGACAGTGTCATATACTGCCTATCATCGCATATAAGAGACGGAAAACAGTCTGTGTGTGTCTGTATATGAGGTGGGGTGGGGGTCATGGGCATGATACCCTTGTCGCAAAAAATGTTGACTCTATAGCACTATGTACTGATACAACCTTTGAATTGTGCTTGGAATATTTGGAATAATAAACATGCTTGATTTAACATTTAATTTCAACTATCCTTTATGACTTTTGACAGAAGACATTGAAACTATAAGTAATATATATAAGTAATAAAATCAATAAAGACCTAAAACTTATTGATTCAAGACACATTTGGATTATTTGCAAAAAATGTAAACACAGAGTCATACAGAGCCCTCTTACCTTTCTGTGATGACACAATGGCACCTGCAGAAAGAAGAGAGAAGACACACATGAATGAATCATGCTGTAGTATCCACACAAAATCCAGTCATCAAATACAGGAAAAGCAATTGTTTTCTTATTTTGCACTTGAGCCTGAATAAACATTAAAACAAATACCATACAGAAGGCGAGAGGTCCACACACATAAAAGACTAAACGGCTTTTCTATATTCAGAAGGAAGCAACAAGGTGGAGGATGTGAGCAAAACACATGGCAGAGAAGCCTAAAGTAGAGAGGCGAGAGTGGCCAGACCTCTATCTCTTAAACAATTCACCCCGAGCACCCTTGGACACTGCTGAAGAGCACTGAGACAGAGCAAATCAAATCCTTTCAGAAAGCATTTTAGACTATTTTTTTTTCCGAAAGCCGACAATCCATTGCCGGCCCATGGGATGTGCTCTTGGGCAGACAATAATGCATCGCTGCTCTGTTTTTACAATACAGAGCTTTTTTTTTTTTAAACAACTAAGGGACGTGTGTTTGTGAGAAAGAAAAATAATGAACAGTACATTGATCATGCTATTCTAATACCAGGTTGAAACTTGCATGTTTTGAAGTGTTTGTCCCCATGGACAAAAAGTTTGCATTAAAAACAGAAAGGACTCTTGTGTATGCCAGAAGCTATGCTTCCCTAATAATAATAATAATGATAATAATAATAATAAATACTACTACTGTAAATTATTATTATTATTATTACTATTATTATAATTGTAGAATCTGCAAAAAAGCATCTAAACATGTTGATGTAGATTTTTTGGGGGGAGATTAACATTTTTCTTTCTAGATTTCAAGATTAACAAATGGGATTGCAAACAGGTCAAGGTGTACCCTAGCTCTCTTAGCTGGAAAAGGCTTCAGCTAACCCATGACCGTGAGGGTACTTGATAAATGGATGGGTGTCACTCAACATGGCCCAGTCAAATAGATCTAGCCGTACACCATCAGGAGCACAAAGTACGGCCAAGCATTTCTGACAAGGCCAAATCTTATGCAGTCAGTCCCTTAGCGAAAGAAAAAAAAATGTGAGGAACTGTCATGTCATTGCCATGGCCCAAAACACTTCCTTCTCCTCTTAGTTGCAGTTTGAAAGCACCACACTTCACAGCTATATCAGCAGCATAAAGTGAATGAATTTAAAGCCTAATTTGAAGTGAATGTGTGAGTGACGTCCCGATTTGCCTTTGGGCCCGCGGCAGTACCCTTGTGGCTTGGAGTATTATGTAAAGTAGGCCATATGTCGACGCAGGTTTGCACATCCCAAAGGATGCGTGGAAGCCAAATAACATTTCAGCATGCCTGGAGATGGAAAAGTTTTTACGTAATTTGAAAACTAAGAATAAATATACCGCGAATATTTTTTGTGTCTTCTTTGTGGATCATGAATACATCTAATTAAGTCAAATAGCATACTATGCATAGCTCAGTTAGTAAAGCATAGTGATCTCGAGATGTATATAGTCATGATCCATTAAAATTAATTAATCAACCATGACTGAGTTGATACAAAGAAAACCAATAAACAAGTATCACATTTAAACATGCAAAATTGGTCAATTAGCTTTGCACTAATTATAATCATGAGATTCTAAAGCACCAGGATGTACATTTTCAGTGGTTGCCCTCTGAGTACTGCCCAAACTATTCCTGACAATCACACAGAACGTGTTTGTAGTAAAGTAAGAAGATCCCAAATTAAAGGTCCTCTTTGGTGCTTGCACAAAGCATTTCTCACTTTTATTTTGGAAGAACACAGTAATCAATCAATCAATTAATCAATCAATCAATAAGCATCAACTATATTAGCGAGAGATGCTAACAACAGCATCAGCTAATTAGTGAGTTAATTATAATTCAACACTTTTTTTTGTCTTATCAATGATCCACAGAGATTTAACTAGAGTAGTTGAACTGACTTCTGTGTTTCCCACACTGTAACGTTGATCTCCATGGACAGTAATTGGTACTCTTGTTTTTGACAAACCAAAAGACATTTGTGAGTTATGAAAGAAAGAACAAATCCATTTTGGTGCCGCAGCCCAACTCAGCTGAGATCCCCGCCGAAATCACTTATTGGAGTCAATCACATACCACCAACACGCTCGTCAGCAATGTGAAGGACCACACAATTCATGGCTGAAGATTGATTTGTGACACGGTATCTGTCATTTCATAAATCTGGCTACCTCACTTTTGTACGGTGATGTGTTTTGTTGCTCGGAACAAAAGACCGATTTTTAGATTTATGAATCAACATGAATTTACCTGGAAACAGTCAAATACATAAGTATTAATTTTGCTTAGCGGAAAAGGTCGGTTTTCAGGTTATCAATGTCAAGGATTGACTTTATCAAAGAGCAGATTCCATTATTTGTCTCCAAGTATCTGCTTCTTTTGGAAATACCAGTGCTGCTTCCATGGAGACCAACAAAGAGTGTATATGTACAAACCAGCAGAGCAACACATGTCACCTTTTGGACAGGGAATTTTGTCTTCCTGCTCATTACATACTAATGAGTTATCTATTAATGAAAATGGAAAGCATTTATTTTGTGAGCACAAAGGTTTCAGCTGGATTAATTACTGCACTGCAGCAGCAAAATGAAAACAGCAAGTGCAGCATCAGTCTTGTGTGGCACATTAGCCATTAGCCAACTGTTATCGACGGCTGGCAAATGGCCCTGTGTGACTCGACGAGGAGCAAAAAACTCTTGTATGAGCAAATCAAACTTTAGGAGGAGTGCACTTTTGTCACACTCTTAATTACCGGTTGCGATGTTTTTTTTCTTTTACGATTGAGTTGAGCCTATCGTTGGCATTTTGTCATGTTCATTTGTCTGTATTACATTTCAAATTGGAATAAGACTCAATCTAATAGCCTGCTTAACAGCTTGATATCCCATCAGGCTCTCCTTGGAGAGGTCAGTCAGCAGGAAGGGGTACTGGGAGCGTGCCTAGGCTATGGTCGCCTCAACAGATGGTTCTTGATCAGATATTAGAGCTCGGGCTACGGGGTTGGTGAGCCGCAAGTGTTCGGCTCTGCCCGAGGGAACTACCCCCATTTAAACCGCCTTGCTATAACTCGAGTTCTGGTGCCAGGCCATTGGCTCAGATTTGCAGCCAGACTGCTTGGACACTGGGATGATGACAGACTGCAATCCTTAATCTGAGTAGAACATAACTGTGGTTACGTACTTTCACTTGGTCCATTTGTCATGGGCCATTCTGATCGTAAAACGCACGATGATCTTCCAACCGTCATCTTGAATGAATGGATCGGAACCGCCCGCGCATTGCGTTGCCTTGTGTACGTAATGTGCTGCATAAATAAAACTGCCTCGCCTTGCCTGTTGCTCGTCATGTACAAGGACAGATCATTAAATTAAAAATAAATGGTAGCTTGAGTCTCATATTAAAATTGAAAATTTTCCTTTGGGAGCATTTTAAACTACAGTAAATCCTGCTTATACATCCATTAATCTGCAGCCTCCTACATCAATAAAGCGAGATTGAAAGAATGGGTGGTGGTGGGGGGGGTGAAACAACACCAGAAGCTTTATTTTTGCTTTCCCTGCGCCAGTGGTAGTCTAAACAAAAACAGCTTTAGATTTGACCTTCACTTACAGAACAGTGGTCCTCTCTCAGTTCTGACTGCCACCTGCAGATCAGAAAGGAAAGAAACCCTTCTTTCTTTTTCACATCCACTTTGTCTTATACACTTTAACATATACACAGCTATTTTATGTAGTGTATAATTTCCTGTGTTTTATATAGTTTCCTCTTCTATCTTTCACCCCATTTCTTGTTGTGAGATCTTTGCCTAGCGACACCCTTGGCAGGTCGGTCACTGAGTGAACAAAGCATTATTTGCATATTATTGCAATACATTTCACTCTCCCTTTATCGGATGCAATGTTTTGTTTCAATAAATAGTGACCGCTGAAGAGTTTCTGATTCACTTTCTAATTTTGCTTTGCTTGAAATATTATCATAGAAAGAAATATTTAAAAAAAAAGTGGACACAAAGGATTGGACATCTGTTCAGATTCAAATGGACACAAAAGTGAAAAAGGGCTTCAAACTGAATCTTTAGAGACAGTGTGCAGAAATAAAAATACATATCTGCTTTTAATCTTCCTCTTGAGGGCATGCATTATGCAGTATTCCCACTAGAGGTGAAAGGTTGCTATTTTCACAAAATGTTCATTGCATTGCATCATATTAAATCAAACCACACAAATATTCAAAATGTAGTAACATCTCATTTTCTTAAGGACCTCAATAGCAACATAAATAGGATGCAGGGTGAAGAAAAGCTAATGAATTTTTTTTCTCCTAGTCACAAACTACAGAAACATTGTAGAGCACTTTAAGCTTATATTGAAGCAGTAATAAATATTATGCAAATGTTAAACATGATATTGGTCTCTTAATTCCCTTATTTGCATACAGAAAAAATGTAAGTGGGATATAATATTAGGAAGGGCGAAAGGCTCTCATTATTACTAACTAAGATGATATATATCATTTTTCAATGTACAATTAATCTGTATTTATTCAGAAAATGTAGTTCATGCATGTTCATGGTTCTTGCTCAGATACGCATATACACACACACACACGCACGCACGCGCACGCACACACACACACACACACAAAATGAAGAAAGATAAAACTAATATGAGTGGCCACTAAGTAAAAGATAACGTCATTCCAAGCTTATACGGCGGTACTGATATCATTTGAAGATAGCTGGTGTCTTTTTTCATCAGTTACTTGCGACGAGGATTATTAGATAAGAACAGCATCTCTCAGAGCCATCTTAAGATTCGTTACGATACCCTTTCGAATCTTATCGCTGTTATCTATCAATAGTAATCACTGAAACCTTGAAGAAGACTGGTTGAAACTTTTGGCTTGTAAAAAAGTGGTCAAGAACCAAGTATTCTTTTTCAACTGAACATTTCATGAAATGAATTAGTCTAAGGAAAAACAACAACACTGCGTGTTTATCTCGACATCTCTCGGTAATTGTTTTATAAAAACTGATTCACAGAATAGGAGAGAAATTGTATCAGTATGTTGTAAAATAATTTATTCCAAAAGATGTTTCTAAACAATTACGTTGTGTTTTGTTCGACAAAGGACGCACCTGCGCACTTCAAAATGTCAAGTGTGCAGCACTAACACTCGAAAACATTGCCTACATAATATTAAGTTAGCGTACGCACTCTTTAAACTGTGCTAGTTTGTTCAGAATTACAGAGACAGGGTGAGCTTCTGGAGCGAATGACGGTTGTATGAACAGAAGAAGAAAGGTTTAGAGTCAAGTCAGTAAGAGCTGAAAGCTGTTTTATTGCTTACAAGGTGGTGACAAGTGCAATTAGCAGCTCCCTAACTCAGCTAACAAATAGATATTTTGATAATGAAAGAAAGGAACGTGCCAAGTGACAACAGGGCCTGAAAACAAAGTGCATATCCGTATAGACTTCAGGTATATTTATTTGAAAGCAAAGCAACTGTCGGACATTCATTTTCAACACTAACGATAAACCCTTGGGGACTTTAAACCGATGATGATGATGATGATGATGATGATGATAAACCCTTGGGGAAATGGATGGATGTTGACATGCTTTTCAAATGAAATTAAACTGTTTTCAAGAAAGGAACTCAAGTACTAAGAAATAACTTTTTCTTACGTCTGCGTTATTCGACTTAAAGGACCCAATAGTTGTCCTTGTGAAACATTTCTTTCTTCTTTGCTAAGGCTTTGGTGCGGAGGCGCGTTATCGTAAAGGAGAATAGGGTTGCGGCCGTAAGAATGATTGTCATTGCCGTCACAAAGCAGACTTCCAGCAGGTCTACTTAGAGATAAGAACAAGCTGTCTATCCTGAGTTCACTGTTGTAAGGGTCGCTCTTCTTAATATGGCACATCTCGGATTGTCTGACACTGTGTTATTTCTTTGACCAAGAGCATTAATTTGCTTTCCATTTTCTACGACAAATCCTAACCTTTAAATTGGGTACCGTATTTTCCGCACTATAAGGCGCACCAGATTAAAAGGCGCACATTCAATGAATGTTCCCATTTTAAAACTTTGTCCATATATAAGGTGCATCGGATTATAAGACGCATCTTCAATGAATGGCCTATTTTAAAACTTTGTCCATATATAAGATATAAACATTTGGCCCACGGGCCGGACTTGCGACACGCCTGAGGTAGTGGCTCAATATTGGTCCATATATAAGGTGCACCTGATTATAAGGTGAACTGTAGGATTTTGAGAAAATTTGAGGTTTTTAGGTGCGCCATATAGTGCGGAAAATACGATACTTATGATGATGCTCCTGGTTATTTTGTTCATGGTTTCACAGAATTCCCAGAATAATATATTGCTTACTAGGGTATTAGGTTACCTTATTTATATGAACATATAGAGTACATAACTCAAAGGGGGTCAAGTGCGGCACATGAAGCGGCCCATGTTAGATTTAATAGAATATGGATTCCTTTGCATTGTGATTGATCTGAGCAGGCCTGTGCACAGAACTTTGGAGAACTCAAAGTTGAAAAGAGGCCACATGGAACTTTTTTTTAATTATTGTGGAAAGAATTTAAATATAACATGTGCGCAAACTGGATAAGTTGTGGTCATTTAATAGAAATTCAAAGCTCCCTATTGAACAATTGGGCACGCAAATTGAGAACTCCTTTTATGGATATGGTTGAGGTAGGGGCAGAATCCAAAGACGATGGATGGCAAGATTGTCAAATTGTGATTTGTTTAAAGCTGCAAAATGGCAATCAAAACATTCTCAGAAGTACATCGCAGGCTATTGATGAGAACATTGATTTTAAATGACATTTGCTCATCCTGCACTCCCCTCCTTCATCCCCCACATATACTCAAGAACATAATTGACAGCCATTAAAATGAATGAGAATTTTTTCATTTTTTGCTTGAACTTCAAAAGATGTTGCTAAATATTCAATGTATGTTTTCCATGAAAAATTGTGGGGTGATCACAAGAAGATAAAAATATTTAGATTTGACATAATATTGAAAACATACACGCAGGAATAAATATTGTTGCAACATAGCTCCAAACAGACTTTCACAAACAAGCAGATGCTAATTAAAAAAATAAGAGGGGGGGACAGAAGGCCACTTTGTGCATCAAGGCACCCATAGCTTCACTTCTCTGCATGTACCTGGCTCTGAGTGAGTTCATTAAAACTTGATAGTAGGAATAATGTATTGGTTGTTAAAATAAATTTTGCTTTGGCATGTATTATAAAATGTTATCCATATCTTTAAACCTGACTTTTAATTTTAAAAGGAATTGTATTGTGAGTAGCATTTCAAATATTAGTAAATAGATCAAAATTTGAAAAGCAGCAATTTCATTTCTCTTGCAAGACATGATTACAATCATAGCGGGCGCCATGCAGGGTTGGACAATTTTGCAATTTCAGGTGGGCTTATTTTATTTTTTGGGCCGTGGCTGTCTTCTAAAACCTGCCGAGCAGGATACTGAGCAATGAAAGAACCTGCTCTGAATTCAGTAACAAAAGATAAAGGTCACCCATAGAGCACCTTAATCAATGTGCTTGCTTATTTAAAAAAAAAAAAAAATTGCAATTATGAGCAGCTGAGTACTGTATAGTCCCTCTCGGCTGGAACCTCGGACCGGCAGTTTTGGAATATTTTATATTTATATTTTATGCACATAATAAATCAATCTTTTTGAAACTGTGAGCTCCTTCTTATAAACTGACTTCTGAGAAGTGCTTCCAGTTTGATACACACTCAAAATAACAAAGAAATAATAAAACTCACTGGTACTTATTTTTTGCCATTGCTATTGTTTTCGGAAAAGCACCACAAGTAATAAGATCAGCTCACTGAGCTATTTTTAGAACAGCCCCTAAAGCACAGTGGCACCCCTGTAATAAATGCTCTATATTGAGCATTTGGATATTTGGAATCATACTAATTAGTACCCATACCAAACTCAAATATTTGATCTCGTGTGAGATGTTCGTCCTTCCATTTTACTGCATAATGACAAGTGTTGATCATTGGAAGCTGTCATCCGTCTGAGTTTCCACTGATAATATATATTAAAAACAGTACAAAGTCGATGAATGTTGTTTTTATTCACATTCAATTGGGGTTTGTTTTACCGAATATTCTTACAGCGTTCCCATGAATATTCAGGGTAGGAGCAGATGTAGCCCAACTGCATGCTGCAAGGCACTAATGGGAAGCCTACTTTCCTATGTGCCTGTTCATTTTGAAGTGGTAATGGGCTTAAGGTGCGTGTAATTTCATGCTGATAGCGGATGTGGAAGAGTGCCGTACCTGAGTGCCTGGGATAAGGAAGCGGGACCCGCTTCTTGCCCAGTGCTACTGCTCACCAGCCGTGTTATCTTGTGTTTGATAAAGAAGCAGGTGTGACGCAGAAGTTGGATACAGGATACAAGTTGGAATCGCAGTAAAAGGGATGTCATTAAAAAAAAAAACAAAAAAAACAAAATGAACTGTTCAAATTTGACTTAATTACCACCCGTTTGGTTGGAGAAACTATTCAGATGAGCTTTTCTTTTCTTTCTCTAATGAAGGTATGCAAATAGCAGAATATGCAATGGAACTTTCTAAGCAAACACATGCACTGGCTCCCGATTAAGTCAAACTGAAAAGCAAAAATCATGCAATAAGATTTGTTTATGTAGGAGGCTGGAAGGATGGATGACAGCCTCTGCGTCCTCTAAAGTCTCTTGTAGGCCACAGCTAAGTTCACCTTCATCTATCAGCTGCATCACCATGACCACTATAACTCATCACCTACACAACAAGATACGGAGTGTAAATGTGGAGGTGGAGAGCAAGGACGAGAGGGATAAATAAAAAATAAAAAAATTAAAGATAAAGAAAATCGAGGATAGAATCACTGGTGCCCTTGCTTTGGATACAATACATGATGAATTTAATAAATAGATGTGCAGATTAACTCTCCACATGAAGATAAATAGTGTGAGCGCACACTTATGTTTAAAGCTTACATTACAGCCGACTCAATTGCATTACCCGAGGACACGTTGTCCGTCTTTATTGCGGCGGCCCTTGTCGATTTAAGTCGCTGATAAATTGATTATGCCTCAAGGCCACCTGCTGGGCACCGTCTGGCAACGATCAGACTCAATAGTAAATCAATAGCACATAAACCAGTCATCATTGCCCATAGTGACCTTATCAAGGTATATGGAGATATAGATCACAGCTCAAATCTGCTCAACCCAAAAAAGGTTAATACGAGTTGATTTGTCCTCTTGGGAAAACCTGGATAAATGTCAACATTTGACCATCAAAACCTGGCTTGTTTCATAATTATCGTGGGAAACAGAGGGGACTTGACTGTCTTTGGAAAGAGATCGAGAGTATATGTCCTCTCTAATGCCATTGCAACAGCTCTCATTTTCTCGTTTTTTTTTTTTTTTAGAGGTAGCTGGCAGATCATCACCGTGTGTTGACATGTATGTGTGCATCTCTGTCTAAACAGGTGCTGCAGTTCTCCTGAGAGGTGTTCCACATACAGTCACCTTGAGCCAAGGCTGTGTCTTAATACGAAGAAGTGCGGAGCATAGGAAAGACCTGACACATCAAAAGGGTGGGGTGGGGGTTTTGTCCGCAGAGCACACGACAAAGTACCGTATTTTCCGGACTATAAGGCGCACCGGACTATAAGGCGCACCTTCAATGAATGGCCCATTTTAAAACTTTGTCCTTATACAAGGCGCACCAGACTATAAGGCGCACCATTAATGCATGATTTTTAATCCAAATCAAATCAATTTCCATTTTATCTTTTTTATTTCAACTTCAGACGCAACAAATCAACTTTATAATCACAAAATGATGATCCATAGTCTTTTTGATTCATGATTCATAGTCTTCAGCGGGCCACTTATGATTGATTTCATGACACAATGCTTCGGGCCAGTTTAAATTTAAGAATGTGGTCCATATATAAGGCGCACCAGACTATAAGGCGCACTGTTGGCTTTTGAGAAAGTTTTAGGTTTTTAGGTGCGCCTTATAGTCCGGAAAATACAGTAAGTCGCAAGAAACAACCAATGATGATAAAGCTCACACACAGTTATCCGTCTGGTATCAATCGGTCTGCTTAATGAATAATTTTGAATGGACACGGAACAGACAGACAGACTGTTGTCTCTCCCTCCAACTTCCACCCTCACACTGTGCGACCAATGCACAAATGCGGTCACTGGAGCAGAAAGATGAACCGAGAAAGCAAGCAGCGGGAAATGCGCAACAAAAATAACCTTAGTTACACATTTGGTGTCATTTATGTACAGTGTAAATCCTACTTTAATTAAGAGGAGCAAAACATTAGCGGCAAATGAGCTGTGATAATTCCACCTGCTTCCATCATCCTGCTTCCCAGTAGCTCTGCTTTTGCTTTGGGAGGAGGGGAGGCAGTGCCATGCAGTGTGGGGATTAGGAGTGTGACACCAATCCAAAGCTAAAGACTAAAAACAAATTAGTTAATGGTGCACAAACAAAGAGGGAACCGCATGCATCTGCTACTTGGAAAGAGTTGCTTCATGCAACGTGTTGAGAATTTAACAGGGAATTGTAAACAGTTAAGAATTGGAACTGGACTGTTTCCAAGCAGCTTGACTGTCATGGTACGTGCATTGAGGTTCTCTCAAAAAACGGAGTCCACAACTGGGTCTCAGAGGCTGTTAAGATGAAGGATTATGTGATAGCATTGGCTCTCTCATGGTGAGAGGTGCCTGTGAAGATGCAGAAATACAAAGTCTGCCGAGTAGAGATATGAGTGTGGAGATAAGAAGCGCAGAGGAGATTGGCCCTTTATCATGTTTCAGAAGAGTGAAAGATGAGAGCCCGTGTCTCTGGGATGAGACCTACGGTATCTATGCCGTCTGACACACCTGTCAAGTGACGTCTCTTAGCTGCTTCGGCAAACTCATTCGAGTGCTTAAGTATCTCTCGAGTGTTCTTTGTCATCTTCACAAGGAAAGTTAAAGCACCACTTTGTCATTTTCGCAACATGGTCCGAAAATGGAGTCGTAAACATGGCTGCCCCTAAAAGTGATTTTTTTTCTTTTAATTCTCAACAATGTTCTCATCATCATCGTCGATATGATTATTTTATTATGTATATCATTTGTATTTTGCCAACCATCCATAATCATAGGGGTGCAGAAATGTGTTGGGTCAACTTCACAAATGTCGACCAGCCCTTTAATAAATGCAGAATTTTTCCCATCGAGCTCTCGGAAATGGAACACAACGTGTTCTTTGTTATGTCATTCCATCTTCCAGTAGAAATGACATTTCATCTAAAATGAACCGTGTTGGAGAAACTAAAAGCTGGAAAGGAGATCAAGTAAAAAAATATTTGCTTGTTGGTCCGTCTAGATATTTATTTTGGTTGTCCTGCCTGTGTCCTTGCAGGTTTATTAGGTGACATTAGATGTGTACATTATTAAATGTTTTATTTCTCAAGATAATTCAGTTGGGTGAAGGTCAGCGTAGCGCCCTCTATTGATTAGCCGCCACTACTGCAATCACTCAATCGTTTTGTTGCACAAAAGATCATTTGGCAAATAAGTGTACAGTTGCAGCTGCTGTAAAATGTGCTCTATAAAAAAAAAAAACTTTTATTGCATTGTATGGTATCGTATTTTTATACGTAACGCACAATTTGCAAACTCATAAATGACATTTGCACATGCTCCCCCCAGAACTCTTCTCTCTTACCCTTTGAATAGGTGACCTCGTCTGATGGGGAATTAATTAGCCTATTTCCTTTTGATGCATGGTCACTTTTCTGTATTATTGTTTGTAAACTACAAAGTAGCAGTCGACACCATTAAAGTATTTCATCTGCAGTTAGAGTAAAATGCCCAAAAAGCATTTTAACCAATGACTTAATCAAAACTATCTCCGCTAAGAACATATTAAAAGCATTTCATTCTGCAGGCTAAACTGGGCAAATCAAAACCCCTCAAATTTCTCTTCATGTGCCCTCTGCCCCCTGAAATTGCTGTCTCAGATAAGTAATATATTCTGTGGAAAGGGTACATCTCCAAAAACAGGGCAATCACATTAAAAGCTAATGGGATACATAAAATCAAGAGCTCATGGGTGATGATTAATCAACTGATGAAAAGTACATGGCTTAAATCAGGTTAGATCAAATTAATCCCCAGTCAGCCACTGTTCTACTCCTCCGGGCAATTTAGTGCGAAAATACAATTATGGACTATACGTTACACCTGACTGGTTCATCTCAACTCCAGTTTCTCTGGGGTACCACATCATGCCTGTACACCCGATACTGCATACCCCTTCACTCGGGAGTGTGACGATAGGGGCAAATTATGTCCCACCTCCTCTGGGATGTTACTTTTGTATGTAAGCTTGCCAAGTCAAGTGAAGTACGTTTTAATTATATTGTTTCAATCCAACACAGAACGGTGGAGTTCCAGGACTACACTCCTGACTTAAAACAGAAAGCCAACCGCTGGCAGAGCGAGGATTTATTTTCTTTTGGGCGGAGGAAACGATATCTCAGAACAGCGACAAAATATTTCAAACCTCCAAATTTTTCAAAAAATGCTGATGGAGATTCATTTTTTGTTTCCATGAGAAGTGATGGAAATGTGAAATAGAATTCCCATACAAAAATTGGAAAATACCTAAAAGACAACTGGGGGGGAGGTCCAAGCATATTTCAGGGGGAGGAAGTGCCCCAAACTGCCCCCCTGTAGCTCCGCCACTGAAGCCAACTGAATTCCACAAGGCATTTTTATCCCTTGGCACATTAAAAAAATAGGAGTATTTGTATTCAGAATAATCTCAACATGCTGTGCCTTTTGAAAAAACGGCTGAATTACTGTAGAAAACAATTAATTAAAAAGATAATAATCATTATTATTTTAAGCATATTTTAATAGCACCCCGGTCACTTTTGTAAAGGTGTCACTCAGAGACTCACAATTTCCTGCCAATGTCAAATCCATTTCTGTTTCTGCAACTCATCATCAAAACAGGGCTCTATATCCGGTCAGCCTTGCGAGGTCGAGAAACGTCCTCATTCTTCTAACATAAAACAATACTGCATCATTAATACATTATAAGGCGACTTTACGTATTGCCTCAGTCGGCATACATCTTTCCATTATGCTGTCAGCCACACCCAACTTTTTGTCCTCAATCATCTGAACTTGAAAGAATAATGGTCAAAAAAATAGATACAAGCTGAGAGCTTTGGATTAGCATCCTGTTTTGAAATAGGCACTCAGGAAATTGAAATAAATATAAGACATAGCTATGAAGAGAACGTTTGTGTCCAGTAAAGGAAGGATACATGTAAAAAGCATTTTATCTACTCGTCTATTACAACAAAGCAAGTGCTCATTTTCTTTCAGTTTGCTATCATTTGGGAAAACATCTCGATATTAAATGATGGAAATGAAATTTCAAGAGGGACTTGAATGCATTTAGATTTCTCTATAGCCAACAACATTGGTGTATGGCTGTGTTTTGTCATGTGGTCACTCACTTTCTACTCCGAGCTCTAAATATTGGGGATTTGTGGTTATTGATGTTTTTCAGCCTCATCCTGCTGACAAATGCAAAACAGCTTTCTTGTGTTAATGGCAAATAGATGATGTAAACAGACACTTCATGGGCGTCAAAGGGAGAAAACTAATAGCACGCCATTTGAAAATGCTGAGGGGAATCGGGGGAGAAATTATTGGATGGCGCAATCTGATGATAGAGAATTTCTACACTATAATCTTGCGCTCTGATCTTGATTCTTGCAAATCAATATGGACATGACCAAAATGGTCCTTTCATGATGGAACATCTGAGCAGTCTTCTTGGTTTCTGCAGAGCAGTATTGACACTATCCATTAGTCGTCTCGTTTTTGAGGAAGTGGTTGCACTTGAATGGAAATGGTTCCTACCAATTGTTCAATGGTTCCTACTTGATAATTAGAAGTGTTATTTAAATAACATTTTGAATGTTCTTGCTCTCTCACTGACATTCATGGTCTTTAAAAAAAAAACAAAAAAACATGTTAGTCGGTTTGGAGGGGGTATTAACTGTTGTCTGATTTAATAATGCTTTTAGTGACATTAAATACTCGGACTTTAAAAGATTAAATATTTAAATCAATTATTCTCAGGAAAATAGAATCATACATTTCCCCTTATTACATTATTCCAGAGAAAGAAACCTTCACAGTGCTGCTGACACAATCTCCCCTTAGATCAAATTGTACTTTGAACGTTTTTTTTTTCTTTTTTTCACCCCTTCTGGAAATGAGAGCGACATTTTAAAAAGAATCATCTGATGCTGAGTGAAATTGAAATCTGTGTGTCATTGCTTCATTTCATCTTCTGTGTCCGTTAAACCTAAATATCTTAATTTATTAACTTTAATTTAATGGCAAAATTCTTAAAGGTTATAGTTTAAGATTACAAAGTAATGGAAGGTCTCATTGTCCAGCCAGAATAAATGTGAAAGTAATGCATATTTGGTAACATATTGACTCAATTTTTATCCAGTCAGCAAGAAGAATCAAAAAACCTTTCGCATCGTGTCCCAGATTTTTTAACCATTTGCATAAAGTGCCACTTTAAATTATTCACAGCTGTTGTCTTGGGTTTTCTGAGTCATCATATTTCAGGCGTCTGTACCATATATCTGCCATTTGGAGACACATTGTCCTGACATTTCAAGATGTCAGTGATGTAATTGTGGGAACTGAGGTTGGTTAAAAAAATGAATAGACCAATCAGTCTCCACTGAAAGAGGTGGAAGCTACATTATTTGTGATGAAAGTGAAATAATACACCAAACTTGAAGAAACCCAGCCCCATAAAACGGTAAATGGAAAACTGATCATTTTCTCATTAAAGCAAGAACAAAGGACAGCACTCCAGCTTTTCTGGATGGCAGGTTTTTGCCCACCCCAGCAAGAGACATTCACTGCACGTTAAGATAACACCATACAGTTTATTCTTCTACTTTGTTTTCATCTGACTGGCTGCTAAGGATTGAGATAGGAAGTAAAGTCACATTTATTTGTCTTGACCTTAATCACAAAAGAGTCTCAAAGAGCTTCACAGATCCTCCACTTGACAAATTTTAGCAACATCCCCGTGTTTTGTCTGTCAGGTTTAATGATCAACACTTAACAGTTAAATTTAACACATACATACAATAACAGACAGACAATGGCAAAATAACTGCAACACTTGTTCAGAAAAAAAATCATAATGTGTCAACAATAGTAGTAGCGAGAGGAGCTCTTCTGCCTCCCTACACATCATCACCATTTGTCATGAACACTTGTCTAATTACAAAACCCTCCTTTTGCCTTTCAGCAAATACTAATGTATAATTTCATTAGAAAGCATTAAGCACTGTAGCTGGCCCTTCCTTCCGGTACGTGTGCATATTAGACTCGGTCCCTTGTGTGCATATAATGAAGTACCGGAAGTGCATGACGCATTTAAATTGTACAGCATATTGCACACATACGTAGTGATGTGTCAGCAATAAAATGATCCATTACAATCTTTATTCCTATTATTATTTAGCTTAACGAAGTCAAAGATAAAGACTACAAAGGATATCATTATAGTAGTTTTGTCTCACACGTGTATTGTTACACACGAGGGAAAAGCCTACAAAATAATCCAGGATGAGCTCCTCCGGTGAGTTATTGGAATTGCATGGCTCAGCGAGAGTCACTTCCCAACCCAGAGGTTTGGGGTTTGATCCCGGGATGTCGAGCTGGTCAAAATATTTTTAGAATTGAACTGAATCGTATAGAAGGAAATAGAAACGGATGGATGGATAGATGGATGGATGGATGGATGGATGGACGGACGGACGGATGGACGGACGGACGGACGGACGGACGGAGAGTTAGACGTACAGATGAGGGATGATGAACTCAAGACCATGTTTAAAAATTGGATGTAAAGCATCCTAATTCTGGAGTGTGGATCAAAACCCTTTCTTTATTCTTTTCCTACTTCCGCCATCGTTATCCAAGGAGTCATTTTGCTGAATAACTATTTCTGCATTAACATATTCTATTGTACACTTCCCTACTTTGTTATGCAGGAGCCAAGCATTGGTATTAAATATTAAACTCAAGTGCCAAGAAGAGAAGATATGTCACCTCTCTAATTGTACGTATGGGGGAAATAAATTCACATGAGCACATTCTATGCCTCTCCTATCTCTCTCGCTATATATATATATATATATATATATATATATATATATATATATATATATATATATATATATATATATATATATATATATATATATATATATATATATATATATATACATACATAGACACACACACACAGAGGACAAAGACCAGATAGAGGAGGTGTGAATGCAAGCATATTAGGATTCATAATTTGATTTGTTTACCGACTTGCCAACACAAAGGCTGATGAAGCACATGATGATGTGCAGGGTGTGATGCTTCAGAAAACATTTTATCCAATTTTGCTTGTTTTCAAGTCGTGACGTTTAGCACAGTTACTGGTATTATTTTGCTGGGTTGGCACGTCCTGTTTCTGGTCTACTGCACTTGGCTTAATAGGGCTCTCAGTCAGCATATCAAAGAGATTTTTTTTCTTGTGAATATGGTGTTATGATTTGAATCCTCTGTGACTGATGTGCATTTGAGTCCATCTGTTTGTTTTGCTATGCTGGGTTCTGTCAGAAATGTTCCAGTACACTCTGTGTGAGTGTGAACTTTGATGCCGTTAGGTTTTATTTTATTTTTTACTGCAGTGTTGTATTGTAACAAGTGATGGGAAGATGAAGTTTCAATTTTACTTCATAAACCAGTAGTTTTTGACTCTTCTGTATGGCACTGTTGGTATCAATAAAGAGCAAATAAATGGTAAGTCAGTGTGCTTTCAGCTTATGGTGAACAGATAGTGTTAGCTAGAGGAGTCCAAAAATACAATAATTGGTTCATGAAGCAATTTTGAAGCTTTAATTTGCTATGACTAATTGTAACTATGAATTGTAGCAAAGTGTTGGCGTATGGTGCATGTGACATTATTGCAACATACCTGTATAACAATAAATAAAAAGTTTTAAAAAATGAATCGACACAGGGTTCAAAACTTGAGCAAAAAGTAGTGGCTTATAGTCCGGAAATTACGGTATATACACAACTTGTAATAAAGAAACATACATTTTCTAATTTGCGGTTAGGCACGGGGTTGACATAACAAAAGACAGGGAACGTTTAAGAGAATGAACAGAACAAAGAAAATGTTTTAGCTTCTAATTGCAGAGTGTGGTAACTGCAGGGCATATTTTTTTAACCTTAACACCTCCCAAAATAATAGCTCGAACAGCTTGTTCCGGCTCTGAAATATATATATAATTGGTGGGGAATTACCACTTGCGACGGAGAGAATATTAGCCTTCAGGGCCATCTTCAAATTAGGCTCTCCATGCTGCATATCTGATATTTTAAATAAGATTGGCGGGATCATTATCAAGGCAGACGACATCGCATTAACGTGTTGAGATAAACACTTGACTTTCAACTGACATTAAAGTGAATCTTAGCTTTTTTTTTTTTTTCCCATCCAAGATCAGCAAATAAGGGCAAATTAGCATTTTTTTAATGACCTCACAAACCAATCACAAATTTCTCAATTCCTCCATATTTATTCCTCTATTCAATAACACAGGTATTGTCTAATGTTCATACAACACAGCACATGTTTAGACACCAGGCATCTCTAAAAAAGAGAATTTACAATCTATAGTGCAGTTCTAATGTACTCTCAACTAAGCCAAGCAGCACTTCCCTTTCATTCAATTAATTCTCAGATTCAAAGCCTACCATGACTTCTTGCTGCCATCAGCATTAACAAATATTTGCCTTTTGGTTTTAATTGTCACCATGCAGCTTGCTGACATGACAGACAGGGAGGGAAGAGAAATACGATTGACTAGAACTATAAATAGAAATGCGGTGCTACTTTTTGAAGATCACAGCACAATGGTGCCAAGGAATACAAACTAAAAACTGTACAAATATAATATTAACATGGAGATGCATTTACTTGCATTTAAATATGTGTACAAAGTCCATCTTTATTTTTGGTATGCTTTGATTTAGTTTTCTGTTGGTGGTGGAAATCTTTGTATCTCACATTCAGTATTGTTGAATGGCACTATTAACCCCACTTTCAAGAATTAGTACACTGTGTCGCTCTGATTTGTCCCTCCTGACAATTGTGTGGATTATTACCTACTCAAGTCTGCCCTCCCTAAACGCCCCCCTTATTGAGAGCCAATTACAGGCACCGTTGTGACAACACAGACTGGATTAGTTGGTCCCCTTAAGTATCCGAATGGAAAGAGATGGAATGTAAAATGATATTCAAAAGGCAAAGTCAAAGACACTAAAACAGAGATGATGGCTGTGCAGTTTCTTTGTCTTTATTTCCCACTTACTCTTTAAGTAAGCACAGTTGATTTAGTTTGGTCAGTAACAACTTCATCCAGCAGAGCAAGAATGAACATCTGAAAGCAGCTGGCATCAAAAGTCTCCCTCTATGTCCCTAACTTTAAGAGTAAGCAAGCACTGACTCCTTAGCTGCGTGCATTTAAAATTTTGTCTGCCATAACGTTGTAGATTTTGCTCAGCTTGAAAGTATTTTGGGGAATTGTGAAAACTCTTACGCCTCTCAAACATTCCATAATACCACTCCCCTGAGACTTCCCTCCAACAAAATAACTCAGGTGTCCCCTTGGCACAAACACAAAAGTACCAGTATAATGTACTGGTGTGAATAATTTACAATCTGTGATTGTAAAACTCCCGCAGAATGTAAGTATTGTTACTTTTTTATCATGACAGATTTTGCGGTTGTCCCATTTAGCTGACGTTGGAGTGATAGTGATTTACATTGTGAAACCGCGCTGCACTGTTCTCAAGTCAAGATGGAGAGCTAATGGAAGCTCACACGGCTTTTATTAGCTGTGAAATCCAATGGCATCAAATATTAAACACTTCATTATGGAACACTGCTTGTCTTGTTCCACAGAACAGCCACTTAAACCTACAACAGCCTGGAGAAAATAAAGAGGAAAGCAATGTAAGATGACAGTAGTAATTATTGGGAATCTATTTTATAAAATGTGTTTGTCATGAGGAAATTGCGCTTGTGTACGTGTGGACAGGTTTGTGCAAACATCAGGATGCCACTCAACAATAAACGGTGTTAATAATAAATCTTCATATATTAAAACAAACAAAATGCAGAGTGGGCTTAAAGTAACAGTAAAGATTAATTGCTATGTTGGAGGTACTATTTATATGAATACTGCCTGTTTGGAGCTCCAGGTTGATTTCCCTACTGGTGGGAGTATATAGCTCCAGCTGTGTGTCTTCGCTATGATCACATAAAAAATAGTGGCCGTTTTTTTTTTCTTCATTCTTTTATCCATATTACTGCTACACCACCAGTTTGTGTTTAAAGTAGGTGTTCGAAAGTCACCATTGGCAGTTTTCTCCTCAGACGAAGCCAACATTGGATTAACTACCATATTTTCCGGACTATAAGGCTCAACTAAAAACTAAAATTTTCTCAAAAGCCAACAGTGCCCCTTATAGTCCGGTGCGCTTTATATATGGACCAAATTCCTAAATTTAAACTGGCCCGAAGCATTGTGTCATGAAATCAATCATAAGTGGCCAGCTGAAGACTATGAATCATGAATCAAAAATCAACTATGGATCATTATTTTGTGATTACAAAGTAATTTGTTGCGTCTGAAGTTGAAATAAAAAAGACAAAATGGAGAATGATTTGATTTGGATTAAAAATCTGACATGATGTATTAATCGTGCACCTTATATAAGGACAGAGTTTTAAAATGGGCCGTTCATTGAAGGTGCGCCTTATAGTCCGGTGTGTCTTATAGTCCGGAAAATACGGTATTTGTTTCAATGTAAAAGTAATAGAAACTGCAAAAGCAAAGGTGACAAACAGCGAGATGACAGAGAAAGAAATAGACGAGGTGCTGAGTTAGGCAAAGGACAGCAAGAGAATGAGATGGAATTGCAGAAGAAGCAGATGAAACATTTGTCGGGGCGCATGAGTGACAGCTCCACCGATGACCGAGGAATGATTTATCCCTGGACATGGTTCTGTCTGTCAGAGCATCAGAGGACATTAACATGAGAGAGCATGCTGAGAGCAGACAGATAGGAGCCTCGCATCATCTGTCATGTATTTAAAAGTTGACCCTCAGGAAACAAGCAACTAATCATTCCCTGTCTACTAAAGCTCTCTTGTCCCCGAGAATGCAGAGCGTCCTCTGAGGGACCCATGGGCAGACTTTTTTCCCTTTTGGCAGTGCATGATGAGAAAATGAAGTATTTTTGTCTGAAAACTATCATGATACCACAAGCTTAGTCCAAGCGTGGGAAAGTTCGCCCATTAGTTTACAGTACCTCTCATGATCCATCAGGTTGGATAAGGAGCATTAGTGCATATTTAAGTGTGCCTCTCATGGTTTGAGTGTCATTGAAGTGCCTTTGGGCAAACTTCAGGAGCTGCCGAAGCTGAAGAAGAATTGTTTGAGGCTGTGTTTACATTCATCATCCGTTATTCTGCTCAGGACCAAGACAACCGAAAAAACAAGAGGCAGCGTTCTGGGTTATTTACGCTTGTAGGATTTTTTTTTTATAAATTAGCTGAGGTTTAAAAATTAAAATGTCAACTACATCCATCCATTTTCTAGACAGCTTATGCTCTTTGATTAATAGATCTAGTATTTGTTAACTACCCCAAAAGTAAAAGAATCAAACTGTGACAAAATTGACAAAACAGTCATCATTCACATTCAAAACTGACATCACAGAGTTGGCACCTACTTTTGGGTAAACAGAGACCTAGAAAGTTACACAACTTAAGACCATGGTGCTTCTTGCCCTCTGCACAATAACATATCAATGCCAATTATTTTGTTGCAGCGATGTCTGGTCAATGTCCATGTGTTTCTTTTCACACATGTAGAGTTTCATGAAAATTAAAATCAATGTCAAACAATGTGCTTGGGTGCTCCTGGCAGTTAAACGATTTTCCTTCACTCAGTGCTTTGGCCTTTGAACCCAAGTAACCAGAACAACCTGGGCCAAGATTGAGATCATAACCCAGCAGCTGTGAAAGCGTACTTTGCTGTAAACATACAAAAGAAAGTACCGGTTCAAAGTATCACTGACATTTGTTTGACAGTCTCAGCTTTGAGACGGCAACCCAGACATTTTTATCAAGTCATTTCCATACTAGGATGATAAAAACAGTCGCGGAATAACAGCAATTACGCCTTGGGCCATGTGAGATGAAAGATAAACGTGACGAGAAGGAAAAAGATGTGCTGATTGAGAGATAAAACAGTGGTAAGAAAAAATGTGTGGGTGACCTCGAAGCACAAGTTACATATCCTACCTTGCAGTGGATGAGCAGGACAGATTGAATTAGCTGGGGCTCTCATTAAATGACCCGGCAAGCGTGGCAGAACACGTCGCTGCAGTTTAAGGCTCAATCGAGTGAAAAATGTCTTCTTGTTTACAAACTTCCACACATGACAACCGAGTTTGTTGATGATGAATATGGGAAGATTTAATTATCAGATGATCGAATAAAAAACGTCCAATCAATACCTTTATCTTCCGCTATTAGCGACAAATCCTTTCTTCTCTTGCCAAAAATTATAATTATTATTAAGTTAAACAAGTCTTGACCTTAAGGGGCAGTGGATTATGATTGTGTTCCTCCATACGTAAACTGGACAGAGCCGATAATGAAGTCATAAAGAGAATCTATTCATTGCTCTCATCACTTAGAGCAAGCAGAGATGAGAAACATCGATTTTCTCCATGGCCCCTCGATCTTGTCTGCAGACTACCAACTATGTGCATCGATACACGCAGGCCCCGTTTAGCCATTGGGACCCTTCAAAAGGCAAAGGAGTGGGGGACGGAGTGGGGGTGTTTGTGCCCAGGGGTCATGTTTGAGGAAACAGACTGCTGATCAGAAGTTCTGACTCCGAGTTAATAAGGATGAAAATG
Organism: Syngnathus floridae; assembly: GCF_059516105.1. NCBI lineage: Eukaryota > Metazoa > Chordata > Actinopteri > Syngnathiformes > Syngnathidae > Syngnathus > Syngnathus floridae. Next base: position 16,612,160 of record NC_142414.1, on the reverse strand, counting down.
GGACAAGAGATTTGCAAGACATTGATGATTCCAAAAAATGCATTTTTTAAAAGATGGAAACAAATTGGTTGGGCTTGATACCATCTGATGCTAATGTAGCCTTGGAATAAAGTTATTGTTATGTATAAAGTATTCGTCAAACACTGAATTACATTCCAAAACACATCAAAATGGGAATGTCTATTTTTAGGTATTTTTGCCCATTTATTATATTTTTACACTATATTTTTCTGGTGAAACGCAATACATAGAAACCCATCTATTTATGCTGACTTTGCTCTGCCTCTTTCGATTAACACGCATTGATGTGTTTACGTATTTTTGGAAGAAGAAGAAAAAAAAAATCTACAACAAGATAAGCACATCCGCAAAATGAGATTAGAAACACTTTTGATGATTACTGTACATGCCAGAGCAGCTACTTGGGATTTCTTTCATTCATTTCCAATGGGCATTTATTCATGGATTTTTTTGGGGAGATGTGTTGTCTTTATAATACAAAATTTAAAAAGAATCAATCCAAACCACATTGTCACTTTAGCAACATTACCCGCACAGCATTCACTCTGAGTCCAATTAATTCGTTCAATGTGTGTATTTGTGCATCTAAAGCATTTACTACTACAAGCACAAGTTGCTTGTGTACCAGATCCGGCGGGTAATCATGGCACTGTCAGAGAATTGCCTTCCTCTAGCGGGCAAAGCACCATTAATATTTATAACATTCAAAATCAGCCCCACACTGAGCACCGTGGCAGCAATCAGCTCACTTTTTTTGTGATATCCCCATCCAGATCAATTGTGATTAGCATTTCAAGCGTTTGCCAGAGTCCACAAAGTCTCTTGCTGAACTTCTCACTCATCCCAGAGATGAAGGCAAAAAGCGAAGGGGAGGCGGAGGAACAAAACGCAGCTGACACCAAGTTAAAGTAAAAATAAAACATTTGCTGCATAAAAACTAAAGCAAAGGGAAGCTGGCTATTTATTTGCAAATGAAACAATTTGAAAGAGTTTGGGTTTGAACTATTCATCCAGCAAAGCAGCCACATGGAAAACTGGTCACGACAAAAACACCAGGAATTTGCAAGTGACATATCCAAGCATTAAAAGAAGGCTTTGGCGCTCTGGCGAGCTCCGTTTCGGTTTCTCCCCCACCGTGATGGTGCCATTTTATGAACCTTTGTGTGGACTGAGATCCTATTGTCTACCCCGAAAGACAAACCAATCTGCTTATCTTCAAACCCAGAGGGAGCGAAGGCGTTTGTTTCCACAGATCGAAATAATACGCAGGAGAGGACAGTAACCTTCTGAACGACAAATGGCAAGGGGTGGGTGTGCCACATGTGTGTTGGCTAGTGTGTGCTTATGCGCAAGAAGAAGAAGGAAAAAAAAAAAAAAGAAAGCTTTTGTTGGCCTCAGGGCCGCAGCCACAAATGTTCATTTGCCACAATGGTGCGGTTTGTTCTTTCTGCATTGTCATTTATCACACCGAGCTGCGGCTGCAGCCAAGCTCCCTGCAAAAGCGAACACAATAACTGCCCCAATCCATACAGTATGTATGAGTAAGCAGAACAGACACATGACATAATGTAGGGTCTCCTCAAGAAAAAAAAAAAAAAAAAGTATGAGTGAAGCAAAGGCAACACAACATTTACCGGATGCAGAATATTAATTTGTTCTCTCTGTATTATTTATGAGTAATGATTTGAGATGGATTTGAAAACCTCATCCCCTGAGCACAATGTGCAGCATCAGAAAAACATGGAAATGATAAACATCAGCATTCTGGAAAGGATGCGTGGGGGCGGGGGAAGAGGTAGAAAAGAGGAGCAACTCCTTTGGGGAGTAGAAATGCTCTTAGCGGCTTTGGTGAAAATCAAGACTCGCCAAATGGAGCACTTTGAGGACATTCGCACTCAACTCTCTTGGCTTGCTTACTTTTGTTTGCTCAGCTCTTCGCTTGGCTGGAATATCATAATATCATAAGGCTTCCAAAAGGTACACGGAGGAACTTTTATTACTTTGCCTCTTGCGCTTGCAAGCAACACACATAAACAACCAGGTGGGCCGCATACAGCGGCAAATCTTCAGCGTGGTGACCTTTTCACACAACTCATGTTCTTCATAAATATATTCTTTTTGGTGCTTGCCTTTCAATGCGTCTCTCTGCGAGCATCTGTGTCTGGATAGTCCACGTGTGCATCGCTCGCTACAACGCGGCAGAGTTGACCTTTCAATCCTTGCCTTGTCCCAGATTAAAACAGACACCACCCTCTGCTATCGAGCCAACTGATATCCACAGTGACAGTCGCACACTTTACAACACGGACACAATCTCATAACAAGAGAAGATGCAAGCAGTTTGTGATTATCCATGCTTTATAAAAAAAAAACAACAACCTCAAACTGGGGATTTCTGCTCGCCCTCGCCACGCATTGCTTTGGCAACCGTAGAGGGAAAAACAATTTAAAAGTTTGGATTCATGAGTTTTAGACAAAGCTTGCTTCACAAATAGATAGATTACTGTCTTCCAGCAGTTGTTAGCCCACGGCACGTCTCATAATGAGCATAGCAACCTCTTTATGAAAACAAGTCGGAAGACACAACCAGCAGAGCACTGACCAAAACAAAATGCACCAATTTAATGTTTGTTGCTGCAACTGTATATGTTATCATTAGCAGGGTACTGATACACACAAATAATCCACCAAATGATTTTATTCTGTGTTAAAACATGATTACTGGCTACACTCCACCACTTGAAAAAGGTACATCGCTAAAAGATGAACATCGACACTGTACAATAAAGCATATAATGAATTATGGAAAGCTTTTACGTCTTAAATGCGGCACCATTGTGTGCATCCGCCTCAGGTCCTTGTCATGGCGACAGCCAGACCAATTTTAGAACTTTCAATCTTGGTGTTTATGTGTTTAAAACAAAACAAATTGAACACTGACATCAATAAGAAAAACACTTAAAACAGTTCACCATCTACTGAGTTCTGCGGTTCGTAGTTTTGAAAGTCTCTGCCCTTTTCTAAAAGTTTCCTACTTGCACTCACAGAGGATTATTGGACCTATTGTTTGTGATGCAGGCCATTGAGTACATCAGGTAGTAAATTTTTGTCTTGGAACAAAAAGAAGAATATCTAAATAGTATCAAATAACGCACCGGACAGGGAAAATTGCTTTGAAGAGCAAAGACACAAATGTATTCCAAGACTTAAAAAATTAACATAAAACTTTTGCAAATTCTTGGAACAGGAAGGGGAAATAATAAAAAAAAGAAAAGAAAACAGAAGCTTTCTGAATCTCCAGCCGCATGGGAGGAATATTTAACTTGTGCTCTGTAGTGCATAGTTCAGAGGAGAACTGTTTGTTACAGCCTTCAGAAAAGGCTGACTGAATAGTGATCTGATTTGAACAAGCTCTCGACAGACCAGACACTCTTTTGAAAATCCGAGCAAAATTGCTCCAATCCATGTCCTCCAGAAAACAGTTAATTGTTTCGCACGGCATTATGTAAAGACAAGAAGTTGGCAAAAATAAAAAAGCTGATCTTGATGAGGGTTTCTCATAAGCATGCCGATTTATTCATGCGCGAGCGTCAAGAGCGCTTCCTTTGGGAGAGCGGAGGTCAAAGACATTAGCTCCCAGCATTGAGTAAGTGCAGAGCATTTAAGAAACTGCTGGTGATGAACCCTGACGTCTCAAAGGACGCTCGTCTAAGAAGCACACAAAGATAAAAGCACAACGTGAGCGTTTTGGCTCCGTTTGGCGTTATTAAAGAAATAATCTCACATATTTTGATGCAGATAACCGACACTGAATCGACATTAAAAAAAGCACCAAAAAAACACTAGTGACTTCACAAATTGATGTCCACAGGGATGTAAATGTGAACTTCATTTTAATTAAAGTAGGACATGTGTGCTTGGCACTGTATTTATTAATAAACTTGTTTTAAATTGCTTTTATGTTTCATGCATTTTCAGAAATCCCCCTGGGCCGCTATCAAAGCCACGAAGGTCTTAATAATCAAAGCTCTGCCTCTTATGAACAAATCAATATTACTACAAAGACAGGAGTGCGGATTAAAACAACTTTCAAGCTGCTGATTCCACTGATTTGGTGCGCTGGTTTAATTATGAAATTGCTTTGGGTTCATATTGAATGTCAACAACGTCTCATCTACGACACATAATGAGGTGCCAGATTCACTACATGGACGGGTTTTTTTCAAGATCTGAGTATTTAGAAATTGAACGACTGCATACTTGCTTCCCATACAATTAGGTAGATTAGAATCTCATTCACCACAGGATATTGTAGAAATATTTCTTTGTCATTTGGTATTTTTACAGCAATTACAAACAGGCAGTTTTGCCGTTGTGGGTGTGAACACAGTTGACTTGCTTTCCATTAAATTCAATGCAGCAGAAGTGCACAAACTTTGTGGTATGCTATGCAACCTTTTTTTACACCTCAGATTGGGTCATACAAGTAAATGGACAAGTAAAGGGTCATTGTCACTTTACATTGTCGCGAGCGAGTACCGCTAATTCCCCATCTGCAATACATTTTGTAAAACTAAATGAAAAAAGATGATGAGCAAACTATGAATACATTTACTCAACGAATATGAAACAAGATAAAACAGCAAAGTGAATTCCTAAAACTGACCAAATATTTAAGTGCTGACTGTTTGCCTACCATGTATTTGCATGCAATTGTATATTCAGCAGAGGCCACTGGGGCCATCATCACTCCTCAACATCATTCAAGATGGCCCACGAGTAAATTGATGCTATGTGAATCGGATCCAACTGATAATGAGTCAAGCAAAACACGGCAGGAGATCTAAAAAATAGGAAAGCTCAACAGTTATCTCCAGCCAAGGAACAGAAGGCATTAGGCAAGTCTGCAAAGAGATGCGAGTGCAGACATGATGTGTGTGCGATGGCTCAGCTAGGTTTATGACGCCGCTCCCGGTAGCTGTCACCGTCTCTCCCTGGTGCTTGTTGGATCCAGCTGCTATGTGAGGTTAGCCATGTTGGTGGTGGTGCTCGGACCCGCCATGCTGCTTTCACACTGCCGTCAAAGCCACTGCTGAAGGTGAGCGTGTTTTTTAAGTGTTGCACCTTTTATTGACTGTCCCTCGTGTAAGCCAACACGCCATCGACCACAATCCAAAATCCACAAATCCACCATCCACAAATACAATCCTTACCCCAAAATAATACACCACAGCTGAGCCTGATCGGAAAAATAGTATCAATAATGAAAATCATCATGTTGCCACAGCCAAAGGAGAGGCGAACCCAAGAGTACCGTATTTTCTGCACTATAAGGTGCACTGGATTATAAAACGCACTTCCAGTGAATTTTTTTATTTTAGAAATGTTTTCATAAATAGGGCGCACCGGATTAAAAGGTGCATAGAATAGAAGCTACTGCATCAAACTGGGGTTGACTAGGGTTGCGGTATGCATCCACTAGATGGTGCTGTTCTAAAGGGAATGTCAACACAGTCAATGAGGTAAAGTCCAGTTCCGTATGAAAGTGATACGGTTTGGCTTATTACTTGGTCCAGCAACCCCACTCTTTTTTTATGGTCATAAACTTTCTTTAGTTTAAAAGAAAGAAGTGAGTGTGTGCATTGATGTGCAATGCTTTGATTAGCTTCTTAGCTTTGATGCCAGGCTTGCTGCGGTGAGGGATGGGCGGTTCACTGTGACTGCCTACCGATAGGCTTACATGTATGTCAATGAAGTGATTCTAGCCTATAGAAAAAATGTTTTTTTTTTAAATGTCATGCGATCGACCAGTATTAGCTTACTTTGGCTGACCACGATTGCCGTAATACTGAAAGCGATGCGACTTTGTAATTTACTAGTCGTACTAAAACGTACTGAAACATTTTGGCAGAGCGCCGTGTACAACCAATATGGATCAATAAATTTATCAATTGATCCATATATAGGGTGCTCTGCATTATAAGGGGCACTGTGGTTTTTTTGATGAATTTTAAGTTTTTAAGTGTGCCTTGTAGTGCGGAAAATACGGTATGCCTTTGATTATTCCATTGTCTAAAGTGCCATTACGGCCAATGGGCAAGTTGGAGTTGAAAGCAGTATATAAATTCTGAGACAAAGACTGACAATTGCTTTCGGAATAGCTCTCTAGTGAGTGTTATTGGTGAAGAAGATTCATTGGAGTCACTTTTCTCGTTACACCTGTTACATGTAAATCTGTCATTGTTTAGCTTTGTGTGATATTTTTCAGAAAAAATAGGCTATCACACGTGATGCGGAACCTGCATGAGCCTTTCAGAAGGAATCAATGTAAACAAGTGGGATTTTTCTGTGTGCGTGTGTGTGTGTGTGCATGTGTGTGCTTGTTTGTATTCACACGGTGAAGTGCCTGGCCGCAAACAAATAGTCAGATGAGTAACACAGTTTGCGCCGGCTTCTAGTGTGATAAAATACTTGTCCGCCAATTGCTTTCAACACCAAATGAGTGAGCCTTGTTAAACTATACACCCTGTAGCTTTTTGCTATTCCCGATTCCACTGCTACTGCCGCAATTTCTACATTTGATACTGCAGCAGTGTTGTTCAGATGAAGCCACAGTGGAAATGTCAACCTTTTTTTTTTTTTTTTTTATGACTGAGGTGGAAAAATAATTGCAAAATTAATGAGCACAAAAATACTTTGAGCATCAATCTTTATGAAAGAAAATTCAATTCTTATAAGTGAACTGACTAATACATAGGAAGTGGTCTTTTTTTTAATACCTATTTTTTACAACCTCATCTCCTTAACTTCACCTCCAAACAGCTGAAAAAACACAAGATGCATTTAAAATTCATTGGCTGTGTTGACACCCTGTGCCACAGCTGGTTCGGTTGGTAAATGAAAGAGTGTGAAATTAAACAAATTAATTCTGCTTTTTTTACTGGCTGACAGCCCTGCTATGTGTCGCTATAGCTCAGCGTGTGGCAAGGGATGAAGGTGGGAGAGGCACGGTAGAAGGGCAAAATCAGGTGACAACTGTCAGGCCCAGGCGTGATGCTCGACACTAAGCCTGAGGGGATACCAGCAGTGTAAAGATACTTGGAGATGGCAAATAGACAAGGACGGATGGGAGGAGATGTGGGATGTGATAAAGAGAGGAAAACAATAGATGGTAGTTGTGAAAAGGAAAAATGGTAGTGGAGGTGTGGTTCTTGCAAATTGCAAGTAACTGCTGCTGATGTGCTGCCTTTTCAATTACCCACAGCACAATTTCACAGGTCTAGAACTAATGTGTCGCTGTCAGTATCATTTAGGCTTGCACTGCTCTCTGCCACAAACCCTCTGCATTCTCCTTCTCCAACTCCTACACCTTCTCCGTCACTTCCACAATCTCCGTCAGCTTTTGAATGGTTAAGCCTTGTCGTGTAAATATGGAATATTCCACTGAGATATTTGCACTGGTAGCCTTGGAGGGTTGATTTTTATTGACCATGACGGTCAATGAGCTCATATGGTAAGAGCAAGGCAGGGGAAGTTTGTGTGTTTAGCACATTTCATGTACTAGACAATTCAAAGTGCTTTGATGATGACATGATTATTATTATTAGATGAATTTTTTTTAGACCTCCAGTTTTATGGAGGTCTAAAAGGAGAGAGTTGCAATAATCTAGACAGGAGCTGACAAGCCTGTGGACAAGGATTGCGGCAGTGTGAAAGGGGGTCAGGGAGGGGTGAAGGCAGTTGATGCTACATGAATGGAAGTAAGCGGACAGGGTAATGTTATTGATGTGGGATTGGGAGGTTAGTGTGCTGTCAAAGATGACACCCAGACTCTCAACCTGAAGGGGTAGGTGAGTATTTGTCTATGCTAAGGGAAAGAGTGATCTTGTTACTGATGAAGGGAACTTCAGTTTGGTTGCCTTTTGTTTTGAGTTAATCTGGTTATTTTAGACATCTGTGATTGAGGTGGGTTGCAAAGTGGACGGTAGGAGGTAGAGCTGGATGTTCTCTGCATAACAATGAAAGTGAATATTAAATTTATGGAAACTTGTCAAACGGGAGCAGGTAAAATGATGACGAGGAGGGGCCCGGGATAGATCCCAGGGGGACAACTAAAGTGACGGCAGATGGAATGGATTTGAGTAGTATAAAGTGAGTGTGGCCAGAGAGGTAAGACGGAAACAAGCCAAACGGTGGGTGGGTGACACCGATGGAAATTTAAAATAAAAAATGTCAAAATGAAAAGCTCAACTGTGCATCGGCAAACTGAGCAAGCAGCCAGGCCTCGCCTGCATTTTCAATGAGAAAAGATCAGGAGGAAAAACCACCTACATCATATTCTTCTGGATTTTTGTATAAATAGCTGTCAGCTGACAAATGACCTTGGTTTTTAGTATGGCCCATCTGGTGCTGAAAGCAATTTGCCAACAACCATGCATAGAGCAACTGGACTTGCGTGGTACTACATTATATTTAAATAACTTTCGGCACTACGTGAGTAATATACTGTACCTTACATGAGGAATGAATTTTAAAAAGAACAAGCTGCCGGTTAAGCAGTTTTGGAGGCTTTTGGACTTTAATTAACTGTCTGAGCATAATTAATTGTTCTTTCTGCTCTTTGTTAGCATTCAAGCGACAACAAAAAATGATGCGATGCACCAGGGTAAAACTCCTACGTTAATTCTGCCTCGGGGAATACTTGCATTTAAATGAAGCTATTTTGATAGAAATGTTGTTAATGTCAATGATAAAACAACAAATGTAAATAAGCATTAAAGCACACATGAGACATGCAGCCTCTGTTAAAGATACACCATTAAAAGACTTGTGGTTCATTAATGCACTGATACCAAACTGGCTTTTATTCAACGTTCTGACTATGAATACTAGTCCAGTAGCCTTCACTATGATGGGTTAGAGGGGTTAAAAGAATGGAGAGATAAAGGGGTTCACAGGGGGGTTCAGATGATTATTATTCATTTGGGCCATGTTGTGAATAATTTATCTCTAAGATGAGGGGCAGCTCTGGGTCCATAATGAAGCACAAGTCAGTTTAAAAGACTTTCAACACTTTAAAAGACTTTCAATACTGTATACTGGCACCAATCTGCCAAAGAAAAGTATCTCTAAATTCTATTTTCCTGTACGCAAATGCATAACCCCATCAAACCACCATTAGTGACCCAAGGCGAGCTGCGTTAATCAAAGTTTAACCCAGACCCCATCTTGATGGGATATGACCAACTCATGGGGGTAGATAGTCGGGTGCCGTCATCTGGTGCATCGTCGGCCTGAACAGCTGCAAGAATCTGTCAAGGAACTGAGTGCTGAGTCGGGGGAAAGAGAAGCAAAAGAGAGAGGGAAGAGAAGAAGCAAGAGCCAGTCTGCAGTGCTTTGATAAGACGTATTGTTTCATTATCTCTCTCTTGCTCTTTCTTTCCCCCGAGGCCAAGTCCTGAGTTGGCAAGCAGACAGAGAAAGACACATACATACGCACATTTTTCAGTATTATGCACACTGGACAGATAAAAAAAAAAACAAGTTGGAAGAGTCAAAGGCTGCTTATCACGTTAGCACTAATCTTTTTTTTTTTTTTAGGTTGTTTTACCTTTCACTTGCCTATTGAGTTCTCTAAGACTTGTGCTATTTAGGATCAAAGCTAGGTGACCTGGAGCCGCCCACAGTTGACTTTTTTTGTGTAATGATTCTTTCACAATCAATGTCAGAATTTGGTACAACAGGTCCAAGCATTTGCGAAAAGGACATGCAGTCAAGTGAGTCTCCTTTCTCACTCGTTTTGGATAAGAGGGATGTCTTCAAGTGTGTCTTGCCAAACACCACTTGAATGAAGTATTGCACACTATTTATTTTGACCAAACACCTATAACGGCTGGAATGGCTTCATTACATTTCTATTCATTTGAGTGGGCAAATAAAACCTCGATTTGCAAGCGTTGCAAACGGAGTCATGGAATGAATAAAAGTCATCACATAAAATTCCACTAGGTAGAATCAACATACAAAAAAAGCAACTATGTGATCTTAACATCTTAGTATATTTGTACTAAACTAAATAAATGATACCCAAATATGATTAATATTTAAATGTTCACATACAGTATTGAAATCCAAATTATAACTGGGAAGTCGCATTTTTCAAACTGGACCACAACTGGACCATGAAAGGTGGGAGAAGAAATGAAAATGTGCGTGGAGAAACGGTGACATCAAAACATTATTAACAACCACTTGATTGCAAAAATATGAACAGTAAAGAAAAGGGCAAGTCAACTCTGAGAGTAATCCAGTAATAGCATTGACATTTTTCAACACCATCGTTATCCTGCTCCACTTAGAGCAAAGTATGAGGTCCTAAAAGACAAATTCATGAATTTATGTCTGACATATTATTGCAACTGTGCATTTTTCCTTTCTTTTAAAACACAGGCAGGCCTCTCTCTCACTCAAATGGCCTGCCTCCCTCGCAGAGTTAAACAGCAGGGGGTACTTGGCAGGAACCATGCGGCCGTCCTCATCCCTTCATATTTCATTAGCGCTTCCTGTTTGCACCCGCTCTCTCAACAGACTCCCTCAGGGATGTGCAACAAAGACAAAAAAAAAAAAAAGATAGTGTGGGAGGGAAAAGGTTTGAAACAGCAGCATGCATAGACACATCTGTGGACTGGTTCCTCATCTACAAGCAACTGTTTTGGCTCCTGCTATTTTTGTTTATCGACTTGAAGCAGTTATCATTGTTTTAGTTTTAAATCACAAGCTTTTAAAAACATTTCAAAATGCTTAACACGTCCTTATTTTTAGGAGTAGGATGAAATGGATATGAAGTGGAGAGTGACACGAGTGATATCGCAAAGATGTGTCAAACTGATTAATATTGTAAACTATTTAAAATGATTAATGCCCTTGGCAATTGCCTAGAGTAAAAGAGTTACAAGGATTCACTTGTTCCACAATCCTCTAAAAGGATTTTCAGGACTTTATCTCGCTCAGGAAATAGAAGACTATTTTTGGATGACGATAAACATTAATATTAAAAATCTTTGGCATGACTGAGTTTTCCCCCTGCGTATGGGAAGGATAAAATTCTAAAACACTAAATTGGCATTAGCACTAAAGAATATTTTTTTTATCAAAGAGAGAATCATGAAGTTCTGAAATGAACATATGATGTTGGGACATCAAGTGGGCATGAGTCAATAATTGCCCTCTGCTGTGCACCATAAAAACAGGAATGAAGAGAATGCAAACAAAAATTATGCAAATTCCAAATGGAGAGCAGCCTTTCCTCAATGAGGGCAGGGAATATGCCAACAAGAAGCCAGAAAAAAAAAACAGACAACGTGAAGATCAAGGATGAGGGCAATATTATAAGGAGGCATAAGAGTATGGAGAGCTAGCCATGAACGGATTGACAAGTATCTAGTATTTGCTGATTTGGCGCTTAGCAAAAGGCAACTCAAGAATGAAAACCTTATTTTCTAAATGCCCGTCTATTGTGGTGTACACACCCATGGCAATTGATAATACATCAACAGAAATCAGTTCAGCGCTATGGTGTAACTGGCTCAATATGTACAAACACAGAAACACATTTCCCCTGGCTGCCATTCTTAAGAACTGCAATGGGTTCAAGCAGAGAGCACCCTGCATGCTAATGAGGGAGAAAACACACAAAACTAATATTTGGAGTCCATTAAAAGGTTGATTTCGGGTAGCGCTGAGGCTAAGCGTACCAGCAGGCATTCGTTACTGAACGTTTGTTTGTGGGTTGCAATTTAGGATCATTCGTAGAACCTTTAGTGAGACAGTAGGCAATGAAAGGCAGTGTATGGAGTTGTGTTTTCTTAAAAGGATTAGCCTACCTCTATCGGGTGTGTATTTGTACGTAACACAAAATTCAACTTAAGATATAATCAAGTACTAGCAGACCACATATCAGTGAAGTCAACTCTACATGAACCTTTAATTTAGAAAGTATTGGCTTCTGAAAATCATTCTGTACTCTATAGGCTAAAAAGTAAGAAAAAATATCCCTCCCCGTTCAGAGATTTAAAAAAAATAAATAACTGATTCATGAAGCACAGTTGAAGCTTCAATTGTCCATCACTACCTTACAGTATATGGGTTACATGGCACAGCCATATTTAATTTCTGTTCTATAGACACTAGGCGAGTAAACTTCCTCAACTTTTGAAGAGCCCAGTCAAGTTCTTGTGGCCATGCCAGTTACTTTCACATAACTTTAAAAATTTTTGACTGTGACCTCACAGACAGACTGAATGCTGCGCACTGAACCAAAACATATTCTGTAGCTCTAATTGCCTTCATCCTGGATTTACATGCTTTTCTGTGATTGGGCTTTAAAAAGCAGCACTTTCTCCCAAGTGGTGGGCAGAAAGCCACAGATGAGGTGCCACTCTGCAGGGAAATTGTCCTGAGGTGACTGGAAGCAAGCCAGAAGGGTATGTGGTATGTGGTGTGTCACTTTCATTTACTCCAAGCGCCCACACGCGGTTCATAATATTACAGTGAATCTGCTGAGTCGAGCGAGATAGGGAGCCATGTGAAAGTGGATTTGAACTACAGCTGACAAGCAAATGTGTGAGGCAATAATGGCACAGGTTTAATAAAGACTGCATCATTTCAGGCTTTCCTGAAAGACCAGAGAATTAAGAAAATCTTCTTAGACTTCTACTTGTGGAAATGCAGCATCTTTGAAACTATTTGTCACCTGCTCATCCTATTGTAGGCCATCCGTATCGATCTTGCGGACAGTGGCGGCTATTCCCAATAACTGTTATTTTAGCCCATTTACCTCAGGGGACCGCAAGATTATAAATGACAACTGTATCTCTCCAGCCACCTCCTAATTTGACGCCAAAGCTATCCAGAGAACCACAAAGAGTTTATCTTTTGTGCTGAATTGTCAGACTCCATTAAGTGCTGGGCCAGTCTTGAGCACATGTGGTTAACCAGGGAGGCTGCAGATTAAAACATGACTTTGCTTTATGTGAGTATAATCAGAGTGCACATCTGTGTCCCTGTCATTGATTTAATAACTCTGTCCATCCGCATAATTTCCATGAAACGTCTGCATAGACAGAACGTACTGTATTTTGGGACCTTGACATCCACTTGGTTTGTTTATTCCTTTTTAAGTATGTCATTATTCCCAAAACTGTGACGAAATAAAAGAAAACCTAACGTAACTTTGTAAGGTTAGATTGTGTGTGTGTGTGTGTGTGTGTGTGTGTGTGTGTGTGTGTGTGTGTGTGTGTGTGTGTGTGTGTGTGTGTGTGTGTGTGTGTGAGTGAGTGAGTGAGTGAGTGAGTGAGTGAGTGAGTGAGTGAGTGAGTGAGTGAGGTTGTGAGAGAGAGAGAGAGAGAGAGAGAGAGAGAGAGAGAGATACGTAGATAGATGATGGATGGATGGATGGATGGATGGATGGATGGATGGATGGATGGATGGATGGATGGATGGATGGATGGATGGATGGATGGATGGATGGATGGATGGATGGATGGATGGATGGATGGATGGATGGATGGATGGATGGATGGATGGATGGATGGATGGATGGATGGATGGATGGATGGATGGATGGATGGATGGATGGATGGATGGATGGATGGATATGTAGATATAGATAGACATAGATAGACAAAAATAGACATAGCTAGATATAGATAGATATAGATACGTAGACATTGATAGATATAGATAGATAGCACTGCCAACATCAACAAAATAGCGCTAGACACTGGGGATATCAGATGAAAATGGGCAATTAGCAGAATAGCATCAGCTAGCAAGCCTCACTTGCCGAAGATCAATAGTTATTTACTACTTCCAAGTGGCTCGAGACAAAGAAAAGAAAGAAGGCAAAAGAGAGCGGGTCAGTATATGAGAGTCAAAGAGAGATGCTGAGTAACAGGGAAATCAATTCTGTGTACCAAAGAAAAAAAATCACCCAACACCAACGCTGCAAGGACACGAGAAAATGTCTGAGCGAAACAAAAAAAAAAAAAAAAAAAAAAATGTGTTATGTTATAATCACTTCATCCATCTTTTCCTTGGTGTTGCGCGTACCAAATGTTTGTGCTGCTTGGTTACTTAATTATTCAGAGATAGTAATACCCGGTCTTGACTTGGATGATGTTGCCGGGTTACCAGCTACTTTGCAGAAGAAATGTCATCACACCTCTCTTAACCAAAGAATGTGTGGGAGGATAAACAAGGCAGGAATCAAACGCACGCGTGTAGGTGTCCGCAAAGGAAGGAAGGAAGGATGTTGGAAAGAAGGTGATAAGTTGAACAAACCTATCGAATAAGAAAAAGTGGTCTGAGGCCAAGACTTGGAAAATAAAATTATTTCTGCTGTTGCCTATACTAGCTGGCTGTGGGTGGAAGTCAAGTATTGCCAGTAAATCTTCATACATCCAAACACAGTCGAAATAGTATGTTCGGTCAGCAGTAGGTTCTGGACTCCCTAGTAAATTAAAACTTTATGACCATGAATAAGTGTGGGACATGGTTGAAAGGTGTCACTCCATTGAAGTCATTATCAAGGTAGAAATGATGTTCAAATTATATCTAAATGAGTTAAATATTTCATTAGCAAATCTCAAATGACAGACACAACAAAAGAAAAACAAAGATATATCTTTTGTACAGCTCGAACTCAAAATTGATAATCATTGTTATTTTTATGCAAAAGTGTGCCAATCAACACAAACAACATTGCTGATTTTATTTTTTTTAAAAAAACAACAATGTAATTTGGTTTATTTTTAACATGATGAAAAGTATTTATTTTGGAGGTACAAGGATTTTGCCTGACACTGACAATATATGTATTAATTTATTTTAAACCTCATGGGCTTCTCCTCCTGTATATGGTAATGTATTATTTCTGTTTTTTGTAAGGTTATCTTCACTATTTTGCGGTTGCATTATTTTCCCTTTAGACACATTAATTTAGCAGACAAATTGCTGTTCATATGTAGTTGATAACTCCGTTGCGACGCGGTTAAAAGTGTACTGTACTACCACAGACATCTAATTTGGAGTAAGAAAAGAAACAAAATAATCAGCCACTATGAATTAGACATGGTGGTAGTTTCATGCAGCCTTCTTGCTCAGCTGCTTTGTCTGTATTAAATATTTACACCAGCATCTTTATAGGCCATTGTTAATTACACATGACGACAACCAAAGGTCTCTTTCCAGAATTTGCTTGCCAACTTCAATTAGTTTATGCAGACTGCATTAGCGACGCCGATAGGCGATGTAATAAATTCCTTCTTCCAAAATGTTACCTGCGCCATGTCTTGCTTTCTTATTTCAATGGCCAATCAGACCACTACTTGGTTAGCTTAATTCAGATTTAGTTTTTGTACAGCGCTTTGAATATTACATTTCTATTGCTTATGAGTTCATCTTTGCAGGCTCTTGAATGTTATGTTGTTCTAAGATTCTGGCTTTTTTCCTCAATCTTGGATTTTTTCTTTGTCAGGCAACTTGTTTTTTTATAGTTTTAAAAATGGTCTGAATAAAAAAATATTTTATTTTTCAGAGAATCCTGATATTTGACACAAAGTGGCCAATGTAGCAGTAGCCTGAATTTATTTATTTATTTATTTATTTATTTATTTATTCATTCATTCATTCATTCATACAGGTTGGACAATTTACTCTTAGAGATTATTCACATAACGCACACTAAATTTATGAGGTCTCCCGGGGTCAAAGAACAGATATTTTATTGTCCTTGACTGCAGAATAGATTTAATAATGCTACCAAATATTTTTCCATGCAAGTCCATCAACTAATAGAGTGGATCATATGTAATACTGAATTAGGTTATAAAATGAACTTTCCCTACTTTGGAATCTGAAGCTGTAAACGAGCTCCAACAATGCTACTGGATAAGATAAAATATCTCAGAGCTGAGAAATTGAATACCTAATATGTGACGCTGCCGTCCAAATGGAAGGAACCAACGCATTTATAAGTGAGTTGAGGGCCTTGTACGAAGGGTGGGGTGGGGGAGTCTAGGTAGTGTAAACACACAAGCATACATGGATTGGGCTAATATCCAGTTTGTTACTTCTCGCTTCAGCTACACGGCGGCTGCAACGCAATTTCTTCCAATTGACCTCACTGCCACTGGCACAATCACTCTCCACCGGCGACACAACGGCCCTGGAATACGGAGCAGTCTGCGCTGAAAAGAGGTGGGGATTGAACCGACCACGAAGCGGAAATGAGATGAATTAGAGAGCGAGGGGGAGGAGGCACGAGGAGGTGAAAGAGTGAATTTATTCGGTGGCGTAGTGGCAGTGACAAAGCACAACCATTTAGAGATCAGCTCAAGAGGAAATTACGAGCATTACAGCCAGCCCGGCTTGTTTCCGCACTTTTCTTTCTGGCTTTCAGTTGTTTCATTCTGACTGTTGGCAATAATGAAATGAAAATGTAAAACTATGAAGCTACTGTAAAACACACACACACACACACACAGATTTCCAGCCTCAGCTGGAATCGTGTCGGTGATTTAAACACGCATTACCACAATTCTAAGATTCTGTCCGTATACAAATGTCAATAAGTAATGTTGCAATAACACAAACATGAGGGAATTGCCCAAAGGCCGGGAGGCAGAATTATGAGTGCAATAGTCCAGCCAAAGGCTAAAAGGTTTTATAACGGCAAAGGATTTCCAATAAAAGTGAAGTTGGAGCCCACTAAGAGCTGCACTCTAGTGTAATAGGATTAGTAGAAGTCGAGAGCACGGCCATCTTAACTCTTTATGTTGCAGAAATCGCTGAGAAGCATCTCTGCCATCGTCAATAAAGCTCTGCTGATGGAGCAACAAAGATCTTGACCTGCTTCATCACATGACCTGCAAGCACACACACACACGCACACACAAACACAGATGTGGTCGCCCTGTGGAGAAAGAACCAACCACAAGCTGTGGTTTCCATGTCCCCTCAACTTTGACAATATTCCCGGAAAGATGAGGAAAATGAGTATTACAGATGCGATTTAAATATTGAATTGCCTTTTGTCTCATTCTCCTTTCTGAGACAACCCCCCTGTCCCCCCTCCAAGTTCCCCTGCCGCCCTTACTACTTTGCTTACAGCAACTTCAGGGTGCCTGGGCTCTGTTTTTTTTTGTTTCTTTTTTAATTAAATTAGGCACAAGTGAGTTGATTGATTTGTGATCTGCTCTTTAGAGAAAACCAAGGTGCCAGGTAGCATGAGGATTGGTAAAATATTGATTTATGTTTCCAAGGTGTAGAATGTGTAAAGTCAAGGATGCTTTTCGTCCTTCATTCCTGTGATGCGTTTCTTTCTCTGCCGCCTTGTGTTGGCTCAAACTGTCACAGTGACTGTTTGGCTCTCTATTAGAGACAGCAGATGTGCAGGGTATTCTCACTGGATATGTGTGTGGGAGCTCGTTGCTAACTTGGCATGCTCATGTTGTGTGACTCAGACCACATACAGAATGTTTGAAGACACATGAACCTGCAGGAATATATATATATATTTTTTTTAGCACACTTATTGACAATGCCTTTTGTAGTTTGGTTTGAGCTTCCCCAAAGTCCCAAAGGCTCAATGGGTCTTTCAATTTGAAAACATCACAGCAGATCCCCAGTGCTGTGGTACCATGAGCCCCGCTCCTTTACCATATGAAGACAAACTGGGCTAGGGAAGGGGTTAACCACTACTGGGAGTCCGGCCGCTGGGGAACGGTGATTAATGAGTGATGAAATTGCAAGATTTATATTCACCACTCAGGGTAGGGAAGCTTAATGTAAATCAATCCCAGGTATCGAGAAGAATGGGGAGGAGACAGGCAGCCACTTCTTGGGGGACTGTGGGTATCTCTGAGCTAAGGTCATAATAAAAGATAATTCAATATATTACTGCCGTATGTGAATGTATGCCGCCCGAAGACAAAAACGCTACACTGCCTCTACTTTTCAGAGGCCATGTCTTTTGACAGCTGGAGGTAAATAAATGAAAATAATTAACTTCAGCACATATTCTGGAAGTCAAAACAAATAATTTTGTGATGCTTACATTGGACTATTATTTGCATCTTGTTTTCTGACAGAGTAGGTATACGCTCAAGCCATGTTTGATGTTTGATGATCATGCTAACATGTATTCTGGGTACTGTACTCGGGTTTTCTACATGATAAAACTAAATTGTATAAAATTCCGTGCCAGTCAAAAATGTTTGCGTGTAACTAGTGCATTTTGCAATGTTATGATCTTGCAACACTAATGATGGCACATTAATATCAAATGGCGCCAAGACAGAGCTCGTCAACAACTGTCATGGTGACCCTGTTATTTGTTCCTCCACGCTCAGTCAGCTCGTCACTGTTCACTATGACTTCTGAGTCGAGTCCTAATTTTCAGCTCTCAAGAGTCAGCTCTGGCGCATGCTGTGACACTTGGGGAGGCCTTTCATGCCACTCTCACACACTGAGACTTTGTTTGCAGTCACACTCCGCCGGGACGTGCCATGAAAACAAAACGAGAGCTGCTTGGTTGCGGCTATCTCACTGTTGAAGCAGACGCACATATGTGATTAAGGGGATTCACACATTGTGTCTTTCAAACAAACACTTGTGGAAAACTACTGTGTAAACTACGGCACGAAGTAAGGACAAAATTAAATACAGAGTTTGGAAGCTTAGCGAGAGAACTGAATATGTAGGAGTGAGGGAAGCGGCATGAAAGATGCAAGGTGACTCGGAAATATAAAGGACAAGAACAAAGTGAGGTGACAGAGGAGATAGTACGAGAGTGAGACAGAGTGCAAAAGACAAGACAACGTGAGGGAAACACTTGAAAAGCAAAGAATCAGTCTTCACCAAGGAGATTTAGAATTCTTCTCGCCGTCCTGTCTGTGCATTGTCCGGCTTCTCAACTGTGAAGTTCGGCTTTTCTAAAGCTGTCACATAAGCATTCATTTGGGGCTTGAACATTTTCTTTTCCATTTTTGTTACTGCCTTTCGTAACTCAAAGTCCCTCCTTCTGCTCAGAGCACGGTTCTGCATGAGTGAGCGTTTTCACATCTTCCAACTTTAGTGCCAGCGTTCCCCCAATGGGGTCTGAAGTAATATTGAAAATCCACAGCTACTCTATAGATAATTTACAGTAAAGCTAATCATTCATAAACACAGTGTGCCAATCCACCCTGTGATTCAAGTCGAGCATGACTCCAACCAAATGCATTTGATGAAACACTCCAGCATAAAAAAAAAAGACATAGGGTGAGTTTAATTAAACAATGCTAATGAGCAACTAATTGAAAGCTTTTCGATCAAAACAAGTCTGTAATTACCTGGAGCAGAGATGGATAATGAGCACACAACAATCACTGGCAGTCAGGCAACCCCACAGAGGCCTGAGCAGATCAATTCCCTTCTTATTAATAGACCACTCTTTTCTTTTTGCCTCCCAGACTCCCTTGGTGTGCTTGGCTGTGGCTCTTTCAAAGTAGCGTACCATTCAGATAACTGAGAAGTAACAAAAGACCTCAGTAGGAGGCACTTAAGGAGAACCCTTCATCAAACATCAATTATGCTCAAAGGTGGAAAAGAACGCGCTATACTTATTCCCTTACAGTTCCACAATTCTTTGCTGACAGATCGTCGAGGTTGTTTGTCTTTCTGGCAAAAATCCTGGCTGCCGGGGTCAATGTCTTTGGAGAGCGCGGGAGTCACCATGTCAAAGTAGAGCTGATGTCAAGAAGTAAAGCGTAACCGAAGCTTATTTCCAAAGTGCATCCCATCTGGGACAACACAGTTTGAGTGGGCATGTAGGCGTGACAGGTAAGTGTGTGAGCAAGGGATGAAAGACTGAAATATTACAAGTGTGAAATCCTACTGATAGACATAGAAGCCCAAGGGCCTGTTAGATAAGAAGGAAGAAACCATGACTGAAAGACAAAGGCATGAGAAAATGAACAGAACAGAGCAGCACATCTGAATAGAACAAATGGCCAGAAGGTAGAAAGTTAGCTGTGCGGGACATGCAGAGATAAGAGAGATAAATAGATGGAAAGATTCTCTGGAAAACTCTTCCTTTTGATCCCCCTAATTCAACAGACGCTATTTAGTCAGTTGATTTCTAGGGCTCCAACTAACGATTATTCTAATAAACAATTAATCAGTCGATTAATCAATTAATCGGACTGTTAAAATTTCAGTTTCCTTCTATTAAAAACAAGGTATTATTTTAAATTGACTATGCAGAAAATCCACAAAAGTAAAAGAATTAACATTCATTTAATGGTTTCATGTGCAAAATGCCTGCTAATAGGCGAACATGTTTTATTTTCATTCAACACAAAGTAAATGAGTGCTTTTATGATAAACTACAGAAGTGAGAATATGATGGTTATAATAATTGTGGAAAGGCTGGAATTATGAGGATTTGGGTCATTATAAATACAATTAGGTCAAAATAAAAAAAAGAATTGATTTATCAAAATAATTGATGAATTGGATAATCGATAAATTGTTGCTTAATCTCTATTGTTTCACTTCTAGTAATTGAAATATTAGATTTTGACTTTTACACAACACATACTACTACTACTAATTATTATTATTATTATTATCATTATCATTATTATTATTATTATTATTACCACCAAACTGAAAACTGCAGTGGGTCCGGTTCAAAGAAAATGCCTGGTGTAGAGCCATTTGCAAAATTCCCAAACACACAAAACAAGTCTTGCACTGGTGCAAAAATCACAATGTCGATTTTTACGCTTGATCACAGCTGCTCTGGCAATGAATATGGAGTCCTAAGAGTCTAAGCCAATCAATGATTCATTAACAGAGTAATTAAGAGGTGTGGCCCTGCCCTGTTGCCTTATACACAACGTACGAGTACCATTAAGTCTGTCTTATATCACAGCTGCATTTGAACAGCATATATAAAAATCTCTGTATATGCATAAACACAGTACAAATACAGATAAATCCCCAAATACAGCACATTTCAACAATACCATGGCACACATTCACCTCGTGTTCACGTTTGCTTCTGTAAAGTGATTTTAGTAAAGCTCCAGCTGCTCGAAATGGGATAAAACATCAGACCTGGGCTGGCAGCAACCTGCAATCACACAACATGCTTCTGCCTCCTTTCTCACCTCCTCTCATCTGCTTGCTTTTGCTTCCAGCCTCATAGCAAGGGGGAGGGCACGCCGATAAGGCTGCCTCCTCAGGAAATGGGCTATCACAGTTTGGCTATGCCTTTGCCTAGAATGTCTGAAACAATTCAGTTCATCTGAAACTGAAAACCAGTCCGGGGTGTAGCGCCACCCATTGTCTGAACTTACAGCCTCTGGTTACCCGTGAGGAGCTAATGAGGACACGTGAGCTAGATAATGGGTTCCGCTATATATTACCATAGTGAAAAGTTGACTAAAATTGACAACCACTGAAATGCAAGTTAACTGTTTGTTTTTTTTGTTGTTTTTTTTTTTAAATGACAGCTCTTTTGCACAAGGCATAGTTCAAATCGAACAATGGAGTCAAAACCTTACCGGTTTGCGTGTTTTAAAGGACAGGCCCGTTTTAATCACCACTTCCAATCTTGATTGGACCCTAGGTTGGCTGACTCTTGACTTTGATTGGCTTTTAGACAAAGTATAAGCCTCAGGGTTCACATTTTCCAATTTGCCCTGTAAATATTTACATGGTGCATCTAAAACAAATGTAAAAAGAGACTGTTTGTGTGGTAATAGATTGGGCAGACTGTCTGGTTAGATGAAGATCAGATTACATTTTATGACCAATTTTTGTAATTGTTGGGAACCAGGTAATTACTTTTCCTTAAAACCTTATGGTGAGATGAGAATTCAACCCAACTGTGCATTTTGTTTACTATCTATTAGCATTTTAGTTCAATTTATTATTGTTTCAAATTCAATGGCATTATATAATGTCTTCAAACTTTTGACTGGTACTGTATGTGACGTGAACAGAATAGTAACGATTGCCTATACCACTTAAGAAATCACTGGGGCAGTGGTGCAAATCTAAAGTTGAGAGTGGTTGACTGAAATGTCAAGATTGGAAAATTTAAAACATTGTTTGCTCCCACTGGTGGATGTGATCATATCGGCTTAGCCAAAGCATGTTTATCTGAATATCTTTATTAGATTTTTCCATGGGGCAAAGGTATACAAGATCAGTGATTTCAGAGCACCACCAATATTGACAAGAAAATAGGTTTGGGCTGCATGTATTTTTTTTCTGCAATGCAGCATTATTTCAGTCAGAAAATAGAACAAAATTGAAAAAAATGTGTATTGAATCATACCATACGCTATTAAGATTCCCTCATCTGCAATTAGGGCAAATAAATATTTCTTTTTGACAGACAGTTTTTCGCATTCTTAAAATGGAAGACAAAGTGTTGAAAAGAAACAAGAAAGAGGCTTCACGCCGTGTGTTTACATGCCTGGGAGACATGTTGCATGTCTGGGTTACACTGATGCTTTATGCTCTTTCTGGGGCACATCTCAACATGCCAGAGTCAAACTGGATCACAGATTAGGTACTCCGATCGGAACAGATGGTACTTTCACTCATTATCATTCAGGATCCTGTTTGATGGTGGAAAAAGAAGACAGTTCCAACAATTCGCAGGGTTGAAGACCTCAGCTTACAGAATTGTTTTTTTTTTTTTAGCATTCTAAACAAGGTCACGTTTTATTAATAAAAATAGTCTACTTTGAAGTAGACCGTATAGCCTGATGACAAAAAAAAGACTTCTGAGTGATTGACCCAGCTGACCTTGCAAAATATATAAATGTAGTATTATGAATACATGCTATACTGCTGTATTACAATATTTAATACATCAATTTATTTCATATTCTTTATTATATTAATATAGTTCTGTGATTAAAGTTTATTAATAAGGTACCAAGGTACAAACGTTTCTCCGGTTGTCGAAAAATATATTTTATACTTCTGATTTTCATTATATTTTATGGCTTCAACCATAAAGGAAAAAACACATTAATTGGATGAGTAGTCCTAAATTACCGTTTATAGCAGGGGTGTCAAACTCATTTTTTTCGCGGGCCGCATTGTAGTCAGTTTCTTTCGGAGGGCCATTATGACTGTCAACCCAAATAAATGTATGAGCACCCCATATTATATACAGTACAAGCTACAAAACAAAATGACAAATAACTCGTTTTCAAATGAGACGAGTAAAAACTGGTCAAATATTTTTAAAAAAATGATATTATTAAAAAGGAAGACAATTTGCAATTCTAGTGATGACAAGCGAATTTGATGCACGATTTGTCTTCACGGGCCGCATAAAATGATGTGGCGGGCCATATCTGGCCCCCAGGCCTCGAGTTTGACACCAGTGGTTTATATTGTGGAAACGTCACCTATATCACCATTACTGATCAATTGGTGTAGACCACAGAGGTAGCAGCAAGTTCCTTGATATGCTATATTGATATGCTATCTTGAGCAATGATACACCTCAAATGTCTGCCATAAAGAAGTACTCCACTGTTATGTATTCCTGGATGTGTTGTGCTAGAGGATGGGAACTGATGATACATGAGTTTAGTTAGTAGAGCCTTTAAGCGATATCAAATGAGTATTCTGGCTCCAATAGGCAGCATTGGCCCTCAGGGTCAAATAACAGGTCAAACCAAGTCTTCCGAAGATGAAAGATCATTGCAGTCTCGTAACCCACTGGGTCTTACTATCATCACTAGATATGTTTTTCACACCATTGCCTTGGGATGGAATAAATGGACCTTTAGACCAAATAAATGGCTGGTCTGAAGAAGGCCTTGCTGCACTGCAATGAGGGCAGGACTTTATGAGTGGCTGCTGTTCAATAGTGAAGACAATGTGATTTTATTTTGGTGGCCTCACCGAGACCTTTTCGGAATGTGACGTGAGCTCAGTCTTGAGCAGTAGCCACTGGAAAGATAGACAGTCAAGATGATGACTTCAGCTTGGATCACTTACACACAGGAAATGTTTTAAATTCAAGCATTTAACATCAGGAAGTTTAGAAAGGGGAACATCAACTTCTTATTGTTGATATTAGAACCTCCCCACTAAAAAAATACAATTCAGCAAGTGCACAGAAGACTCAGGTATCCCATTAGCCTTTGAGTCGAAATGTCACTGGCTCCACTGGCATTAACCCACCATCCAAACACAACACACACACACACACACACACACATGCAAACACACTTGGCAAACACCCAAAGATAAGGTGGAAGAATAAGCCGAGGGTCATATTGGACAATTACAATAAAACTATAATGACTTTCTTCTCTCAGTCCCTGCTGGTCATACAAGTTTGTCGAGACAACTCGAGATTCAAATGCTACAAATGACTGATGTTTGCAACTGAACATAGAAAACTTAAAAAAGAAAGGTTTTTGGTGCTCTGACGCAAGAGCGAATTTCTGCTCTTGAACTGAGAGACAGCAAGACCGGTATAGCACTAGCTGTAATGATGGCGGGGACTCCACACACACAATTGTTGACATCCACGTAGTGAGATATAAGTTCTGCTTCATTGACTCCCATCGAAGCAGTGAAGCACATTAATTACCATGGCGCAGAAAGGAGAAATGCCACAAATGCTTCCACCACACATCAATCTGTACATATACAGTGCAAACAGTTCTATGAGCCTGCCAGATCAAGAAACATTGAGTAGTATAAGTGGTAGCAATTTCAAACCACCCACAGGGTCATGAATGCAACACAATGACTCTGAGCTATGACAAAATGGAATAAGAGTCATCTCAAACATATATACGTTTGGCCCTGAATTTTTTTATGTTTGTATTTTTAACATTTAGTAATACTATCAAAGGAGTGTTAATTGTTCCCAAGCAGCTTCACAACACATATCCAAACAACTCGCCATCTATTTATGTAGCAATCTGTTAAAATACACACAGTGCACACATGCAGAGCTGCTTGGTCACACGGAATGATTTTTTTTTTTTTTTTTTGGCATAGATTAGTGTTCTGGCTGCGAGGGAAGGACAGGCCAATTTGTCAAGACAGAGCATGGAGCTAATCAAATGAAAGAAACGCCTACCAAAGTTAATATGAGCCAACAAACAGGACACCTCATTCATTAGTCTGCCTCTGTGGGACAAATTATTTCTCTGCTGACAGAAAGAACTTGACATCCATGCAATGACACACCAAGTACAACTTGTTCATCATGTGCTACTGATAATCTATGTTAGAAAAATAAATAAAAATGAAACTCAACTTGTTAGGGAAAAAAAGATGCTCAAGTGTTGACATAAATGATTTTTAACATTACAAAGTCGCACACAAAGGGGGCGCTATCTTGGATCTTGGATAGGGCCATGGTCATCACCACAGTTTGTATATACGGTACTCATTTAAGAAACTCACTGTGGTACCACTAAGCAACTAAATTGGACATCACTCACTCCCGCCCCTCCCAAATGCACACAATATATTTTGAGAGTGAGGAGCCATATTAAGGCTATGTGACTGGCAGCCTCACTGTGAATGCGTTTGAATTAGCAAAGACTCATTACACATGGCTCAGTGTAATGATGCAAAAATGATACATAGTATTAAGTTCATTTGTTGCCATTTTGTCCATCATTTTCTGCAATGCTTGCTTTACGTTATCTGGGCAGTTATATGCAAGGTTTGTTGACATGGATACAGCACGACGCATGATGACCCCCCCCCCCCCAAAAAAAAGAATCAAACCTATTTCCTTAAAACACAACAGCAACTTGACTGTAATTTCCGGACTACAAGACGTTACTTTTTGCGCAAGCTTTGGATTTTTCATGATTTTTATGACATTGTAAAATAATTTGTTTTGGAAATACACATAATAGAAATGAAGCCGTTTCATTCAAAATGGCTTATAGTCTAGTGCGGTTTATATATAAACAAAACAGGATATATATACAAAACAAGATTTTCTGCAAATTTTAGCTAGTGCGGCTTATAGTCTAAAAATTACGGTAGTGATTTTCATAACGTATTAAATCTAAAGTAAGACCAAATGCTTTCTAATTGAAAAAAAAAACAAAAACGAAAGAGATCAGAAAATAAAAACAACACCAACAAAAACAAACCTGTTGGGTGCAAAAACGAGCACTCAACCAGATTGGACAGTGAGTTTAATTAGGAACTGGTGCTAAGCAATGATTCTGCAATGCACTCTGAAGAAACTCATGTGCTATCCCCAAAATGTCTTTGTGCTCAAATGCCTTCTTCATCTGATAATTTTTCCTCTTTCGCCCAGGGTGTCTGCCTGGGAGGCACTTCAGCATGAATCTCCCTTCGCTCTATCTCTTTGCCCATGTGCTGAATCAATTCTTAATAAACCATCTGAAGGCTTCCTCTGCTATACCTTTCATTTCCACCCCTCAAAGCTGCAGGGTAAATTAGCCTGCCAAGAGGATGAGAGCGTGCAAGCAGCAGAAGAAAGCACGAAGGGGGGAGGGGGTTGCAGGCACCCTACACCTACAATTAAATTAACAAATCTCTGTTCTTAATTAATCAGGGAATTACAAGTAGGTTTGGAGGTATGAGACGTGACTGACATGGCAAGTGCTTCTGCATTTGTTATGACTGCTTCAAATGAAAGCTAGGTAGAAACTATCCACAAAGCCCCCCCAGGCAGAAGAGCGAGACTGTTATCTCAACTCTTTCTCGCCGTTATCTCCCTCTTCATTTTGTTCTTCCTCTCACAATTTTTGATGGTCTTCCTTCTTTCCATACACTTCCATTTCCCTTACTCTGACTTTCCGTTGATTATTCCCTATTATCCTTTCAATTCTCCTGCAATTCCATTCTACAATTTACTAGCTCTGAAACACCCCATATGCTTTCTAATGAGGTGTGGGACTGACAGCTAGATTAACTCATCGCTTTGTAATCGTTTCATTCCGGTGTTTTACCACGTATGCATGAGTATGTGCATGCATAAACCCCGAGATGTGTGATATTTTGTGCATAGCCTTTCACAAAACTCACTTTCTAGCATTGCGCTAAAGCATTGATTATCTCTACTGCACTAAAGTCAACCAAGCAGAACAAAAAAACTTCGCTCCGACATTGTTTATGACATAAAATGGTCCAGGAGTAACATCCAAATGCAAATTTTGAACATGTCTGCTTTCCTGCCTGCCATTCTGTCTTAGTGTGGTACTCCTTCCTTCCCTCCTTTCTCCAGCGCTCTCACAGGCGCTTGTTCCCTCGACGGCCACCGGATTTCTTTTGTTTTTGATCATTCTCAGACTTAGAGCAATCCAACTTCTTTGCTTCAACAGTTTGCCAAGCCCAGAGGAGTATTGTAGGTCTTTTTATTACCTCCTTTGGCTCTTCTTCTAACGTGCTGAAAAAGACAATAGACAGACATAGCAGGCAAGAAGAAAGAAATTCTGGCCTGTGTGGTGTTCAAGGCATCTGCGCTCCAAAGCCTGAGCTATTATCACACTAGTGGAGGGAATTTAAGAAAAAAAGTATAGTCACTATGCCTGCAGTGTCACATGGTCAATTTCACTGCACTCTGCAGCTGTCCCACTAGCGGAGCTACAGGGGGGGGGGGGGGCTGCAGGGATACCAACCCCCATCTTGAAATATTGTATGCTTGGAGCCCCAGGTGGCAGGGCAGAAAATTCACTTTTATTTTTTTTCCGGGATTTTTTTTGTAGGCACGTCTCATTGTTCGTGGTTGCAGCTAACAACGCTAATTGTCAGTCAACACTCTGGTTCGAGGGTTATATTTTCCAGCATTTTTTGCGAAATGAGAAGGAGTTGGATTTGCATGTTCTTCACGGTACGTAAATTAAAAAATAAGTTTGTTTCTCAGTATTTACTTGTAAACTGCAAATTACTGAGTGCACACAAACATTAAATCTTCTACTATAAATCAATTCAATTTTATTGAATTCTAGTGTCCTCTTTCACAAGGGGAATGAATCTTAAAACTCAAAACATCTGTCTTGACATTAATGACGACACTGTTTGCAAAAAAGAAGATCTCTTACGCCTTTTGATTAATTACATGACTGACTTTGTGTTGGTCGACTCCAAGTCCTCCATGCTTTTCCTCCCACATCCCCTGTGTTGCCTTCCCTTCCATAAGAATCAATTGTGCACTGAACTTAAGAAATTAATGTAGTCCATTCATACGGAGTTCAAGACTCAATTAGTGATCAGCAAACAGCCTCATCTCCTGAGGGGCTTCCATTGTAGCTTTCATTCTCCCATAACCAAAGCAAGGGTTCTCCAAGCAAAGAGAATAACATATGAGATTGTAATGCTCTTGGAGTTTCCCCTGTCCACACTCCCCAAGAGATAAGATAAATGTCTTTTGGTTGATTAGAAGTGTAACGAACAGACATTAGCAATGGTGGTGTGATCCTTGACAAAATAATACAAGATGTATACTTGTAGTAACATTCTAAATCACGTCTATTGTTTCAGACAAGTACTTTAAATTAAAAGCAGAAAAGCTCTCGGGCAATCAATTGGTGTTGTTATTTCGCTGTTTTCGGACTACTGGCAACTCGAGGGTGCAGCTGCAATTGTTGACTCATCATTGCATTAATTGTCTTCACAGTGGCTTCGTTTCTAATTGAATCAATTAGGCTGTAATTAAAACGCCGCCATAGCTAAACAGAGGCAGTGGGGGTGGAGGAAGCCGGTGGGCAGGAAGAGGAAGCCAGCGTTTCTTTGGGCTCAGGCCAAAGATAGGAGAAGTGGCAGGAGTGGAAAGCAGAGGAAAATAAATTTGAATTTGTTATGTAGCATCACAGAATAATTTGGCTGTAAACTTTGTGTTCTTTGGTCCTTTTTTTTTTTTTTTTTAGAAATTGTGTCATTTGCTTAGTGGTTAGCACAGTGGTGTCAAACTCATTTTTTTTGCAAGCCGCATTGTAGTCATAGCTTCTTTTGCAGGGCCATTATGACTGTCAACCCAAATAACTGTATGAGCACCTCATATTATATACAAAAAACGGATATGATTAAAAGTGAACACAATTTGAAATTCTAGTAGTGACATGAATTTGATGCACAATTTGTCTTTGCAGGCCACATAAAATGATGTGGTGGGCTGTATCTGGCCCCTGGGCCTTGAGTTTGACACCTGTGGGTTAGCACATCTGCTTTTCTGTCAAGAGGTTCCGGGTTTAAATCTCGTATCAGGCAACTTGTCTTGCGTGTATTGTTTTTCTATGGTATTATTAGGTCAATTTTCCCACACAGGGCCTGGCATTGGAAGACGGGTGTGTAGAGTTTTTATATGTTGTGGGTCTAAAACCGACTGGATGTATGAAATCGTGCTTCAACCTCACTGAAGTTCGGTTTCAATATTTGAAGTCTTGTATGAATGTCCTCTCTGTTATTACAGGCTATTTTAACAATGATCACACAACTACTAAACAGCTACTATGTTGGTTCATTACTGTCTTATTACATTTTTCATCAAACCACACCAGACCAAACAGCCTTGACAAAATAAGTGCCCGTGTGAGTGTGCATGCGTGCGTGCAAGAGGCAGACCAAAAGCCGCTAAATGTCTTTTTGTCATTTTACAGCCTTCAAAGTCCATACAGACCACCTGTGCATTCGAGTACTAGTTCAAGCAGAGCTTTTAAATGCATTTAACGTCTGTGGGAGTGCCATAACCTTCGTCTTATTGTACCCCCAAAGGCCCGTCAGACCAAGGCAGGAGGTCTCTTAATGTAGCAAGCAGATGACAAGGATACAGAGTTCAAGCACACCATGGAGTAACCCAATCTACAGGAAGCCACCCCACCAGTTTTGACTCTCCTCTCACCATACTTTGCCCCTTCTTTCAAAACAAAGTGTGGAGATGTCAAAAAAAGTCATTAAAAATAATGGCCTCCACCTGCTTGTTTTATTTCTTCCACCCCTTTCTGCCCCATCATCTCCTGCTTGCCTTTCTAATGAGCGACTTGAGAAAGGCTGGAGGACGCTCGCTACCTTAGCACACACAGCACGTTCAACCTTATACCGGCAAGTACGAGAAAAAAGACCAAAGTACATACATTTTACAAAGTATTGATTTCCCAGGAACGTTGGTGTTTAACATTTAAGCTTATATGGCCAACTTAATTCAGCCAGCATGGAATCAATTCCAGTTCACTGTGTAGGTGTAAATGTGAATAATTGTTTCTCTCTCGATGTGACCCTGGAATTGATTTACGACCAGTCCCGGGTGTAATCTGGATTTCCCTCACAGTATAGCCTGGTGACCCTGAACAGGATAAATAGTTGAAAACTGATGAATGTAGCGATGGCTAGTATATGACATTCTTAAAATTTTAGTTTTGCATTTTGAAGCTTTACCTTTCAAAAATATCGGCAGAAACTGCGCACATCCATCATCTGTTATAAGTGTAACACTCAACACCTCCCACAACCCCAAATCACCCACCCTCCTTTCAGCAAACCACCCACACCCACCCGTCTGTCGGTATCCTCATAAATCACAAATGTCTAGACCTGAAGAGGGAAATAAAATGCCCAAGCATGTGTCTAAATCATCAAAATGAGCCTGTCTGGAAAATCCATGTACGATTCTTTAAACGTATTGTATGACTGCGGGACATTTTAGCAGATTTTTTCTAACAGTTCCCAGTGGTCCCATCACCCAAAGAGCATAAAGACGACCATTCGTGTAGAGTCTTCAGAACTTTCAACAAAAGCAAACTTGGTTTCTCATCTAGATAATTACAATTCTATGACAAATGAATGTGTTCACTGTACATCTGCGTCTTGGCAACAACGATATGATGTTTAAAACAGGTCACAACAGAAGAAGAATTTCTGGTGCTATTGCATAGATCAGCAATTAAACATAAACATTTAGATTTAGAAAAAAGCACACACAACAGAGAAAAAGGGGATTTTGCAAAAGGTAAGTGGAAAATGTGAACCTATAAATCTGCCAATAAAGACAAACAAAAAACAATAAAAGATTTAAGTCAGAGCCAAACGTGGCGAAAGGAGGCTGTATTTCAACAATATCTAATCTCCGCACGGGTGCTCGGCTACTATCGACCCAGATAATGCTGCAGTCTGTGTCATGCGAGTCAGGGCAAAAGGTAAGCAGGAAATCAAAACAATGCAATTCTCTTTGAGGATAGAGTGGAGAGAAAACGGAGACATCGTCTATCCCAGCAGAGTGGTGAGCTCCTTTATTCATCCGCCTGTGAAACGATTTTTCAAAGCATACCACTATGCCCAAATCAGAGACTTACTTTGCGGTTCTGCTGTAATGACTCTCAGTAGGAGGCAAAAGAAACACACTTTGGTTCTTCAATAAGTCCTCATCTGAAAGCCGCGTGCATCAAAGAAAAATATAATTGCAATAAAAACGATAACAAGCTTCAAAATAATGTTGATTATCTCTCACTAATTAGGAGAATCTTCTCATGTCATAGTGACCCCTGGTCACCTACTTTACTGATGTGGTACATTATGAATGGAAAATCTCATCCGCCATCTTTAGTGTTTCCTCATAAAAGTCAGAAAGGACTGTGTGGTAGTGGACAGAATGAAGGTGTAGGTCACAAGGATAAACCTTCAATTTCAGTAGGACTTGAGATATTCCTACCTCAGTTGAATGGCAGAATATTGTGTGTTTAAGTGTGTGGGTGGATGTTAAATCTACAAGAATACAAGCTATCATGATGAATAGCAGCTTTTCAAGGACGTCATTAGTGCTAATTGTAACAAAACAATCTAAAGTTTGTTAAAATAAAGCAGTGCCTGCAGAAAAAAACTCAAATATATTTGACGAGAAGCTTCACAGTACACATTAGCAGCGAGAGCCATAGCAGAGCAGGTCTTAATGTTAAAGGGAAATGTGCTTTCGGCAGTTTGCAAACGTATTTTTTAAGGTTGTGTTAAACTTATAATCATATTAATATTTAGTATTGGAGTGCTCGTGTGGATTGGTGGGTGAACTAATACAATTAGTTCATGAAGCAAATTTGAAGCTTCATTTGGCCATCACCAGAACTACATTTCCATATCACTCTGGACAGACCACCAAACTAAGCGTGTAAAGTTAGTTATCCAGCTCAAGCAATAAAATAAAATGAGAGTTTAACATTTCTAATCACGCATCTTAACATAAATAAGTGGCAGTGGTGGGTGGCTCAATTCAAATATTTATATTCATCCCAAGACAGTATCAACATCTACTGGCATGATAAGATCGATACAGAAGTTCCAGTTTCGCTCTTGTATGCGGCACTCAATCAGGCGTCGGCCAGGTTGCCGGACTCATCGCTTCAATCGCAGCCCTGAGGAGGCACAGTTTGCATCCCTCCATCCCCCCTCCCCTCTTGTGTTGTGAGGTCACCAGAGTCTGCCATGTGACTTCCAGGAGCAGCGCAAACAAGCAAGCCTCCACCTTGTCTCCACACACCCATGCATTCACAGAAATACGGAGAAGCTTGCCGGACTCACAAAGCCTTTGGGGATTGTTTAATTGTTTTCCCTTAATTTATTGCATTTTCGCCAGTTGTTTTTTGCAGAAAGAGAAATGATGTGCACTGAAGCAGAGAAATGCTGTTTTTGTATTGGATTGCCTGAACACTCTTTTTACTTAAAAGTAATGTTTCTCAAACGTTTTATAATATTTGTTGTGAAGTCATAACCTTGAATAATTTATGCAAGTGAAAATAAAATCAAGAATCTCCAATGAAGGTAGAATTTGTCATTAATTTTTTACATGGTAATTTCTAAACAGAACCTGGGACGCTGCTGACAATATGTGAAATAAATTATTTTCTATTTACCAAAAAAATCACCAATTATTTACTGGCTTGTTAAATGTTAACCCATGAAAAAAGAAACACGTGGGCATCATAAAAATTTATTGCGATGCAACAATTTGGTGATGCATCAACCTTAATGATTAAAAAAGTATCGGCAATTTTATTTACCTAGTATCGGATTGATACCAAAATATGGAGTATCGCGCACCACTAATGTCAACAGAATGTCTTTCAACAATGCTAATCTTCCAATTCCATTCAAAAACACAACTTCTGTCACACACATAAAAGACAGCACACAACTCAATTCAAACACAGCAGAATGACCCACTAAGATGTCACCACAATTCCTGGAGCAGAATCAACAATTGGAAGGAGGACATTGGAGAAGAAAAGGTTAGCTGGCAGCGAAACTTGTCTGGGCCAAGTTACACAGTTTTTCATTTGTAGGACACAAAATATCACAGCATTGTAGTATAGTAGATGAAAATACTTTAAATGTACCATATTTCACTTGATAAAATGGAACTATGTAGCACAAGTGCGCCTCTCTGTCTTTGTGGGACAAATGTTTTTTTTTCTGATGGTCTGGGCTAACTTCTGAAGACCTGATTACTGTACTTGGAAGTTATGAGGTTGCTTGACCTGCAAGCAAATTACTCCACGGCAGGAAAAATGCATTCAAAGCAGACGTCAATTTGAGCTTTTTTGTTCATCATGATGACTTTACCATACGTGTAGCACTTTTTCCGCTTTAAGTATAACCTTTTAATAAAAACATTTGACATTGGATGATTATAGGGAAGGTGTAGGGAAATAGGAAGAGCCTATCATTATCTCAGTGTGTGTGTGCGTGTGCGTGCGTGCGTGCGTGCATGCGTGCATGCGTGAGCAGAGAAGCTTTCATAGTTCTAATAAAAAGAAGATGATAAGTATCCAACATGCTTGATTACAACTGTCAACTGTCTTTCCAGAGACAAGAATATCGATTACTCAATGATTTACAGCGCCATTACTATTCTGTGCAGGTGTCATTCGGATGCATTTCTGCATGAAAGACAAAAAAAAAATCCAGTCACACAAATTCATAAGTGTCACTTTTTCCAAACCTATGGAAGCTGAATCAAATCGCTCATTACACTTGCGGATTTTTGATGATTAAAGCCAGGAGTTCACCTGAATCCACATAACCTTTGAACTCTAATCATAACCACACTATCACACACACGCACGCTTGTGTTCGGGCCATTTTTGTGCATCAAAGTAACCCCAAATGATAAATACATTATTGACCGCGTGTCTAGATTTTCCTCATCCTGGCGAAGGTCCTAGATCTGTCCTTTCCATTAATCCCCAAGTGGCTAACATGCATGTCCATGTGAGTGTATGTGCTTTAATCAGGTTTTGGGAGCATGGATCTGTTTCTACTGGGACCTCTTGCAATTTGGGTATCAAAACGCCGGCATCAAAAAAGAAAACCACGGTTTGCATTATTGGAAACTTGTCAGATATCGGTCCCCATGTCGGAACTACGACACACATGCTTGTTCATGCCAACAGACAATAAAAATAACATATAGTAGCAAAAAAGCATTCGAGCTTGAACTGCTCTAAGCTAGGAGTTTCCAAATACGGTCCTCGAGGACTGCTAACTAGCATGTTTTAGATATTTGCCTCCTCCAGCACATCTGATTCAAATGATCAGAATCGTTGAGCCTGTCAACACATGTTGAACAAAGGTGGAACATCGGCCAAAAATGCAGTACCTCTGAGGGAAGTTGTACAAAATGGGTAGGCTAATTATGAATGCACGGAAGGTCACCGACTTAAAAAAATAAAAAGACCAGACACAGCCACGGAATTACATTGAGATGGACGAAGCTATTAAGGCCACGGGTGGCCAAGACTGTGAAGCAGGCCATGTCATTAATTTAATTTAACACTAGCCAACAAAATTGTACATGTTCTAGTCAAAGCAAACAACAGCAGATCTTCTTGGAGACAACCAGTAGCAATTTGAATGACCAGGCACCATGACCTATTTTTGGGTGTCAGAGCTTTTCAGTGCTCATAAACATATCGGACACTGAAATGGACCAGCAAGCTAATTCCTTTTGGCAAGACTCAAGAATCTGTCCTGATCAATAAAGTTTTATTTGATGAGATTTCAGTAAGTAGTATTTTAGAGTAGCGGTGCGTGTGCAAAGTGTCCGTGAAAAGAATTCAGTGGGTGGGATTCCAATGAGGCGCTTCGTGAGCATACGGTCCCCTCGATACATGAAAACCAGAACGTGTGTGTGTCTTGGCATTATTCCTGCCCCCAACTGACAGTTTTAGGTTAAACAATGTTATTATTAAAGCCCTCCCAGACCACCGCGCTTCCCTCCATTGTCACCCTTAGAGTCAATAAATCAAGTGTCTGAAGTGTGTCTACGTATATCCCTTATGGTACGCTTGCATTTGCCCCCTGCAGCTACAGTATGTTCTCAGGCACACGTGAAGGTGAAATGCAGCTTGACATGTGTGTGTTTGTGCGTGTGTGTTAAAGTTAAAATATTCCTTTTTGTGTGATCTATTTGACATCATGAGCCGAAGGTTTGAACTTGCAAAAAGAGTAGTGGCGGACCAGAAAAAATGAAGCTTCAAATTTGCTTTTGAACCAGTTGTACAATTGGTTCATGAAGCAAATATGAAGCTTCATTTTTTCCATCACTAAAAATTATGCATGGACTTGATTGCTCATGCAAACAAATGTGGACGCTTCTTTTCTCACCAGGCCAGTTGATTTACATGTTCTGATAAGACATTAAACAATAAACAAATTAATTTAGCGTAACACAATGAGGTTAATCAAACTTGAGATGAATTGCAATGGCTGACCTTCCCTATTTAAATAGCACATCAGAAAGGCGTGTGCATGTGCGTGTGCGTGTGCATGTGTGTGTGGGTCTTGGCATCATTCCTCACAGTACACAAAGCAATGCCAATGTAGCAGAGGAGGTGGAGGCGCTTTTCCCCTATGTAAACATTTTTGAAATGCCACAACATACCTGACACATACCAGCTACTCAGTCATACAAATTTGGAGCTTCTAAATTATTAAGGGCTGGCATGCAGTCACTTACAATAAGGATTCATGCTATCATCACCTGCTGTATGCTAAAACTCTATTCACCTCAAAATGTCTCTGTGTCCAGGTCATTTCAAATACATTTTAAATTGTAATGTAAAACACAGTGGACTCATACATTCAATTATTGGATTATGTATGTTTCTTTATCCTCCACTAACACTTCTTATTCCGTCACTTCAAACTTTGCTTTGCGCTTGAAGTTTTCTTCCAAATGAGCCATGGCCAAAAACCAATTTAGAGTGAAATGCAAAACCTTTTTTTTTTTTAACTATACAATTCTCCACCACTTTTACACCTGTTGCCAACAGCGCGCGCACAATACAATAGAGTGAATGAGATGGCAATTTTAGAAGATCAAACACAACACACCGACAAATGGCATATAGGTTATTTTGGGGGTGCCCATTATTTGCAATCATAGTAAATCCGGCCAAACGACTCTTAACTTAGAGTTATTTGACCAAAAAAAAAAAATTTCAAATTGATTTGGACCATTTTTTAAAAAACAACAAAAATAATATAAACAACCATACCATTTTGTTGCATTAAACTACTAAAACGCTAAATTAATTCTGACTTCATAACACAAGTCCCATAATTAGATGCTGTAAATTTAGAAAGGGCACAAAAAAGGGATTTAAGGAAATTAATAACTTGAGTTACCACATACACAGTCCTTTTAGAATCTAGATTGTCCACCATTGTTTCAGGCATGAGTGCATCTGATTGAGACCAAAGTGTACCATTGTTAAAGGAGACAAGGCAGCAATACTCATATTATGACTTGTTTATGATTGTAGTGACACCCCCTGCTGGACCAAAGAGTTCACTACCACAAAGAAAGCAATCTCACTTCTAACAAGTGTACGCCTGTCATCCAATGTCATTTGCAGCCAAGAATTATCAGGATGAATTTTAGGACCAAGATCACTGCCGAAAAACGTGTTCCTCTCCAATCTACACACTTATGCACACTGTGGAGGGAATTTTGACAGCTGTCTCCTAACTAGGATGATCCTGGGCAAAAAAAAATAGATACATATGCGTATACTGTTGCTGACAACAGAGGTGAGACACAAAAGAACTATTGTATGCCCACAGCTAAACAATACAGCTGAGCAATGAGGGGGAAAAAAAGCAAAGGGATCAATAGAGAATTGCAATTAGCCCACATTGGCAGGAGCGGTGCCAGATTAGACACAGGATGTCGATTCCATTTCCTGCACTATCGGCTCGAAAACTTGCTGGGCTGGCTGTGTAATTGCAGCAACAAACGGAATCGCTTAAGACGTCGCGGTGTGATCGTGACAACGTATACTGTTAGATTAATCAATGTTGGGGGTGAGAGGGGCGACCATGTAATGATATTCATATTGTATATGACTGCTTCAGTTTCCACCATGACTCACATACATATGTTAAACATGAGTTTTCCCAAACCCCAATTATAATAATAATCAGATATTCTTCTCATCACGCAACAGCAGGAATAGATTTCTCTTCAATTTGACTGCATTCTAAAGAAATGCTTACCTTTACGTATGGCCTGGCCTTGCAGTATATCCCTTGGAATCAAGATGGAGTAGAAACTTTGTGAGAAGCCAGGTCGACAGTGACCTTTAGATGAATGCTGGCCATTATTCACCTGGAAGGAATTGAACAGAGTGAGATGCTAATAATTGGGGAGTTTTTATTTTATTTTATTATTTCTTTGGTGCGGAGGCTGAACTGAAAGCATCAGGTAATAGTTGGCAATAAAGACTAAACGGTGGGGTTAACTGTATAAATACAAAACAAAAAATTCCATACAAGACTAAACAAATGAGTGCGCACATAGTGCGCGCTAACAGCACAGAGCATGCGGCAAAAGTGGTTCAGGGAAGTTGACCCTGCATGAGCCTAGAGTCCTAGATGAACAAACTTCATATCCATTAAAGCTATTCCCAGTGTCTGTAAATTAAATAACATAGCCCTGGGCATTAAAGCCACTGATAGTCACATTTTGGCGTCAAGGCTGGTGGCTGCATAGTGATGAATCAGAGCGCAGGGCATGGGGGGGGGGGGGGGGGGGGGGGGGTAATAATGTTGGAGCACGCCGTTTTCTACATCACATAATGATAGTAACATCCTTGAAAATAAGCGATGACGAGAATGTCGAAAGAACTCGATAGGTATAGTTGATGTCCTGCGCCAATACGACCATTTCGAAAATGTGAAGCGATAAGTTGGACAAAGTGGGTGCGATTGCACGCCACGTTAACTACTATAAGAGTTAAACACCAGATAGAGTGTGAACTCAAATAACCATTTCGCCCCGTAAATGCGCCGTGTTGCAGCTATATCCGCTTAATTCCGTACTTGTACCTTTTCATTGCGACAGATCAGAGCTTCGGGGGTGATCAATTCTAGCATCAATTAAAATAGGATCTAATGTAGGTGTCTATTTGCCAAGTAAAAGTCATTTTGAAGCTGGTTGCAAAGTCATAATGATTGTGAGAAATCCGCGCCCATGCAGACGCGCACTGAGCGGACTGACTCCATCCAAACGCGTGACTTTATTCAATATAAGGGTTGACACTTTGAAACGGCACCTAATATGCCCCTTAAAAAACTGCCACTTAGCAAAATAATAATAATAATAATAAAGAATCAATCTCACCAGGAATGTGTCAAGAAGAAGGGCTGCTGTCAGGACCAAAGCCAGGTCAGTCCTCATCGCGGCGGTAGAAGCGAGCGACTGCCACAGCAGCCTGGGCGAGGAACCAAAAAAAAGAAAAGGGGAAGCACTAAATCTTCTCCCCAAACTGTATCACGTCTCCTTGTCCTTTCCACTGTGGGGTCCGACTGTGTCGGGAGCTTCCTTGCTTGTGGGAGTGCAGCAACTCCTTAGTTTGCGCGTCTCTTGTGTGCAGGTGAGCGCTTCACTCGGCACCAAGGCGCAGTCAGCGTCAGACACCGAGCTTCCCTCACAGCCTTCACATCCCACACACACGCACACACATACAAACACACACATATACACTATATACACACGCGCGCGTACACACACCACGCCCCTCCCTCTTAACACATGCACTTAAAGCAACTCCACCAGCCATGCTACTCTGCATTATTTTATTTTATTTTTTTG
This sequence comes from Syngnathus floridae, assembly GCF_059516105.1. NCBI lineage: Eukaryota > Metazoa > Chordata > Actinopteri > Syngnathiformes > Syngnathidae > Syngnathus > Syngnathus floridae. The sequence continues at coordinate 16,572,973 of NC_142414.1, read as the reverse complement.
CATCCATCTCACTTTTCATCAGCAGGCCTATACTTTTGCAAGCTTTTGGTATATGAGACCCCATTCAACAAAGGAAAATGTAATGTGGTTGTGCGCTTGATATATTGATATAGTGATTGGCTGGGGATTTAAAATGCATAATTCAAGTGAAACTTTGGCACTTTATCTGTCCGTCCGTCCGTCCACCCATCCATCCATCCATCCATCCATCCATCCATCCATCCATCCATCCATCCATCCATCCATCCAGTATCTATCTTGTATCTATCTAGTATCTAGCTATACATTTAGCTATCTAGCATCGATCTCTCTAGTATTTATCTAGCTATCTATCTCCTATCTATCTATCTATCTATCTATCTATCTATCTATCTATCTATCTATCTATCTATCTATCTATCTATCTATCTATCTATCTATCTATCTATTATCAATCTATTATCTAGTATCTAGTATCTATCTGTCCGTCCGTCCGTCTATCTATACTTTAAAAACATCCACCTGTATAGTTTTGCAGCATTCCGCCTGTTTATTGTTTTTACGCCACCCACTTGTTTTTCTCTGTATTGTAAGTCGAGTACAATCCAAAGGTCACATTTTTGCTTAGACTAAAATGGTATAAAAGGATGTTCATTTTATGACGGTGTTAACACAAATAAGGTCAGGTAAGCATAAGTAATATGACAGTGTCCAAATAAGCTGTCCTCAACCACCAGAGTATGGACTAGTACCCAGCCGCAGGCCATTTGTTGCGCAAGACTGAACAACAAATAATTTATTGATCATCAGTCTAAAAGAAGACAATTTGTTTAAAATTCAGGTGCATCCACCCCTGCCTCTGTCAAAATGCTCACCCCTGACAAAAAAAGTGAAAGTCTATGAGTTTGGAAAAAATTACCCCCCAAAAAAGTTTGGAACTGCCTTGGAAAGTTAAACAAGTAAAATAATGAGATAGGGGGGGGAAGAAAGGACAAAAATGCTGTATTTAATAGACAACACTGTCAGTCTTTCACAAGACACAGGTTTATTGCTAGTTGATTCGTACGCACCAAAGCCTCTCTGCGCGATATGTCGTAACAGACTGGGAAATGAGGCAATGAAGCCATTAAAACTGCGTCGGCTCATGGAGCCCAAGCACCTGGTATTATAATCAGAATTGGAATCAGAATCAGCTATACTAGCCAAGTATATGTAAAAAAGCATACAAGGAATTTGTCTTATCGTATTACAACAATAAGCAAACTATAACCAATAGAACAGTCAAAATACAGGCGTGCATGCGCAAGTGTGTTTTTCAATCATTACCTTTTGCACTCCCACTGCACCTTTGGTCCAATTCCCAAACCTTCATTTGGCAGGCAGTTTGTCTGAATACTTCCTTGAGTCTTTCTGGCCTTTTGGGAAATCTGTCCATGCAAGAAAAACGAGCCCGTCAGTAGGTGCACGATTGATAAAACCATCCCGTCGCCATTAATTATGACAGGAGTAAATGGAGGAAATTAGGTGTGCTTGGTGTAGAGTAACAAAGTCTCTGCAAGGAGGAGGACAAGATGGATGGGTCAACAAATCATTATAATTTATAGCCCCATTTATATCTGATATTAACATGTGCTCTCATTCTGGATACATTAATTGGTTAATGACATCTACTCCATGGCTCTTTGCACTTTACTGCTAATAAAATGACTTATGAGATGTACTTAATGAGTGCTCATGTGACTGCAGGGTATCAGTATTTTAGTGAGCTAGATGGGGCTGGTGCATTGAGCAACAAACTCAGTGCATCCCAAGTAAAGAGTTGTGATGAATAGGTGCCGTTTGTCACAATACGTGCAGCGGTTACAAACTGTTGAGTTTGTTTAGGTTTACCCAGGTTTAGGTACTTATTTGTAAACACAATTCAGTTCCGCAATCTCAGCTACTTGTATTCTATTTATTAGATGTGTAGCGCGAGTGTGCGTTCTCTCCAGATATTTATTAAATTGCCTGCTATTTTCTTTTCAAAGTTGGATACGCTCCACTTTAATGCTGTTCCAGACAGACTTCTGTGAAAAGTGTACTCAATCAACCAAAAACACTTTTTTCGATGTTCCAATTAATCTTAGGATAGCATAGCAACTAGTATAGCTTCTGTTAATGAATCTTCTTCTCTTTGTGACAAAAAAAGAAGTGTAGGTAATTCGCCACCATGGAGACGATGACTACTTAATTATGTGTGACTGCACACCAAGTTTAGCTGCGCTAGCTGCTTTTTAGGACCGTCTTTACCGTTCGTTCATTGGAAAAAGTCTGTAATTTTTGCTTTTAGCAATCAGTGTGTTTTGATTGGGAGCAAACTCCACGTTTTAACTCGCAAAACTGTGACGTAAAAGCACATATTTCGAGCCTTGACTCTAGACATGATGTCCAAAACTTGATCGCAATGTCCAGCAAAAACCCCAAAGTTGTTTCTAATGGGGAGACAAATCCCAAAAGACAGAGAGGAGAGTATTCCAACTGCTTGTCTGTTCAATCCTTGTGAAGCTTAACGAGCAGTATCTTGAAACTGGTTGGCAGTTGGCTTGTGTATCAAACACCGTGTCACTGTCAATGAATAAGATCCTCTGACATCTTCACTGTGCCAAATAGCAGATGAACATCAATATGGCATCTTTCGAAACATATTTCCCCCTTTTTGAGTCAGTTCTTGTTTTCTCCTTGTAGACCCCCCACCAGAGCTGTCAAGCACACTTTAATTTCCTTACGTTTAAAGTCGAGATCAAAGCGGATTAATTTGGCTAATGCCAGGTGAGGCGTTTGGAAATTTTAACTTGAAGGCATTACATTGACGGTGTCACAAAGTTTCAATGCTCCAATACAATGCTAATAAAAAGGGGGAAAATAATGGGTAAATTGAATCATCCTGCACAATATCTACCACGTAAACTCAGACTCAATGTGGCAAGCCAAAAAGTTGCAATAACATGGGTGGGCAGGCGTTTAAGAGACCCGAAAATTCGTATACAATCAATTAAAAAATTTGATATTGATGATGCGTCACCTTTAAGGTTAGTTTCAGTATTTCAGACATCTTATATTTCTAATATACCATTCATTATGGAGTGCTTACACCGCCATTTGGACTCAATTTGACAGTGATAAAAAGTTAAAATACGTCGCTCATTTACATCAATGATACATAAATCATCTAAATAAAAAAGACAGCACATAAACTCCCGAGCACCCTATTTGAAAGTCAAATTACGCCACAAAAAATAAGAAGGGAGTTCAGTCATCAAATTCTGTCAGAGCAGAGCTTGTCAGGGCGGAAAGCAATCAGAACGCCTGCTATCTCCTAAACAGCATCTATCTGCCAGACTTGCCACTGTACCGTGCCGGGAGTTGTTCATTATGTCATCTTATATTACGCCATTCAAAATAGCCAAATAAACTCCAGCCCAGGGAGAAGTAAATAGGCAGGCAGCTTCCGTCTAATAGCAGTAAACAAGAGTCTGGGAGACAGGTTGGCTCCAAGTCAGAAGTAAGCATATTCTGAGGGGGCCTTGTCATCTTGCTTTCTGGATAATGATCCTCCCATTAGCCATCAAGATGCCAGCCATGTCCCATACACCAAAATTGTTAAGATGGGCTACCTCTTCCACAGCGATTTGGTACTCGAAGTGAGGAATGAGGAAAATTCTACTCATTCCTGCCTCCACCCATTTAAGAATTTTATAGGTCATGATTTTGAAAACGTTATTTTTTCACAATGAGTGCATGATCTTTCCTGTTTATGCAGTTCACTGGGTTTTCCTTGTCTTGGTCCCAGCATCCTGTTCCATAGGTCATTTTTGACCCAAGAGACAAGGCGCTCACAGCGTGATGATAGATTAAAGATTTGCTGAGAGTTTTTTTTAACAATGGCTGAGGGAAATTCAGACGTTAGAGCAATGTAGAATACCATTGTTCTCATCTTCGAATGGAGACACCGTTGAAAGAAATACAACTAGTGAACTCCAACAGACTGGTGGATGGGAATAGTCAGACATCCTAAATACAGCTGCATCCATTCAGCCAAACAATGAGCGTCAGATGCTGCTTGAATAAGCATTCAAATAGGTAGGAGGAGGTAGCATGATCACCATTTCGGACATGACTCACTCAAATCCTGTTGGTGTGTTCATCTGAAAAGAATTGTTGTAAGAACGAGTGAAGCATGCAAAATGGAATCCACATTCATCGTCATGGTGACCCCATTTCACGTTCAGGTGCGCTTGTCACGGGCAGGAATGGAGCAAGGCGAGGAGAGGGTGAGGGGAACAAACAAGCAGGAACATGTAGGAACAAACAGGGAGGCAAACTAATAGGACGGGCTAACAGAACGACAATGGGACTGACTGACTGGCAGAGTAACAGGAGGAACCGACACACGAACAGAACAATCTGACCGGGGAGTGACACGTAGACAGAACTTAAATAAAAGACGGGCACGAGAGGTAGGTCACGGCGATTACACTGATTACAGGTGGACACAGGAGGGGAGGGGCGAGTGCACAGAACGGAAACCATGATAAAACTGGCACACGAGGAAACAACCGGAGACGAGACGTGACAGCGCTATGGTATTGGCGAACCAGCTGTGGCAAATGCAATGATGTGTGAGAACCTGGCGACGGATGGACAAATATCTGACGAGTACGAAAGGAGAGGTGTTAAAATTATTCCTTGGCAGGATGAATTTTTAGCAGCTATGGGAGGCACTCGGCCGAGATGCCCCGAAGGCTGATAGGATGCTTTGATCAGAGATGGAGGGATACGGCTGTTAAAGATCCTCAGCTGTATGTTTCTCTTTCCATTTTCTTTATATGACTCTTTTCCCTGGTTTTCTTACTTCATTTCGCCTCCACCAGTCAGGAATCTTCTGCAAACTCTGGTCTGTGTGCAAGTTTAACAAAATTGCCAATCGTATCCAGAAAAGGTAAATATATTTGTACACAAATAATAGGCTAATAATAATAATAATAATAATAATTAATAAATAAATAAATAATGGGCTTTTAAATAGCAATTTGGCTCTTAGGTTCTCTTATTGTCTTTTCGAAGTTCTGCGTAGTTCTGGAGCTTCCCTGACACAGAGCAACAGTAGTGAGTAAATTATTCCATTCACTTGTTTGAGCGTTTGCTCAATACACGTAAATAGCATCTTGGCGCTTGAAATAGATTAGTTTAAGGCCATACTAAATTATTAAACTATTCCCAGTGATCAAGTCCCCGTTCCCCTTTAAGTAAAGCAGACCTGTGGGGGTTCATACTTTGCCTCTGGTCATCAGACAAGTTCAGTAGGTAAATTGCCTTTGCCTGGAATGCTGCCACCAAATTCCAAATGAGGAAACGTAGATCTACCACGTGACCCGTTTTTCTTCCTGTGAACCAAGCGGTTAACCCGCTTTTCCAGACTAGATATGACCAAGTGGGCATAAAGACAGAGCGCCTGCCTGAGCCGCATGTAACTCAGCTTGGAGATGAAATAGTAACAGCGCGCTGTAATGTATTAGAGAGTTTTCCTTCCACGAATCCTGATAGCATGTTATCTCAGCTCCTGTTCTTATTTTTTGTTTGCTATGCATTGAGCTCTTCAGAAGTCTTACATGAGGTTTGAATACCTTTTCAGAAGGGCCGGGGCCTCTTTCTATTTATCCTATTTTGCTACTATAGGTCGTTTAAGAGTCACCCAATACACTCAGTAAGAATTTAAATTTCTTAGTTCACAGCGTATTGATGAATGGTCCTTGAATAGTAAATCAGACCAATTCAAGAGCCTGCCCTTTGAGTGCTGTGTAACTGCATACTTACGCCGAGTTGGTTGAGCCGAAATAATTGCTTGTAGCCTTTTTTTTTTTTTCTTTCATTTTCGTGGTGCCTACAGTGGGTGTTCTATATGAAAAGAGAATGACGCTAAGCAAACAGTAATACAAGTGTCATGCTTTAGACAAGCATTTGGGTGCTTTGGTTTTTTGCACAAAAGGCTTGGAATAGCAACAAGCGCTTCATTTGCACTTCTTTTCAGATTGTGCTTTGAATGTTTTTGAGAAAGAACTATTCTTAATGAGATGTGAGGCATCCTTGACCGTAACTACCGCATCAAAACAAAACAAGAAATGATGAGAGTCGAGGATACAGGGAGCTAAAACAAAACAAAACAAGCGTTTTCAGTGAAACAGCTCACTTTTGTTTACGAGAGGCAGGTCAAATGGAAATTGAGATTTCACATTTTGGTCAAATTTAAACTACCAAGCACTCAGTGTGGTCGCTTTTCCATTACACATTTTCTGGCCGTGCCGTTACAAAGAAAGTACAGTTTCAGAATCTTCTCTGAGGTGCTATTGCAAGACTGAGCATATTCATATATTCCGAGCACAAAAACATTACTCCTATGTTTAATCTCAGTGAGCTATTTAATTCAAAAGCAATTTGACAGATGTAACAGCACAAAATGAATTCAATTATACTTCATTTCATGTCATTTTCAGATTCAAAGCAATTATTATATAGGTATATGTATATAGGTGAGGCGCACCTTTCTTTTCTCAAGTGCAACACACAATCTTAAGGCACAGGTGTCAAACTCAAGGCCCGGGAGCCAGATACGGCCCACCACATCATTTTATGTGGCCCGCGAAGACAAATTGTGCATCAAATTCGTGTGTCATTACTAGAATTGCAAATTATCTTCACTTATTTGACCAGTTTTTACTCGTCTGATTTGAAAACAAGTTATTTGTCAGTTTGTTTTGTAGCTTGTTCTGTATATAATATGAGGTGCTCATACATTTATTTGGGTTGACAGTCATAATGGCCCTCTGAAAGAAGCTATGACTACAATGCGGCCCGCGAAAAAAATGAGTTTGACACCCCTGTTTTAAGGGAACGGTAAAAGAAACTCTCAACCTTTAAAAGCCTGTCAATCCAAATTGCTCAATTTTGTCCGTCTAATTGGACATTATGAAAATCTGTCTTTAGGCATAAAAATGACAACAACCTCAACATTTTTCTAGCTCTGATAAAGCATTGCGAGCAATCATGTCCTGCATTCAAGTACTTATTACTCAAGTTTCCATTAAGATCGCTTGGCGTTTTGCCGTTTCACCATATGTCTCAGTTTTTTTGTATCTCGGAGGAGTCTGAAATTCCGATGTAGAATTTCATTACCATTTTGGTTCCACTTCTGTATTATCATGAAAATATATAATTTGCTTGTTCCCCCTAATCTCCTATAGTGACATCAGTGGATGGGAATATTATGCCAACAATGCAGCTCTCACAGATCAAGAGATTAATTATAAATTTGAATTTAATCATAAATTTAATTATATATCAGGATCAGGTCATTTAAGATTTTCCTGTAGTCTTTATTTGTTTTTGACTTGCCAGCTCTACTTGTTAGCAAGCCTTCAGCAATCAAGATGCATTTACAGACCTTAAATGTTCTTGATTAAATTAAACATCAGGCAATCATGAAGAAAGGGATTTAGAGGCTATAATGGGTGATAACGTATTCCCCTATCTAGTCATCATCTAATTTAGGACATGGAGAAGTGAATGATGATCTTGTAGATTTGCAGTAAGAAAAAAAACGCATCTGCTTTTACTTCTCTACTTGAGCTTTGATTTATGGCAAAATCATACAATGACCACGCCGTTGAAAATGCATTTTATCGATAGCTGGGGATATTGTGAAAAGATTCAACAATTTTCTCAGAAGAAATTGCAGATCTAAATGTTGTGGTGTTACCTGGTTCGAATTCTTTCTTTCTCTAACCTTCGAGTAGAAACGTAATTGTCTGGCATTGAGATGAAATTCTGCCTGCACCCTTGGTGCCCGCTGTGCTCAATAATAACAGTAAATATAAGAAATTGTTTACACATTGTATTCCCATGAATAATACATTCGATTGGGCAATTTTAGACCACTGACAGGGATGCTACAATTTGTATATGCTTGCAGTTGCACTACGAACCGCCTTCAAGTTGTCTTAGACCATATTACCCAACTTAACTTTATTGATAGAGCACTTTAAAAACAACTGCAGCTGAAACAAAACACTGCGCATAAAGACTTAACATTAAAAAGTAATGAAAATAATCCAAAGAATAACCAACAATAAACAGAGAGAAAGGAACATGACTGAAGTCTTCGTCTTGGTCAGTGTGTGTGTGTTTGTGTGCGCGCGTGCGTGTGTGAACGTGGCTTTTTCCAACCCGTCAAGCTGATGACATTTTGTGCTCTCGTTTTGTCGGCAGGCTTCCAAAAACAAGACAATTGGATGAAAAAGGGCTTTCACGCACGGAGATTAAAGATGAACCATATAAGCAAGTACATTTTATACATTTTTTTAATAATACAGATGGACTCCCCCAAATAGAAATGTTAGGCAGGAAATAAGCAATGTTCTGGAGCACCTGGATATGATTTCATTACAAGGGTATATCAAGAGCATATGTTAACATGTGCATTCAATGTGGCACTATTGACTCCTAGTGTTAGTCTTAATGTGATCTTTGGATATAACATGAGCCATTGTGTGAATATTTGGATTCAATTGTTTTGTATGGTTGCATATTGTAGTAGCAGCACAGCAATGAATGACATCCAGGATGTTACTGTCAAGTTGGCACAAGCACTGCTGATACAATATGCACCCCTGCCAAAGATTAGTTATATTTAAGATTTTGTTTTCTCCCCTTTTCCCTACCGTATTTTCCGCACTATGAGGTGCACCTAAAAACCTCCAATTTTCTCTAAAGCCAAAAGTGCGCATTATAATCCACTTTATATATGGACCATAATGGATCCGTGGATGAGGACCCTAACGTATTAAAGTAAGCTTTACGTGTTTATTTTGTGTGTTGTGTGATATTAACGTTTGAGCAACGTTGAGTTATTGATATAATGTTTTCACTATTTCGAGTGTTACTATATTGTGATTGCATTAACGTTTGAGCAACGTTGAATTATTTATTCTATGCGCCTTATAATCCGGTGCGCTTTATATATAGACAAAGTTTTAAAATGGGCCATTTATTGAAGGTGCGCCTTATAGTCCGGTGCGCCTTATAGTGCGGAAAATACAGTTTGTTTGTTTGTTTTTCCCCTTGAAGTATTGTCATGTGATGACCATGCAGCGCAGCACCCTTTATTGAGTAGCAGCCACTGCTACACTGAGTACACATGGCTTTGTTATAACTTGTTGCTAAAAGTAATTACATCAACCCAATTTCATCAGATGGGGAGGGGAAGGGCTGCGTAAGTGAGACAGGTGGAGGAGTCAGCCGAGGTACCTTTGATGTCAGCAATATGTCTTTGAAGCCCAGAAGGTCCATAACGTGCATTAAACATTTTTGTGCCCGAGTTCAACTGGAATAATTTCGCAGAGTACTCCAAAACTTTAAATCGTGATGGATACAGTGTGCAAAAGTGCATTTTTGGCCTTTTTACGCTCTTTTCACTCGGCATTTTAGCAGCCACCAACAAGCAGAATTTAAATGCCTCATTTGTGACTCATTTGGGACGAAACTCGTATGACCTCTGTTAAGTACGCCATCACACCTGAGCCACTAAACATCGGACGTGATGTGCACAAGTGGGCTCCAGTACGATTGCTGGACTTGTAATTAGTGCATTTTGGTTTGGATCATCAAATATTCATACGGGAACCGATTCCACTGAGTGTCACCACTATTCACACACTGATTGCTAATGGAGCCTGGAGCTTTGTGCGTGTGTGTGTGTGTGTGTGGGGGGGGGGGGGGGGGGTCGAAGTAAAATGAGAAGACAGATATATAAACATATGCAGTATGGCATCTTTATTAATTGTGAACCAAAATATGAAATGCAATTTCTTTTTTTCTTTTTTTGGGTTGGCTGTTTGTAAAATATTTAGCTTGCGCTACATTTGCGCCCACCCCGCATGGCCCTCTGTCCATAAAACCTAATAATGCCTCTCCTCATGCCATTCACCGGGGCTAGAGCATGTGGAAAAAATTAAATTCTTGTTCAATCTAAGCGGAAATGCTCTCCCGCAAAACCCGTGTTATCCTCTCCGCTCATAGTGAATGGTATCAGGAGGAAGTATGGTTTTCTGAAATGAGCAACGAAATACACTGCAAAATAAATGCAACTCACTGTATAATAATCCTTAATCTCAAAAGTGGAGCAATGGTCTTTCATTCAGGTCGTTGGGAAATTAGAAGAAACCAAGAGACTGCAGCAGCACTAGGGGAAGCTCTGCTCTACCGGCTGTAATAAATTGCCTGTTTATTACTTTACAGGAAATTAAACAGTGGACCAGGAAAGGCTGAACATTCAATTTAAACTCCCCAAGAAAAGAGGTGATTTTTTTTAAGGACCAATAAAGTCACTCAAGAATTCCAGAGGTCACCGAGATGTCTCAGGGAAAAGCATTTTTATTTGGTTCTTTTTGTTTCTTTAATGTCAAATGCTGCTCCATTATCAAAAAGCCTCCACTGTTCAAGTGTGAACACCGGTCCAAATATCGATACCAATTGAAATCGGATTGATATTAGCATCATGAGGCTGATTCGGTAGCTTCAGTTTTGTACCCAGTCAGAGAAGGATATGGACTTGTTTGAACCTGTCAACACTAAATTAAAGGTGCAAAAAATTATCTTTGTGTCTGTAATTAAAAAAAAGAGTGTCTAGAATTAAAGAGTTCAAAATTTATTTGGGAAAAAATATTGTAAGACACGCAAACTAATATCTAACTGACTGTGAGGTGAAAATGTTGGAAAGCTGTATTACCTGCTGGTTGCTTTTAGTTCTTGTCTAAGTTTGACTCAAGCACAAGCAAGGCAAGGTGAATCAACAGAATTTTTTTTCGCGTGCATTTTTTGGACAGTCTGGAATACTTTTTTGTTGTGGTTGTGATGCAACAGCTACAATAGAGGTTATATGAAAATAGCAATGGAGATATCAATGGAATAAACTCAAACTGTTTAGAACACCTTGGGGTGAGAGAGTCAAAGTCGTGCTAAGTGAAAAGACTTCCACACATTGCAATCTTAGCTCCGGCCTCTGCGGCACAAACTGTACATTTGAGCTTACTATCATGAAGTATTGCTTTGATATGAATAGCCCAATAAACAAATATTGAATAATTCAACAATTCATGTTTTCATTTGTCTTCTATTCGGTGTATTCTCCGACTTGCAACTTTCATCTTAATTTAATTCGTCCATGGGTTGTGTTGTTCATATTCTCTCCAGTTTGGAGCATGACTCAATTTTCCATTTCTAGCTCCCCTGCTATGATGAGAAAATGATTACCTCTACACAGAGGGGATTCTCATCTGCTTTATTACACACGTGGAAAAAGAAAAGTTCCACCATCACTGTTCTCTCATGACTCCCGCAAACCAAAGCAAAAAATAATAAATCACAAGGATTTTTTTTTTTGTAATTTGATTTTATTCTGAATTACTTTTATCTTTCTTGGTGGTTGTGTAGTGGACTCGACAGGCCCTCACTGGAGGAGAGTTGAATCGTAAAGTTGGTAATGAATAAATATGACATTGCGTCTTTTTTTTTCCCCTCCCCTTCTCCTTATCGAGGATTCCCAGAGAGAAGTGGAGAGGAATCTCGCTGATTACTGCAACGGCAGCTGACTTTCTTACAGCAGATGTCGTGTTGACGATAAAGCATGCCATATCTACATAAAGGCAAATTTCCAACCTGTTGAGAGATAGCGCACAACCTTACAGCCCTGCAGTTTGGCTTGAAGCCAGTTATTTTGGAATGTGATTCTGCTTAAGTGCGGCAATAATGTTTGCCGATGACATCAAGCATTGCTGCTAAGTCTGGTGTAGTGTAGCATATAAGTGTATTCTCCAACCATCAGAAGGTACAGTATATTATGCTTATATGGTGGAGTCTTTAAGTGTTTGTGTAATTATTGTTTGTCCAACAAGAACTAATTTCTAGAGATTTCTAAAAGAAAAAAAGAGGGCAGTAACATTCTCATTTCAAACAACAAAACAATGTGTCCCACTAATTCTTTGCTGATCTCCTGCTGTATCCAAAACAGTGGCAGAGCTAGAGGGAGCGCCGTGGGAACTCTGACACCCCCCCCCCCAAAATACGGGGGAAAAATAGTCTGCCCAGGTGCCAGGTCAGATAATAAATCTTTGGTTATTTTTTTTTATTTTTCTGGGATTTTTTTTCAACATTTCTACCTGTTCCACCATAAGGGAACATATTAATTCTTTATCAGCCTTTTCTGAAGAATTTGGAGGTTTGTAAAAAATGTTTTTGTATTGCAGACTCACCTCCCTATGCACCCCCACCAGTAGTCCAAGAGGCTTACACATGTACTAGGCACTCCTTTACTTTGGAAATTGAATAATAATAATAAGAAGAAGAAAAATAATAATAATAATAATAAGCACAGAGAGTAAAATGGCACAAGCTAGATCTTAGTGATATTCAGGCATTTGTGCAAGAAATAAGAGTGCTCTGTCCTCAGACTGGTCCTTTTGTGCAAATGGGCAATATATAAGAACAACCACAGGTCTCTGAGGGATAAATCCTCCTGCTTCTGCACAAACCCCAGTAATTCAACACTCAACTTCAAAAAGGCATTTGACTCGACACACAGAGGCAAGATAATAAAAATCCTAAAGTTCTACGGTGTCCCTCCAAACCTACTCCGGGCCATAGGGAGACAGTGGCACGAGAGCGAGGGTAACAGACGGTGACAAGGAGTTTGACATCCTGGAGGGTGTGCTACAAGGGGACACCCTCGCCCACCTTCCTCTTCATTGTAGTCGTGGACTACGAACTAAGGCGAACAATTGATGGACGGGAGCAGGAACTTGATTTCACCATTGCACCTAGGAGGTCAAGGCGAGTTCCTGACGTAACCATAGCAGACCTGCAATATGTGGATTATATCTGCCTATTGTCTGACCGGATGGAACAAGCACAGGAATATCTGAGCAGAGTAGAGAGGGAGTGGAGTGTGCCCTCGATCTGAATGCTAAGAAAACCGAGGTTATCACCTTCAACATCTCCCCGTCGCCACTGGTGACAATAGGGGAAAGCAATCTGAAGGAAGTGGAAGCCTTTAAGTACCTGGTCTCATGGATAAACTTGACAGAACATGACCAGAGTGAGGAAGGCACGAGCATGGAAGTCTCTAAATGGCATGGCTAGTGTGTGGAAATCCAAACTTCCCCGTAATATTAAGCTTTTGTTTTTGAGGTGACAGTGGAATCCGTTCTCCTATATGGCTGTGAAATCTGGACCCTGACAGAAATCTTTGGATTGTGGGATGCATGGAGGATCGGATGAACTGGAGGCCCATCTGAAAACGACTTAATGATGAACACCTTACACAGCCTCATGCTCGACCTAGCTTCTAGGTAATTGGATAAAAAAGGTAATTTTGCGTTAGCCAAAACAAAGCCTGTCCCGTATGATCGAGGAAGAAGACAATTTGGTTCAAAAGAAAATATGTTGTAACTTCTGGAAACAGCCTTGGCAAATTCGAACAAAAGAAATTATCTTCAAGAACAGGAGATTTCAGTGGGGCCAATTACAGTATTAGTATTCAGTGTCAAATGTAAAGTTGTGTCTTCCCGAGAATACAAGTATTTATTTAGACAGGATAGACAGAAGATGCTATAATTAACACAATCCTGCAAAATCTGAATGACGTAAAATTGCTGCCTATCAAACTAACTCATATAAGCCTATTTCAGTGGTTACCTGATTGAAATACCGAGACGCCATTTATGAGCATACAATTTTTGCTAAATTTCATCTAGAACTTTATTTGCCAGGGTTTCGCAAGTGTCGTCTTAAATATAATCTAAACTGCTGTTGAAATTAGTAAAAATATTATATTGTGTTGGAAAATTGAATTAACTCCACAGCTGTATTTTTCTCTTTCTATTCTGTTCTTTGTAGCTGCAATCGTGCTTACCATGTTAAACGTAACTTGTGACCAAAGAAGTGACAAATTAATACTGCACTCAAACTCTTCACTTGGACCGCTCTGATCAGACCTCCTAATCGTGGCACCAGATTAAAATGTGTGGTGGTGATGTTTTATCTCTGATCCAAACATGCCAACTCAAAAGGCAAGTCCTCATCATTAGCCTCCAATCACGATTAACACTGACATATCTTGAAAGAGATGAGAATGAGAGGACGGACCCTGTAATGATGCCTCCATCTAAAATCCCCTCATATCTGTTTTATCCTTATCTGAGAGTTGAAATAATTTAAGAAAGGTGGTTTCTATCACCATTATGCTTCTGCAAGGTGAAATTTAACTCACAACTCAAACAATGGCGGAGCAAGGATTGTTGTCGAGGGTGGGGGGGGGTGGGCCGCAAAACAAATAAATAAGCAAGTGTTGTTTTTCTCTGCTGTTTTTGTGTGATGCCGCTACAGAACAGACTCAGTAATGCAAAAGTGGAAGTGTGAAGATAACCACAGGAGCGAAAATGGAACTTTTTAATACCATGAAAGGCAGTGCACTCAAAGAATATGCATCACAGAGTAGCTTGTGATGTATTGTAATATTTTGCCAAAGAGAGCATTTAAAAAAAAAATCACAATCAATTATCATGTAGCAATATAGCATAGTTATGAAAAAATATAAAAGCACAATTTTCAATTACATAATTTAATTAAGTCTGATAAAACAGTTGCTTTTCAAAAGAGGTTTCCACTAAGTGAGAATGTACAGGTACATACCCCGCATGGATTTAATTCCCACTAAGTGATTGTGTGAATGTAAGTGTGAAAATATGTCTGTCTCTATAGTATGTGTGCAAATATTGACTGCCGACCAGCCCGGAATGCTGTCCTCTTTTTGCCCTAAGCCAGGTCGGACAGGCACGACCTTGAACTGGATAAGACGTATAGAAAATGGACGGATAAATTCAGACTTACGCAAATGATTATATAGCAGATTTAGCAGGCACAATGTCAATCCACCTTTTCTTTACTGTTGAGCTCAGACTTTTAAAGCCATCCTTTAGTGTTCCATTAAAATATAATAAAGGTCAAATACATCTGTTCAAATTCGGAAGAAAGATTCATTTCAAGGCTTGGAGTAATGGATTTTTTGAGTTACATGAAATTGTTTTGAATTGCGTCCCCCTTAAAATATTGCGTCTGACTTTGGAGGTTCAAATGCATACGAAAACATCACGTATGCTGATTTACTGGACTGTAAATTAAATTATGAGATGATCTAAAGGTGATATTTCACCCCCAAGCTTTTTAGACGAATGTTGTCGACTTTTTTGGGCTAATGATGAAAATCAATCATTCTAATCAGGGATGAAGAGAAGGCCCACTGAGAGGCTTATCAATATGCCTGCTTCAAAGGAGAGTGCTTACTTTGCAAGCAGAAGAGAAATCTTCAGATTCATGCGTCTGTTAGAAGAAAAGGACCTCCAAATGAAGACGCAAGGCTTTTGAGATAAAAGAAAAAGGAAAAAAAAAAGGATGTCTGAACTCTTTTCCCACCAGCACCTGATTTTGGTCATTTTTCCTACTGTACATCAAAAAACACTGACATGCCTCTGACTCACTCAGCAATCTCATTGAAGGCAGCCAAGACAACCTTAAAATGTGGTTCTGCTGAAATAAAATGAATCTCCAGCATTTGACTGATTGGTCACACAATTTAATTAAAGATCAAAAGATGAGTCAATGTGGTCCATTTGTGTCGCTAACAAGCTCATTTTGTGTATTTTGTTTGCTGAGTAAAATGAAACAAGTATTCATTTTTATTAACACAAGTCTATTTTGGACAAATCTATAAATAATTAACTGGATCTGGAAGGCCCCTTTTTCATTGCCAAAATCGATAATTAGTACAGTGTGAAAGGCTGAGAGAAGATTGCTAACAATATCTTAAAACTGCAATCGTCACCAAAATGTACATGCACGTATCTACTTATGTCCAACCTATGAAATTATCACAGCAATATCCCTGTTAATAACCGTCTTGGCACTCGTGATTATGAAGGAAAAAAATGGTAATTAAATTATAAAACTGAGTCCGTTCTGGAGGTACTATTTTTCTGCATGCGTCATTTTTATGTGCGAACATTGGCCCTGATTTTGTAGGTGTGATAAAACAATGTTGTTGTTCTATACTGATCAAAGAAAAGTTCACCAGTGAAATGAAAATTGATATATATAAAAATACATTTAAAAAATAATAAATAAATAGGTGAAAAGAAATGAGAATAACTAACACTGAAATACTTTTATTATTATTATTATTATCATTATTTGTTTTGGGACTAATAGAAAAAACGTTTAATTGACCATTCTTAGACTATTTCCGTCAGTTTCAACAGTTAACAGCATTTATTGTAAAAGTCTGCCTGAGGTTGGCCACAGTAAAAAAAAAAACAATCCATTATTTCTGACCTCTCATTGGCTTCCTGTGACCAAACAATACAATGAAAAACTTCTACATGGCCTTGAGAAGTGGAAACTTGTTGTCGGGGTCACATATACACTGAGGAGCAAGCTGTCTAATTGGCTACTTATCACAATGACATTAAGACTTTCCAGCAGACAAGACTGCTGCCAAGTTGATTCCGTCCAAGTTGACATCAGGCGGAGTGGGACCAAAGAAATCCGAGGAGAACATTTGGCAGAAATGCATATAAAAAAAAAACTTTAAAAAAAAAATCATTCAGTTTTGCTTTTCATCTTAAGATCATTGAATGTGTCTCCTCTGATATTCCCTTCACTCATTCATCGATCTGCCAATTTATTTATGGATTTGGCTCAGAATCCAGTTGAGAATTCTTACCAGCCATCTCTCGAGGAATTCTGTCACATCTATATTTTTTTATTAGCTCAAACGGAACCGACTTGACATGTCCCCTTGAAGAAGACATACACTTCCTCTGACGTCTAACTTCCTCTACAAACCTTTGAATGTGTGTCGCATTAACCCGTCACTATAACATAAATCAAAATGTCCATGTTGAATCTCAGAAGCTAATTTAAGTGCTTTCCGTACATTTTGAACTTCAAAATATGAAACCATCCGCTTTTTTTTTATCCCTTTCATTTACAGAAGAGACCCACATATCCGTACATAAAGTAGTTCTCTTATGGTTCTTGGATTTTTTTTAATTTGATCCAGAATAACAGAGCTTGAAATTCACTTCATGACAGCATTGCTGATGACATTTTCAGCGTAAATCATGCAACATCCCTAACCGTAACATTTCCATATCCACTGATGCATGTTTACATACAGTATGTATCTAAATGTGTATATTTAGCCATTATGCCATATTTTTATAGTCCACATGCTTGTCTGCAGGATATCTTATCGAGCCAAAATGAGTCAGAGATGCCAGTGCTGAACTGAAGTCAATATTTACATGAGTAGGCTACTGCACCTTTGAATTGAAGTTGCATGTCTTGAACTTACATCAGCTTGGATCATTTCAGCGCAGAATTCTCAACCCAACTAACTTTTTCTCACAAATATAAGGATGACTATACTGTATCTTAGGAGAAGCCGTATTGATTCCAAAAGACAAAATGCCCAAGGTAGCAAAGGTCAACGGTTAAATCAATACAATATGTATAGTACATTTGCATCCAATTTCCAGCAAACTTTCAGGGAATAAGGGTGAGTGTCCGATGATACGTATGGATTTTAAAAGCAGTCTTAGAAAAGATGGCCCACTGTAACCACGTAATGTCAGAGGTTGATTTGTTAGGTACTGTTTTCTCCCTTTTGGTCACTCCTCTGAGTCACTGTTACGGAGGCCAAGCACATAACAGGACAGTCGTCTGGTTGGCTGTTTATCACTATGACATAAGGCTTGATACAACTTTTAGGAGTTTTTGAGCATTTTTTTTAGAGGAGCAACTAATTATAAGGAGACTCCCGAAACAGGGGTTTTATTAATCAATTACAATTCATAGTTACAGTTGTAACTTTTTAATTCAAAGTAATGCATTTGTTAAATCATCATCAGGGTTGTTGTTTTTAATGTTGACTTTTTGTCTGTACACTACGCGGTACAAACCCACTTTATCTGATTTTACGTAACTGTGATGTTCTGTAGATAAACCCAAATGTCCTTCAGGGTGCAAAATTGAAAAGAATTATGTATTTTCACAGGAGATCTATTTTTCTTTAAGGAAGCTTTTCACATATGCTATGAACAAACTCAGGTTGAAATTCAGTGGATATTACAGTGGCAGTGATTTATTTGATTATTAAAGTGTTTATTGTTCAAGAGATAAAGGATGGTACGCAGAGATTGTCAACAAAGGGAAAGAGCAGAAATGTACTCCCCGGCCACAACAAAAGTACAGGAAAATGTCGGGCCAAAATGTACAACGCTTCTACTTGCGGTGTTTTAAAACAGTTTTATCACATACGTTTATTATATCATCACTGAAGGTTAAACTGTTTAAAATGCAGCTCAATACTTAATAGAGTTTACCCTACTAGCGGGTGCCGGCTCTTCCCACATAGGCTGACTCAGCAGTTTGTGGGCTGCCAGAGACGGTTTCAGTTTGGAATTCTAATCCTTTTAGTCGATCACATTTGCTTTACTTCCCACGTGAAATTTCATCAAATCCAACCAGAAACCCTCCGATGTTAAGATGTGTTACATAATGCGGTTAAAAACAGAGTGGATTGCATTAGAAACGCTTTTAGTTTCAGGCTGGTAATTGAAAAGAAAACGCTCATAAATCTGCTGTCAGCAGACTATTTCATTAATCTGAGTGGGGGCAGTTTAAGACTTAACTTCACTTTTAGTGAACACCACATGAAAGGTCACTGCACAGACAAGATGTCTTTGCCAAGTAGGGGCAAAAAAAATATGCTTTGGTTTTTGATATTACAATTAGTAGACAATCTGACATCTTGAAATTAATACAACTGAATTATATCAAATATGAACCGATGAGCATAGCGGTTGGCAAATTTCACTTCTGAGGTTCGACTCTAAACTCTGACCAATGTTAGACATTTGCATATTCTCCCTTTACTCCAATTATTCCAAATTCCACCCGTACTCCAAAATCCTGAGGATCATTGATGGCTCAAATTAATCCACAGGTATGAATATCAGCGTGAATCATGGTTAGTTTTAGAGCTGTCAAAATTAATTGATTAATCAACAAGTAATCAATTATCATATGAATCAATTATTTGATGAGAGAGATATTTTTTTTACCCTTGAATTAAACTCTAATGTCAGCCTCTCAACAGCAATTATTCATTAATTGTGTTTGTTCTTATGAAATCAACCAGATTATCTTTTTTTTGTGAAATCAAACCAAGACATTTGCAAATGTCTGCTTTTACTTTGGCAAACAATAACCGCACCAGGAACTAATTCCGTTTCAAAATGTTTGGTGAGTACAACATGAATCCCTCTTGTTGTTTAATTGTTATTTAATTGTTTTATCATACAATACCAAATAATAGTAAATGGGGGGAAATACTTTTGCAATACACTTTCATTCAAAACAAAAATATTATCCGATATAATCAATGAAGGAATCGATCTAGTAATTGATTCTAAATATATTCTTTAGTGACAGCCCTAGTCCAGGGCAGGACCTGCCTTTCAGTTGGGATAAACTCAAGATCACCCCAGTGAGAACGAGCTGTAGAAAATTGATAGATGAACTGATAAGATGAAATCAATAAATCACAGCAATTTATGTCTTCTCTGTTTTTTCCATAAAAAGTCATTTATGGACTGAGGAAGGGAAATGTCGAGTTTCAGTCAACTCTGTTGCAAGATGAAAGAAAGTGGGACATAAATGTGAAAATAAAGTTTTCTTTCTCAAAGAAATGATAAAACCAAATAGCCTCTGAGCAAAGACAAAATTGGTTGCTGGGGTCAAATTAATGGTCGTTGCGCTGTTATCGCACTCCCACTGAAGACCCAAATTATCAAATGACTGCAATAATCTGGTGTAAGCTTTCACAGTCAGTAACAACTTTTTTTTTTCCATTGTCACTTAAATGACCCACATCCGTTTTCCACCCACACTCGCCATCCTCACGATGCACTTAATGCTGCGGCACGTCTCCCGACCGAGCTTTGACAGCCGACAGAGAAACTGAGCAGATTTGCACCTCATGGTGATATTGCTTTTCATTTGCAAGCACACTGACCTACCTACTCACCTTGTCACCAAGGTTGACCTCAAGTCAGTAACAACATCATTAGCCCCTGTAGCCAATCATCATCTTGCATCTTAATCACGCTCCGACTGCGCCGCCTTTGACCCCAGCAATGAAGTCATAGAATATTTGAAGGCTCTGAATTATGAATTAACGTCCATATCTGTCAAAGTACCATCACTGTCATTTTAGAAGCATGACTGAACGGAGTCTTGAAAAACGAGTGACAGCAAATGCCTTAATCTCAATCGTCAATTGACAGTTTATAATATTGACTTTATTTATAGAGCATCTAAAATAGTTACAAAGTGCTAACAGTGTAAACAAAACAAGAACAAATCTATTTTCTACACCGCTTGTCCTCATTAGGTTTGAGGGTGCTTCTATTATTTTTTTGAGTGTTATTTGGTTTTTTTAATCCAATCAGATTTCAGCTTGAATCCATTGCCAATGTGTTGAAAATTTTAACAACACCACTCTTAGAGTCATTACTGTGCAATAACATCCTGCTCTCCACACCTTTTTTGTCTACACTGTTTGTACTATGTGTCCTCTCTGCATCCATTGCAGCCTGGTCATTCGAGAAGAGGGACCCTCCCATCTGTGGTCTCTTCTCAAGGTTTCTCATTTCCCCTAGCTGGAGTTTTGAGTTTTTCCCTGCCCTCTTGGGAGTTTAAGATCAGGGGATGTTTGAGAATATCTTCCATTTTTCACGTCCTGAGTGTTGTTGTTAGTCACCTAAATGTTGAACAGAGGCTGTGATTTACCGAAGTCAAATTCCTTGTTTGGCCCGCTCGAACATGGCGAATAAAAAAACTCTTGAATCTCTTGAATCTCTTGAATCTTGAACAAAGAAACAACTTCTATGCAAATGAGCCTCATTGGCAAACAATGTAAGAATATGTAATGGCTGAGACACTCGTTCTCAACCACCTGTGTGTGTGTGAAAAAAACTGTGTTTTTAGTCATATTTTTAATATCTGGTTTCTAATGTAAGGAAAAATACATCACTCTGCTTGTCTTATAAATTTGCAAATCTGCCTCACAACATACAAAAACATCCGCGCCCATTACCAATGCTGGGCCTTACTTATCTGGTCATAATGATGATGTCGTTTTTCGGGTTTCACATATTGGTTATTCAAAAAAAAACTACTTCTCCACTACTACCCATACCGGAAAGAAAAAAATTACACAGGCACATCAAGCATCATTCATGGGTCCGTTGCCATCACATTAGTCAGACCGGGAGAAGAATCTCGAACACGCCACTGTTTTTAAGGCATTGTGAAAATTTGCACCAAGCTAATCATCGTACACTTACTCTCACTCGCTTACGTTTTCTCCCTCATAAAGTGATATTTTTGCTTGGTAAATCCCTGCGGGAAGCAATTTTCTTAAAAAATGCTTTTAAGCTCTTATTTCTGGAATTTTGTCCATCACCATCATACAAGCTTAAAGTGTTGAGTTACAATATAAGCCTGTAGACGGCCTCAAATGAGCTCCATAATTGTCATGCTTTTGTTCATGTTCAGAAATTCAGTCTAATTCTGTCCCGTCTTGCAGAAAATTGAGCATCCTCCCTTCCAAAGCTAGGTTTCCTGCTTAAATCAAAACGCAACTTGGAGGAAAATACATTTTGAGAAATGTTAGGGTTTTGAAGTGACATTTGAACCTAAAATTCACGATTATCTTGGCAGGTAAATTTAATTTGAGTTTGAACTTAAACATGTTGCAGTACTTCGTTGCAAAACTTGGAAGTTCTCCTAACATTAGACGTGTCCTAGCTGATCTAAAATAGAGCCACTAAATGTATTACACAATATGTTATGTATTGTGGTTTAAAAAAAAAATTAAATGGAGCATAAGTGCTCACCCCAGTCTGCACTAAACTGTCGTGTAGTTTATTCATTACAGCAGATTAAGTGAAGCAAGCCTAGAAACAACAATATCATTAGTGAGACAAGTGCATTTGTTTTGACAGTGTTGTTTACTTCCCAAATCATCTGGTCTCACTCTCTGTAAGTGTTCCGGCACTTTGCAAGTCCCTGGCTGTCTTGCAATGCGTCATGTTTACCATAATAATATTGGTATCTTGGCGATTCATTAGGATTGTGAATTATGGGCCGAAGACTTTCTTACTATTCCCATATGTGCGCATGTGGTCAAAGTGAATTAAATTCATTCCATTTATTTTATCTCCTGCCATTTAAAATCTAGGAAATGATCTGTTGTCATCAACAACCCCCCTTTAGTAAATATCAGCACATAGTGCACCATGATGCATTGTCCTGCCAGCTGAAGCTTGTGGTGATAAAATCCATCAACATGATACAGTCAGCTATCAACTCTCACATTTTTTTTTTTTTCCAGCAATGTGACATTTTGGCCTTTAAGTTATTAAAAGATTTGCTCCCTTACCACCCTGCCCTGAGAGTCTCTTCACCCAAGTCAGTGAGTCTATCTCCATATATTGGATACATTGGTATGCATTATTCATGACATTCCAAAGAGTGTGTTGGCCACTCTCCTGAAGCTCGTCTTCAGGCAAGAGATGTTCCTTGGATCGTCTTTTGTGGAAAAGAGGCCAAAGCGAGAGCAGAGGGAAGCACAAAATGAGAACACAACATCCGGCGGTATTTCGGCATGGGACGCTTGTTCCGACTTCAGGGAGGTAATTAATTAACAACAACAAATATGTCCAGGCTGAGACTTCCAGGGCTACCCTATGGTGCCTCACATATCTGTCCAGGAAACGGATGACTGGCCTTGATGTATGTTAAGTGGGGGTCGGAAATAAGACTATGCTATCTGTCAGGCAAAAAAGTACAAAATGGAGTTTATGAGCGCGGACAAAAAAGCAATCATCCTTCACATAGAATGTTCACGGGCTGAGAGTTTTCATTTTTCACAGTCTGTCACAAATGGGAAATGGAGACATTTGTATTTGTTATAATTTTAGCAAATATTTGACTGTACGTCTATCTTTCGGGATTTGAAGTGATATTTCATCATTAGAATGTAACTCGTTTATACTGAGTTAACTCAGTGTCACAAAACCGAGAAGCTTTTCATTGATTAAGATGGCTTTGAAATGTATAACGTATTGGCCCGAATATAAGATGGTGTTTTTTGCATTGGGGGGTCGTCTTACATTTGGGGTCTAGACATTATACCCATTCACAACGCAAGATGGCGCCAGATATCTTTAAAGCGAATGCTGAACTTAACTCTGCAGGTCAAAGCGAACCCCTGTCACAAAGAAGAAAAATAAAAATAGCGGTAGCAGTTTGCATTATTTTATTGCAATTGTTTTCCTTATTCAGATTTGTTTCAAGACTACAGTTACAGTTAGACTTCACTTTGATGGTTAATGCAGTTATTGCAATTTTGTTGTTTTATCACTATAGATTTGTTTATTTACATTTCAAAAACCAGAAGCCATTCATTTGCAAATGTGATCGCACTTTAGTTTACATATTTAAATGTTCAGATATTAAGATGTTTTTGCATGATTTGAATGAGGCAAAATAATGTGCTTTTTCTCTCAAATATATTGTTATAATCATTTGTTTCAGATGTACTGTAATTATTTTCTGTGTAGAAATTAAATTTGGTGTTCAAAAAGTATTTTTTCAAACTTGGGTCTTGAAAAAGAGGGGGTCCTCTTATATTCGGGCCAATACGGTATTACTCAAAAGACATCAGTTGTCTACGGTGGTATTTGGACTTATTTAACATTTGGACATATGTGATGAACAAATCAAAACAGGTCATCGTATTTTCACCTGATAAAATACGCATGTCTTGCCACAAAAAGACAATTTTCCCAATGAATGAATGAATCCGCATCGAGTTTAAAGTTTCTTAACCAACAATAAATACAATATGCACAGGCTTTAAAGCAAAGTAAATCTAACACAGCTAACTGAGCTCACCATCATGTGAGAATGCACCCTGAACTCTTAACAAGCTTTTCGTTTCATAAACGCATCTAGGGGAAAAAGGAAACTAATTGGAGCGAGAAAAAAAAAAAACGAAAAACAGCAAGCAAAGAAACAAACAAACTGCAAAGTAATTTGCTTAATGTTTTGTCTCGTCGCCTCTGCTGGAGCCCATCATGCTGGAAGTTTGACGTGCGGGGGGGGTTCATATTTTCCATCAAAAGCTTTCACAGCCTTTAAGGAAAAAATGGTCTGTTTCTTCAGAGGGTCAAAGCAATGCATCTCTTTTCTTGATTCACAATATGAACAAAACTCTTCTGGTATTTGCCACAATGACGTCACTTCATGTGTTTAGCTAGCTCATATTTTAGTGTACTAGTCGACTATGAACGAATCCGGCACCCAAAGTGCAGAGGAGTCACATTATTGATCCAGAGGCACAACAGCCCGTCCATGCGTTTTGCCATTACACATGTATTGTATGCAAAGAGGAGCCTGTCTCGCAATAGAGGCTGTTTTATTAGCTCCCTCAAACTCAATTTCCATGCCTGGCAGCTAAAGGTGTAAATCTGGCCTTATCTGGCCCCTGCATGCGCACTTCATATCCACACCCAGTGCCAGCAACAGATCTATAATTCATTGCCAAGCACATCCATGTTATTGGCTTCTCCATTTATTAGAAAATACAACACGGGAAAGAATTTAATGCAGTGTCGTCGAAACGCATCAGAAGGCAAAGAGGGTATGTTTCAACTCCCAGTGGACTACAAACTTCTTTGCAATGATATTAGATTCAACCAGGAAAATATACAGTGGATGAAACTTTACACGCATTCATATTCTGCTGGGTACCTTTTATGTATCATTATGCCAGCAGGAGGGTTAACATCGGTTTGACCCCCACAGGTGAAAGAGTGCTGTGTTTGACAGACAGTGAATTATTCCTCCAATTTGGATAATTGGATAACTTAGGTCGGGGCATATAAAACCAGAGACTTAAGCGGACCAAATAAAGGAAATGAACATTTTAGACAGTTTGACAAGTATTTAGAAAATGTGCCTTTCCGTGATTACTATTCCTTGGGATTTATATTCATATTTATATGCACACAGGCGCGCGCACACACACACACACACACACACACACACACACAATCATGATAGCTACTGCATGTAGTATCTTATTCTTTCATGCACCCAGACAAGGCTAACCTCAAATCTGTGATTTATTTGTGAATCAATTTTGAAAAAGCATATTGTCTCATTTCAATAAATTGCTTTGTGTGTAGATATGGTATGTAGTTATTATAATACAATGTACATAAACAATACAAAATGCAATAAAAATGATAAGAGATAATTAAAATTCCATCTTTCTGTTGCAAAAATTAATTTTGTGCACCAGCTGCCAACACATATCTGCCATTCCTAGGCAGGATTTGAAAATATATGGATAAGCATGAAAGTATTATATTAATAATATAGTGACAGCATATATACATACATACATGATGAAATAAAAATGTTGCTATCATTAGGACCACTGTTGTCATTTCTGCTGTATTTTTTTTTCAAAAAGCAGCTCCGAGAATTCTCTGGATTTCTGCTTACTATATTGTAACCAAAACATGTTTTGCTGACTTGGCAACACTGCAGACATGTCGTAACTGTTATTTGGCTACCTATGTGTGGTCACACCAGGGACCGGTGAGCAACTGAGGGAGGGGCCAGATGTGGCCCCCGGGCCGTACTTTGACGAAACCTGTTTTCACGCATGCCTAGCCTTGACATTCTGTTAAGGAATGACAGCAGAGTCTATTGCCCAAAGGGAACCACTCATTGCGCCTGACTCACATTATGGGTCTGGTGTAGCAGGATGAGGCACAGAGGCGTGAGCGGCTGGATGGCCACGTTACATGTTTGTGATGCTCTTGAGCATCTGGAGGCAATGACGCAGAACACAATTACAATTTTCATTCAGAAAATGCATGAGCTGACACTCCATGATGAGCATGTGACAAAACCCAGCATTAGTAGGATGCAGCAAACATCCTCTAATATGCTTCAAGTCACTTGGGAAAGCAGGTGTCAACAAAAAACAATAAAATGAGACGCAAGTACGGACTTGCACATGTTTTGACTCCCAATAACACAAACTTTACGATTCACTTTTAGCCACACCGCATACAAAAGGCACACCTTTTACAGCATACAAATTACCAAAGATAAGAAGTATTATGTGATCTCACCTCTCGCTAAGCTTCAAGCTACTGAACCTGTGTGAGGCCTAAAAATGCAGCAGTTCTATCTGAACCGGAAAACAGAGTTTAAAGAATAACAAAGAACATCACTAGAGGCTTATTTCATGACAGAAAAATTCTCTTCACTCTTTTAGAAGAAACACTGACAGCTCACTCCATGCCCCAAACGGGACAAACAAAACACTAACGTAATATTTGGAATCATTAGAACGGAACAGCTGTTGATTTCATATTATGAACACTCATATGGAATCGGTTATATTATGGCAAGATGCCTATCTGGAGGTGACATTAAGCAGATCATAAGACTTTTTCAAATCATAAGAGACAGGGAGAAAATTAAACTTCTGCCCCTTAAAAAGAGAGCAAGAGAATAAGCTTAAGAAATATAAAGGGTAAATTCAATTCACTTCCCTTTGACTATTTGAAAGCCTTTGAATAGACAGGGAAATGATGGCTATCTCAGCTCAGACAAAGAAGCGGTGGAGTGCTTTAAGGGCGTTTCTTTTGTCATCTTAAGCAGGTCTTCTGAAGCTCCCTTGTGTGCTCCAAAGGGCTTAATAGAACTTTGGCTGATCAGTAATGGGCTCCAACAAATATACACAACTAAAAATAGCCCATTTGCACTTGCCCAATGAGTGAACCTGACTCTGAACAACTGCGGGAGTGCTTAAGTGGCGACCAGTTTAGCCTTATGAGTAAAAGAAGCAATGAGACAATGACCATATGCTGTATCTCTTACAGCCGTGGGGATGAACTCATGAATATTTAACAGGAGCTTGAGCTAAATTCATTTTAAATTAAAAGCATACATATTATATCCCTAGGGCGGGTCTCTGAAATATGTTCGTGTTTATTTTTATGGTAGCTCTATTTTTATAATGGCCAGTAGTTGTATCTACATAATAATCAATTCTTAATTCATTCTTAATTAAAATATATAATATTACTATAGTAGTCGGCTACATTGAATTAATGAATATACATTACACTTCTGCGGCTTTGTGAAAGAAATAAAAATGTACTGCCATAATAAAACAAATGAATAAAAGCTACAGTTTACATGTAAAAGGTTCTGAGGATGTGCAGAACTATCAGGTGTCATATTGATGACATTTTTATTATTAAATTGACTGGTTTTTTGCAGGCCTTTTTTTTTATGATGCATTGCTTTTATTTGAGGAGACAATTAACACTTTTCTTCTTCATTTCATTCAGTTCAAAAAAGAAGGGAGAAGACAGGGGCAAAAGGGCAATTTGCTCTATCAAAGCATTTTATCTTTGTTTTTTCCATTTCATCTATTTACACGTCTCACCTGTCCTCTGTTGTCTCCGTTTCGGAACCTTTATCTACAAATACAAGTTTGTGTCTTCATAGTGAAATATCTTGCCTCCTGTGATGCCAGTATGTGGCTGCATTTGGTTTATTTCCCACTTGTTTCCACCTCCCACTCAGTAGAAAAGTTATTTCTCTCTCTCAAGGTGTTTTGCCACAGTCAAGATTCTATTTTGTGACTATTTTGCTAAAAATGTGTTGGCTGTTTTTAAGTAACCTCTTTGATAAAGTGTAAAATACAAACGAGTTTCTGTTATGTGCACGAATAATGTATCCGATAAAAAACGTCCGAGTGTCCAGAAAAGCACCGTATAAATCTGATGCATCATTAGTAACCATAATTACTATCATGAATGACCCATATAATGAATCGGAATGCAGATGGTTGTGTCAGTTTACATTTCATACTTAAATGGGAAAATGAAACTTCAATTTTGCTTCATAAAACAGTTGTTCTATTTCTTGTCTCCTCTAGATGGCACTGTTGGTTTGAATAACAGAGGTTAAGAATTGACGAGGAGTCAAAAAATACAAATGGTTTATGTCGAACCTGTGTGCCCTAAATCACATGCTCATGTACTAGTCAAGGTAATGGTTCTCAAAGCAGTGCGTTGGCATAACACAAGACACTTAGATATGTGGCTTTGTAAATCTTAAGGCTCAAACACAAGACAGTTACTAATATGTAACCTTGTGAACCGTAAAAAATGAAAATCAGAAATCACTGTATTGAATAACCCATATAATACAATCATCTTCATTGGATTAATATTTAAAAACAAAAGACTACATCTACGAGCTCATGATATAAATATATACTTTTTTTTTCCTCGAGTGTTCGCCTTGTCATTGAAATGTGTTTTGCAATAATTTAATATGCTTCTTTTGTATAAAGATTATGATCATGGGATAAACAGCAGATGGGACGATGAAGAGCGTTACGGAACTGGCATGCATCAAGCAAGCTCACACACTGAATATTATTCTACACACCTGAGAAATAATCCCCAACAGTGTTGTTTACACCTAACAAGTGTTAAATTTGTAACTCTAATCACAGGAAAGTGTGAAACCACAGCATTGTGTGCGGCAGCGTAATATATGATGGAATACTATCATTGTTATTCAGCTCCAATCTCATTACCGCTATTCAACATTTCAATACAGCCAAGATGGAGATGGAAGCAATCAAAAACGCAACACATCAGAGAAAAAAAATAGCACAACACAGCTTTCATTCCTGAGCTTGCTTTTCCCTGTCACACAATGGCGTGTCTGCTGTGTATGAATAGGATGGCATAAATATTTCAAAAACAAACCCCAAAAAAAAAAACAGGCGTTTTCACACTCATAACAATGCAAACAATGTGTGTAAACACCTTTAGATTTCATGCATCTAAAATTACTTCCTCCAAGGAGTTTTTTTTTTCCATCCAGAAGCAAAGCAATTCATTCAGTGAATGTTTCATCACGTGTCTGCCAGAGATGCTATTGAGAAATTACAGTGGCACCAATGAGTCAGGTGGCTCAGTGACAGTGGCCCGAGTGGAATCTAGGCGAGATGTATTGTTGTCTTGGAGGAATCTGGAATTGAATTCTGATTCACTGGAATATGATTTTTAAAGCAAGGTTGCACTATCCCATGATAGATGACACGGAAACAGCAGTCACGCTACACAGAGTATCGCAAAAGATACACTGAGTGCGGTCGGTCGGCCATACGTGACACGAGTGGGCTGCATACAGATGAGTTGTGAAAGGGTGGGATCGCTTGGCCATGCAGTACACACAACAAATATTGTAAAGGAGGCGCTTAACGGTATGTTTGAATAGAAATATATACAATGAACATCTTAGCTTTGGGGTCAAACTCATTTTCCTCAACGTTGTAGTTATGGATTGCCTTAGGCGTCTATTATTTACTGTGAAATTCATAAACGCTGATGAAGAGAGCAAGAATAAGAGCGATAGAGGGAGAAGAAGGGGGAGAGAGGAGGGAGAGAGAGAGGTACAGAGAAGGAGGGAGAGAATGAGTGAGGAAGAGAGAGTGAGGGAATGAGTGAGGAAGAGAGAGTGAGAGAGAAAGAAAGAGAGAGAAAGGGAAAAGAGAGAGAGAAGGAAGAGAGAGCGAGAGAGAGAGAAAAAGGGGAGAGAGCAAGAGAGGAGGGAGAGAATGAGGGAAAAAGAGAAAGAGAGAGAGAGAGAAAGGGAAAAAGAGAAGGGGAGAGAGAGAGAGAGAGAGAGAGAGAGAGAGAGAGAGAGAGAGAGAGAGAGAGAGAGAGAGAGAGAGAGAGAGAGAGAGAGATACTAGATTAGGGTTCGGCAACCCAAAATGTTCAAAGAGCCACATTGGCCCAAAAAACACAAAAAACATACCTGTATGGAGCCGCAAAAATCTAAAAGCCTTTTATAATGCAACATAGACTGTCAATACATAAGTTGCATGCCTACTATTAAAATAATAATTTAAAAAAATAATAGTATCAATTTGATCATTTCTTCTTGCGACTCATTACAGTTCACGTACCTGCATAGCAGAGCTGTCTGTTCGATATTGGTCACGTCACACGACTCATCCATCACAGGCAATTGCGAAAACGCTGGAGCTGAATTGATGTCCTTGATTTGCTGATCGGTGATATTGTTTGTGCAGAGAGTCTTTCATTTTCTGAATGATCTCGGTTTTGTTTTGGAAGTCCCAAAATACGCACTTTATTATCTCTCGGGCTGCAACAAAACTTGCATCAGAGTTTGGCGATGCAATCCACTTCTTGAAAGTGTTTTTTCGGTCCTCAAATTTCTCCACCAGCACTGCAATTGCACGTTTCCTCTCAGTTGCAACTGGGTGATCGGCAGCAAATTTAGCATGCTTTAGCTGAAAATGTCACTCCAAATTCCTCTTCTTGTTATTTGACAACTTCTCATTGCAAATCAAACATGCAGGCAATGCACTGGCAATGAAAGTAAATAGTTGAGTCCATTCTTTCTTTAAGCCTATGTTCTCATCAGCAATCTTTTTCTTTCTACCTTTTGAATCCATGGCCCATCACTCACATACCTGTTTGTTTTCAACACACCTGTGCTGTCTTGCAGGCTATGACGCAATTTTCCTATTTGGCGTCGTTCTTAAATTCAGTATTTTTAATATATTTGCAACTTCATACATTTTTACAGCATAGGCATGGTTGTGTTATGGTTACCATATAAAAACCATATTTAAAAAAAAAAAAACAACAAAAAACAACATATTTTTCCATTTTCACGCATTTTTGCAAAAATTCCAGGGAGCCGCTAGGGGAGTGCTAAAGAGCGGCATGCAGCTTTGGAGCCGCGGGTTGCCGACTTCTGTACTAGATGGATGGATCATTCATTTTCTCATTATGTAGAGAAAATATGGCATAACAATGGCACTACCAAGAACTGGAGGTCCCTCCAAGATTGATAAAACAGCCAAAAGAAAACTGGTCAAGGAGGCTGCCAAGAAGCTGACACAGAACAGTGCAGAAATTACTGGCACAAAGTGGCGGTTTAGTACTTGTGACAAAAATCAAATCTTTTTCATGTTGAGGCTATGGGCTATGGTGGCAAGACAAAAACATTATTTTACATAGATAAACATCCAAGGCTGGCTACATTTTCAGAAACACCCTTGAAATCTCCCAAACAGGTTGGAAAATGTGTTATGGCACAATCAAACCAAAGTTGAGATTTGTGAAGAATATCAAAAGGTCCTGCACGTTTGGCAGAAACACAACACTGCTTATCACCAAAAAAAAAAAAAAAAAAACATTCAAAGTGGAACTGGGGCCTTCAACAGGGTGGGGGGGATTCATGTCCACTTTCAAATAGCAGTCAGAGTTTGAACAAATTCTTCTGGCTTCTGCTAAAAAGCAATTTTAAAAAAATCTCAGGAAAAGCAAACTGTAAAAGCTGAACTTTATTTTGGGACAGGCACACCGAGGATTCCATTTAACACAAGTTTAAATGTGATGGTTAATTCTGAGAACAGCCACATCCCCAATTACTGTATAAAAGGGTGTGCATACTTGTGCAACCACATTATCTCAGTTGGTGTTCCTCCCATTAAAACGTTTTTTTCCAAATGATTTTCAAATGTTGGATGAAAGTTTGGAAATGTATATTTTCAATTTTTCAAAATCATAAATACCTGGCACAGCAGGGGTGTGTAGACTTTTTTTTAGACCTATTGCATGTACAACCCTCATGCCATTCACCTCTATTATAAATGAGTACAAACCTGCGCACTGCTGGACTGAAGAATCATTTCATTAAATGTTCATGATGTGGGGAAACACTGCTGAAATTTTAAAAATGTCCAAACAGAAAGCACTTCTGGACTGTCGACCATGCCGAGCTGCACAAAGTCATCACACCTGTCCCCTTTGGGCTTGTTACATCACTGCAAATGACATTTTCCGTTTGTTCTTTAATTCTCCAACATTGCTTCCCAGAAACACCTTGTGCCTTTCAGACACAGTGTAATTTTTCTTCAATTTCATTATTTTCATTATTTATCAGCCTACCACTGAAATGAACCCTGAAACCGGAAGCTGAAACACATCTATATTAATAAACGGGCTCACCACATGAGTGGAGTGCAGTTAGCAGAAGCCAAAGCATAGTAGGTGATAGAAGGTTTAAGTGGTTGAAAAAGTTCTATTTCTGACCACTGAATCATTTGCTGTTGGTTGAGAGCTGTGGGTGATGAATTAGTGCTCTGTATGCTGGGAGGTCATCCAAATGACATCAAGAGCGATTAGGGGCCTTGTCCCCAATGTTTCGGTCGACAATCACTCTATCCTATCATCACATATACACTTTTTTTATCCATTCTCCAACCCCTTTGGGTTTTTTTTTTTTTTTTTTAGCTCATCAAACCATATCAATGTGCAGTCCTGAACAAGGTCACATTCCATTGGTAGATTATGCTCTTCCTGAGTGTTTCGACATATGAAATGCCCCCCAAAATAATAGGTGGAGCTGTTTCACATCCCTGAAGAGTCATCCATCATGATTAGATCTGACCCTGGAGGTAGGATCAGGGCTGAACCGACCCACATCGGATGAATCCACAGGTCCACAATTGCAGCAAGAAAGGCAGACGAGGGCTTGGACTCACCAATGGAGAGACTTGGGAAGCCATGGTTCTTTGCAGATACAGTCAGTGTAGTTCACATTCTGTGTTTGTTTGCTTTGAAACAATTCTGTTTCAAATATTTGTATCGATCCATGGATGAAAATGGTTCACCATGGCCCGATTATAGGGTTTGTGCATTTGTGCCGCAGCACAGCTTTGCAAGTCAGTAGGTGTCTCAAAGCTTTGCTAGCCTTAAGGGGCTCTCATAATGCATGAGCAGGAGTCTCAGTGCCTGATCAGCAGAAAGATGACATTGATGCTCAGTCTTGCCATTCGTCCTACCCGGACTCCCCCTGCTTTATTACATGGAAAGATACCATCTTTAATTCTACTTCCTTTAAATAAAAAAAAAAAGGGTCATTAAACTTCCATTCATGACGTTAATTACCTGATAAGGTTTGCTGAGGGAAGATGGACAGAAAGTCTTTCATTTTATTCAAAAATGCAGCGCTGTACATATTATTCACCTGCATAATCATGCACTGAAAAGTAACAAGAGACATTCCTTAGGTTTCTTTGTGATGCCCTCAAAGCAGAATAATAGATTTCAGTAAGTACTGCACCAAGAACAACATACAAGTATGATTATAAATAATTCACTAAGCAAACTACAATTTTCTTTCCAACATTTTTTTTTAATTTTTTTATTGTTATGGTATCAAATGGTGTTGTACATAAATCTGGCTGCAATAATAAATATTTAACTCATATTTTGAATCCATTATTACAATGTTAGTCGAGTGAAGATGAGATTTTGATGTCGGAGCAGTGAATGTGTAATTTAGTACAAATGTATTGTTTTTAGTAGGCCAATATTAAAATTTCATTATCATTAATTGCTGGTTAGGGCTAATCAAATAACATTTACCTTTCACTTCCTGAAGTAAAAACAATGCATGTTGTTCACTGGTTTTCTGTTTTGCTTGTTTGCTGATTAACCCCAAAAACATACAACACCCATGAAAAAAAATCCAGTTTAAACTTCTTTCCCATTTCGTCAGCAACAAATAATACAGTGGTCTACATTCACGAGCTTCCTTGCATGTCAATAGTAAGCCATCTGTTCTGGCTTCTGTAGCGAGTAAGGACCCAGCAGAGAATTATACCCACAGGATCTCAGATTTGGATGAACAAAGTACATCTAGGATGATCCAGAGACCCAGCAATGGTCGAATCATCATGTGACCATCCAACTGTGTCGGAAACAAAAAGTCAACTTTCTAAACTGAGCGTAAAGCATTGCTATTTTTCTGTTCTGCCCTGACTGTGCCCCTTGAGCCGACCTACTTATGACTCTCTGGAGAAGTAGGAGATCATGAGCAATCTGTCGGAATTCACAAGAGACTGCGGTATATGCTGCAGGTGTTTCAGCAGTAAATAGACAGAGAAAAACAATTAAGGATTTATCCTCAGCTGTTTATGGTAATTTACGGAAAACAATCAGACGCAAATCCAACACACAAAATGCAGCCCACAATTTCAGAAAAAAAAAATACTTTCTACTTCCCCCCATCATGTATTCACAAAACATACTGAAAAACATGCAAATGAGAAGACACACACACATAAATGGAGTCTACTTGGTAAAATAAAATACATTTCAGGTTCAAAATAGGTTCCACTGCAATTAGTTGGAAATTGGAAGGCAGGATTCAATTAACTGTCTTACTGCGGAGGAAGCGTCATCCACAAATTATAAGCTTCTGTTCACATTCCATTATTCTGTCACCGAATATGATTCATAAAGAATCACACAGATTTGTTTTGCCTTAAATGGTGAGTATGAATTATTCTTCTGACTTCCATCTATGTGTTAATTATGTAAGCTGTTGAATGAGAGTTTTGTTTTAGGAGAAAATTATGGACTTGATTGTGAATGTTTTTTTTTATGGATACTTATAATGTACATACAATATATCTTTATTTGAAAATTATGTCCTGAGGATCTTCTGTCACAACTGTCACACTTGGGAACAAAATTACTAAGATAGATCCCGATAGCCAGGGGCGTGCAGAGGCCAGGGCCAAGGGGGCAGTGCACCCCCCACATTCACCTGGGGCGATGTGGCACATACCCCCACTCCAACCCACACCGCTTAAAGCAATCAATAATAGCTAAAAAAAAAAAAAATGTTCAAAGGGCCATGCTGCTGAGATTGAGTGCACATAAAGTTCGAGATCTGTCCGTAGCGCCCGTCGTCGAAAAGATTAATTTCGAGGGCATCTAAATGAGCTGTTTGCCCCGGGTATGTAGAGTGCTTTGCACGCCACTGCAGACAGGCAGCATAATCAGCATAATTGGGCATTTCAAGTGCTTTACACAATACAGTCAATCATAATGAAATTTCTGTGGGAATGAAAGGCTGGATGCTTGTCACTCAACTGCAAAATTAACATTTATTATTATAAAAACAAAAAATCTGGGAAGTTGAAACCACCAATACAGAAAGCAATAGTTATGTTGTCTCATTTTATTCATAAATTTGCAGATTCAAAATTATATCTGGGTCTGTTAATTCCAACGCAAATCTGATTGCAAATATTTGAAGGAAGTGAAGAAATCATAGCCTCAAATTTTGCTCAACTAAGTCAGAAATATCTCCAAGATCCAGTGTAGAGGTTAAAGGTACCTTCTGAAATCCACAGCCAGAGTATTTATTTCTTCTGCCTTTCACTATACGTTGCTGGCATACAAGACGAAAGATATACTAGTTGCAAATTATATGCAAACTATTGGGACCCACAGAAATTGGATTTCTCTTGGAACATAGAGAAAAAAAAAGATAGCTTAAATCCGACTGTCATTTTGTATGTAAGAAAAGAAAGCAAATTGTGCTTGTGCAATGTCAAGCCAACTAGAGCGTCAAAAAAAAAAAATTCAAAAGAATGTCTCGGCCTACAAAGCAAACGCAAGTACACAAACAGAACAATAGGTGTATTTGAATATGCTGCACAAAACAGCCAAGATGATTTCTTTTTTTGTCATTTTGCCAAAATTGATTCAATGGAGCAATGTCAAAGAATTTAGCACATATTTTAATATTAACGCCCCAGAGCTGAAATCAATCTACCTTCCTGTCTCGGTTTTAAAACTGTTTTGATGTCGCTGTATATTTGCGGTGGCGTTAGACAAATTGTGCCGGGGTGCAATGTACATTCATTACATATTCTGACTGAACTGAGTGGGCCCCTCTCGTTTCATCATTTCGACAGTATCGGCAACTATTAAGCCCCCATCATTTTGATTTGTATTTTTAAATGTTCCAGTAACATCACTGATGTTCAGTTTTTTGAGCATGTTCTGCTTTTAATCTGCACATTTCTTTTATCGTGTCTGCTTCCAAAGTCTGTCTCCAAGTGATGCCGGTGATGGGTGGGCTTCTGAGAAAAGGCATTAACGACCAAGGTCCCATATCTTTATATATACTCAGAAAACCAATTACTCTTGCTTGTTACTTATCGGTATATGGGCCATACAAAGCGCTCCCACGGGGCGTTCATGAAACTAGAAAAATTCACACCTGTATTGAATTACCGCATGGCCTTGGTAAAAAATATGATTGGCTGGATGAATGTTGGTGTACATCTCCGTCACTTGAACGAGAGCAATTGTACTGAAGTCTCTATGTTGGAGAATCCGTGTATTAGGTGAAAAACTCATTAAAAAGCAGAGGTTCAGAAATGCAGGGATAAATATTGCAGCCTGCTCTGGTGCAAGTGGCCTTCAGGTTGTTTCTCATGTTATCAACCATCAGCATTCAGCTCAAAACATCCTTTTTATTACAATTACATGGTTTACTTTTGCAACAATCACTGATAAACTGTACTAAGCAGCTGCTTATTACAGCAAGGGAATTTATAAAATATCAAAATCCACAGATAGATAATGGGGAATTAAAACAGAGCAGCACAGTAGAAGATTGGTTAGATATTTGGTTTATGTTAGGGTTGACAAATTATCTTGATTGTATGATTATGTTGGAATGTAGACTAGAATTATTAACTTTGTTAAAACCTTTCAACTTTCCTTGACTCTGGAAAGTTTCCACATTCAGTTGTTGAAATTTTCCAAATGGTGTGGAAACATTCTTGCTTAGTTAGTTATCTAAAATGCTCCACTAGTTTCTGTTTTCACAACCTTGTATAACAAAGAGCTAAGACCCTCAGCACTGATTAACCAGTTGCTGAGGTGACCACCAAACCTTTCCACTCTCGTCCACTTTCACCCCCACACTGTTTTCTCTCAATAAATATGCCCTTGAGAGAGGCCTAAGTCAGACTGCGCTCGAACATCCCTGTATGCTACAGTGACGAACGTTTTCTCCACTTGCAAGTGCTAAAAAGGCATACGGTCTCCCGTGTGGTTCTTGCAAATAAGTTAGAGTGAGCACCACTCTAACAGTTTACAGCAGGGGTGTCAAACGTATTTTTGTAGCAGGCCACTTTGTAGCTAGAGCTTTCCTCAGAGGAAATACGATTACTCACTTCGAAATCAGATGTCAAGTTTGTTCAGTTATTGTTAATAGAAGTTATTGTAAAAACATATATTTATTACACGACAAATATTTATAAAATACAAGGCTCTTTGAAATTGACAGACATGATTTGCTTTCACGGGCCATATAAAATGATCTGGTGGGCCGGATTTGGTTCCCAGGCCTCGACTTGTGTTGTGTTGTTCCTCCGATTGAATAGCAGGTGTTATATTTAAAGTTTCTCATATGTTTCTATTTGGACTCATAGGGGCTTCCAAGGCCAGTTGGATCAAGAGAGAGGAAACGGAGAGGTGGTGGGATGTCACAACAAAACATGGAACAACTTTACAATTGCTTTTACCATCATGTAACCAGCCAACCTTGTGTGACAACTGTGATGGTGATCAAAAGTGGAGTAGACAGGCAGTTGGAGAATGATGGAGATGACCACAGAAAATGCGAAAAGACAGGTGGAGCAGACAGTCAGGCGGCACGCAAATAGAAAGTTCTTGCCGGTTGGTGTGTACCGTCAGATCTTGATGCTCACATTTCTTCTTGATACCTTGCGATAGCTCTATTTTCATAATAAATTAGTGAAATGGACATTTTGCTAAGCCTTTGACAAGCACTGTGCTTGCCCACATACAGAGTGTATATAAATATTATATAAATATTATATAAATACTCTATGTATACTATATATATATATATATATATATATATATATATATATATATATATATATATATATATATATATATATATATATATATATATATATGTATGTCCAGTTTTTAAAGGTAAATTGAGTTGTTTTCGAGGCAGCATTTTTAAGGGTGGACATATTTAGACTGGAATTTGACTTTCTACTTCTTCATTGATCTTTTCATCTCTGAAGCTAATTTTGGCCCTCAAACAAAACACACACCACTCTAGGTTGAAAACTGGCATGATTGTTTTCCAGCGAGAGGCAGTCAAGCTGATGATGAGCTCTTGTTCTCGGTTTCACTTCCATTTTTTCCATTCAGCTGTTTTTGTCAGCAACTTCACCCTGGTTTGAAAGACGACAATTAAGCTTCCTATCCGTTTGACCTCATACTGCTAATTTTAAAAACCAATCCCTGCATCGTCCTGAATCTTGTAGATGTAGATTTTTTTTTTATGATCATATCAATGCTTCACGAGTAATAATGAGAACTATAAGAGGATTATATCAATGATGCTTCATTTCTCATTTACATGGTAAAGCTTTTCACATTAAGGCTATTCTACTAAATATAGTGTCTTTTTGCAAGACACTTTGTCCTGTTTCCTCCTGATCAAATTCAGTAGATAAGAAAGGGGAAAAGCAGCCAGAGAGAAATGCGTTCTTCTTTCAGCGTGAAGAATGGGCTCGGAGATGTGGTTAACAGACACGGCTGTCAGATTACTGGCCCCAGCTGCGGAGGACGAGGGAGGAGGCTCTCCCAAGCTCTGCCATGTTTCGTCATGCTGAGCTGCCGAAAGGGTCAAAATGAGAGTTGCATCTCTTTTCACAGAAAGAAGGTATGCCACTGGCCAGGGCTAATTATTTCTTCTCCCTCGTTTTTCCATCACTGCTCAGTTCATCTCGTATGCTTACGTGACCCTCGGAGAAGTCACAGAGCATGATTGAAATAACTCGCCACCCATGGCGCCATTAAGTAAGACGTTCCCCTCTCTTCCTGCTCTCCTATTCATTTTTTTTTCCAATTCGAACATCAGTCTTCTCCACAGGCCACGAGGTTCATAATTCATAGTACCACTGAACTACTCAAGCATATTTTCTGGAATAATTGTGCATTTTCTTCAGTTATTATAGTGCAACTACTTCATCATTTTAGATAAAACAATATCTCATTTTTTCTGCAGGGGCTCTTGGCGTTGTAAAAACTTCATCAGTTGGAACACTGCCAGCTGTATATGTTACGGGGGATAGGGGGACTAATTGCACCCCCAGATTCATAACGACCACAATCCACCCTTCATCATTCTCACCATGTGAGGCAACTCAAATCTGAGGAAAAATATTCTGTTTCAATTTACAACCTCTGTTGTGTTTAAGTTACACAAGAACGTGGGATTTTGTACTTCCAAATCTGCCGCCACCAAGACATGTTCTTAAAGTGATGTCATCACGTGCTGCATTACAGAAGCTAACTCTGACCAGAAGGTTTCTGAATTTGAAGGCAGAAAGGAGCCCTCCAAAAATGAAGTCCATCCATCCATCCATCCATTTTCTGAACCGCTTAGTCCCCACAGGGGTCGCGGGCGTGCTGGAGCCTATCCCAGCCGTCA
Organism: Syngnathus floridae; assembly: GCF_059516105.1. NCBI lineage: Eukaryota > Metazoa > Chordata > Actinopteri > Syngnathiformes > Syngnathidae > Syngnathus > Syngnathus floridae. Next base: position 16,533,274 of record NC_142414.1, on the reverse strand, counting down.
ACGGGCAGTAGGCGGGGAACACCCTGAACCGGTTGTCAGCCAATCGCAGGGCACACAGAGACAAACAATCATCCGCACTCGCACTCACACCTAGGGACAATTTGGAGTGCTCAATCGGCCTACCAAGCATGTTTTTGGGATGTGGGAGGAAACCGGAGTGACCGAAGAAAACCCACGCGGCCCGGGGAGAACATGCAAACTCCACACAGGGAGGGCCGGAGGTGGAATCGAACCCGCACCCTACTAACTGTGAGGCGGACGTGCTACCCAGAGCTCCACCGAGCCGCCTCCAAAAATGAAGTCCTTTGTATAAATGATTCTCATTTTGTTTTTCCCTAAATCTCGACAGTGAGGCTGAATACTGAGTTTGAGTCTAACATGTACCTTCTTATCTTTACCATCCACTATGACTGGCCTATATTTGGTAGCTACAATACTTGACAAAGGAACAGACAAAAAAATCCTTCCCTAGTGGTGTTAAACGTGTTTCAGAAATAATACCAGAAATGTTGCCCCTCCAGGCAATATGTGCTTCAATTTAATGACTTTCCGTTGAAACGCTCTTCTCTATGAAAGAATCAAATGCGTAAATACCATGGTGGGAAATGAATAACTGCACCACTGAGGAAAAAGTTAATCATTTTATTCGTGTTCATTCCCACTTCTATCAAAACGTATTGTTATAATTGTGTCCAGACCTGCAAAGTACATGTAGGGTGAGTTAAATGTCAAATCTACTCCAATTCGCATTTATTTGAAGGCTTGAAATCTTTCTGTGATGTGATTCCACCAACAACCACATCACTGAGAAAATGAAAGAAACCACCACTGTCATCTTCTTTGAACCAACCAAATGATATAGAACCCAAATCACATGTGTCTTGTTTGAGATATGGATAAGAAATTAATGAGGTGTTTTAGTCATTTTTCAGCTTCGGCTGGTCTACCGCTAGAGTTCATAAAACTGTCAAAGTCCTTCCCGTAGTGGGTGTGATCACTTTCCACTCTTTCCACTTTCCCTCATGGCAAATCTCAATCCAAAAGACTCAGTAGTTCATTTTCGTCTTATTCACACAGAGATTCTGTTGGTCTCTGTGTGTTTCATATCTTTTTCTACTATTATCACATAGACATCAAGTGTAATTTTTGAGGTGCTGGGTAAATTTACATTATTTCTGACTGGTTATACAATTAGATTGGGGATCTGTTTGCTGCACTGCTCAGTAAACTTTGATGCCATTTGTTTTCATCTTCAAAGTTGCCACAGAGATGGAAGCGCAAACGTTTCCTTCTGATGTTTCCAAATTTCACATTTGGATGCCAAATGAGTCGGTGATCAATTCAAGAGAGGCGGAAGAAAAATATTAACTCAGGATGCTGCATTTGTATCAGGACACATTAAATGCTGATTTGCGCGTACCAAGACCAATTTCCTTCGCACAAACAGTGCGATTGGTTGCTGGATTGTGGCTGCACATTGTGGCTAATCATCTCCCGAAGTTTGGTCACACACTTTTTTTTTTCTTGTTAGAGAACGCAAACTGCATGCGAGGCCAGTTGGGCCTCACGCAAGCAGAGTGATACAACTGAACCTGAATCAACTGAGCTATTGTGAACCAATTACAGTCAGCGACTCCCCAGACAATGCGCTGAAGAAAACAAACTGAAACTTTGTTTTTGTTTTTTTCATCTGGAAGGTTTAGAGACTCCATATAAACAGGACTGTATTGTTTTACATTGAACCTCAAACAACACAGCGTGTTTGTCAAAGACGAAGTAGATTAGCAAACATAGAATATGTGAGCAGCTATTTTCAACATAAGTACACAAATTAAGGAGACGCTACACTTTAATTTTCAATCACACAGTTAGTGGTTTATTTTTCTAGAAGAAAATGATCCGATTTTTAGACTCCTTTCACGATGTCAGTCACAACCTCAAGCGCTGTTAGATCTGTGATTGGATGAATTCAGGGATAGAATTTCTGCCGAGGGACAACTTGCCTGGATTTATTATTTATTTTAACGTGATTACATGATAATCATTTGTTGTCTTGATTAAAGAAATACCACAACTCATTAAAAATCACAGATAGTGGTCTGATGTAATAAATATAAAATATCTTTTAGGTTACAACATCAATTACTCATTTGTGATTAGATGATAGACAATGTGGAACTCTTGCCTACGTGTGCAACAATGATTACGCGCGGCAAGAATGCTAAGACCATTCGGATAAAAAAAAAAAAAAGGTAAATTCTGTATCAGCACATCACCACAATTCCACCACGTCATCCTTTGTAACTTGAGGTTTCAACTTATTGTGTTAGTACCCGAGCCTGTACAAAAGTTAGTTTTAAGCAGTAGTTTGTTCATAAGAGACGTACAATGTATGAAACCAAGTGTTATTTTCTCTTCCCCAACTGCTGGTGTTCTTTAGAAGACGATACAAGTTTTACTTGGAACGATGTTCACGGATTTTGTTGAGCAAGCAAGTTGATGTTGGATTCGGTTGTCATCTCCTGGTTAAATGATGCATGAAAGTGAATATCCATCTCCTGCGATGTAAACCATATAATGGCAGCGTGACGCAAGCGTTGTAATGAATGAACGAATGATGAATCTCCTTGGCTGCGTGCACAAACGCTGAGAAAACAAGTTTCAAGATCTCACTTTTTGGCTTGACCACAACATATTTTTTTTTTATATATATAATTTTATGTCAGTGCACTGTGTTGCATTCTATAAACACTTGACACACCCATGCCAATCCCAAAATGAAGGGAAATATTCTTCTCGGCTACCATTATGTGATATAACAATCTTTTTTTATGAAAAAAAACATATATATCAGAGAAGGTTGAAAGATGGAAGAACACGGCAAAAAAAATCACTCAGGGGAAAGTCTCCAGTTGCTACACACTGGATCGGAAATACTGCCACACTTAAAACCATCTCCTGAACACTTTTGTGACTCTCTTAAATTGAAACGGTTGGACAATGGGGAGCAGATGGTTGGAGGGCAGGCATAAAGCTGAAAAGACAGCTGCTTAGTGAAAAGTGTTTTTCAGTTTGTAAAAAAATGGATTGGAGCTGTATAAATAGTAAATGACTTGTTAATGTCATCTTTATGTCTATCGTTTTAAATTGGCGATAAAATACGTATATGTTCCATTCATTTATCCATTCAAATGCAATTTTATTGTTTTATCTGTGTGCACATCCATTCATGTGAGCTTATGTGAACGCCTTAAAAAAAAAAAAAAAAAAACGCAAGATCACTGTCTCAGTTCTTCTGTTGATACGCAATACGGGGTTAATTACTTTTCTGACCTTCTACAGAGGCTAAAAAAATATTTCAATCATAGCTGATAGGATAATGCTGAGCAGTGAAAAATAAAACATAATGTTTCAAGTGTAATCTTATTTATAGCATCCCTCCAGTGCTTATAAAATATCTTTACAGGTCTGATTTGATGTTTGACTAATGCCCCGCAACAGTTGCACATCATCATAGATTCAATCAAATTAAAAAATCTTTGTGTTTTGGTAATACTAAATATCTACTACAAATCTTAACTAATATGTTAGCAAAAGCAAGTGACACCAAAAGACTTGATAGTTTAAATTAACTTTCAAACTACATTTCCACAAATTACATGTGAATTTTAAATGGCATTTCTGCCTCAGTAGATTGATTAGCTTAAATACTACATATGGAAAACACCATTTTCATCCCTGGCATTTGACATCAATAGTCGCAATTTTTTTAAAACCTTCCAGCAAATTTTTAACAACGCATTTAATCATATCATATAATAGGCATAAACTTGATTGGCAGAATTTTAGTCGCTCTGCATCAAATATACAGTATGCCTGCTATTGCTCAGTAAGGTCAATGATTTTAAGCACAATGATTGGGAGAGATTGGATTGATTTTATTTCAGAGAAAGTTAAAATTTCTATATATAATGTTCCTGACCTACTGTTGTTACTGCAGTTGTGTGTCGTTATTATGAAATCACAGTGTTAGCTCAACTTCACAAAGTCTTACAACATTGTTGGTGTGTTGTCGCACAAGCCCTAACCCACATTTTGTTGTCCTTTGTAATTAAAGCTGTGTATTTATCTGTTACCCAGAGCTGGGGGTCAGCGGGGGAAGCTTTTAGCAGTTGCATCTTTGAGATATGTCATGCTTATCGTCTGCAGCATAGAGGACGGAGCGTACGTACAGCTAGTCATCATGAAAAGGCCAGCAAAAAAAACTCAACCTCGACCGACAAAATAATTGCCCATTTAATATGAGGTACACACGCTGATGTTAATGGACAGGTTAATAGCAATAATTAAGGACCACATTTAATACATCACAAATGCAGCTCTTTTCCAATGAAGACTTTGCATTTTGCTAATAAATTTTATACTGTTAATGGGTTTTAGATGACAAATGTCATACAGGTGTTAAAAAAAATAACAAAATAAATAAAATGGATTCTTGAGAGTAAATATACCAATGCTATTCCAACTCGTTCATTGCAAGTATACTCTCAAGATTTTTTTTTTTGTCCCTCATCTGTACACAGAAAGGCAATGATGCTCTTAAAGTGGATTATTGATCTGGTTGCAAACTTTTTACTGTAACCTCCAATAGCCCTCCATGAGTAATCTTGTTTTTATTATTAATTGATTATTCTTCACCAGACAGGAGGCATTGAGCACATAAGTGACGGAAGCATTGGAGCTGTTTTTTTTTGGCTCTGCCCTTATCAAGTTTGATTTTTCACGGTGAAAAAATACAACAAGATAAAACCACAGCCTTTGGGAGCAACATTGAATAGCTTTGCTTGTGTTGATAGACAAACAAATACAGGACTGCTCATGATTACCAGAGATTATCCCCATCATAAAAAAAAAAAAAAACATTGATTGATTGAAACACAGATTAAAGCAAAGCAGCCTGATCCTTCAATATTTACAGGATAGCCAACAGAGGCATTACATCCCCAAGCTGTCTTGGTTTCTTTCATTGGAAGCTTCTAGAGAGACATTCATCATTCAAAAATGCAAAATCATTCAGTCTCTGGGAGCTACAATATTCTTTCAAATTAGGCAAACTCCATTGAGCCAGATATGATTTAATGGTTTGCTAGTTGCAAAAGAAAACATTGCCTGATGGCCTTCTGAACTTCGAACTCATTCAGTCATAACCCCACAATCAAAATGAAAATAATTTTTTCCTGTTCTTTTAACTACTAGATCAGAATTTCCCAACCCTTTTTTTTAATTCAGGCACTCATTTTAATCTCACAAGCAATATTGGGATCAAAAGGTTGAATGCTGAACTACTGATTATATCGACACAATTTATCTACAAAATGACTTAGTTTTATATCAGAGCATGTTTAATACGTTCCTCCTATGTTACGTTCATATGAGACCCTTTGATGAAGAATTTAAAATCCATCTGTGTGTTTTTAATAAATCACCCCTGTCACTCTGTGTCAATGTTTCGCAAAGTGTTTTGTCCTGGGGTCATCTCTGGAGCTTTTCATGCTGCCACTGCTTCTCCTTACGCCAGCTCCTCCTTTCCTTGTGGGTGTCAGCTGGAGAGACAGGCCACCCAACACCCCCACTGCCGCTAGAGAATCCGCAAGGTGAATTGGGGTTCAGCTGTGCCAAACATCGCCAAATGCGCTGGAATGGCTTACGTCTGACAGGTTGGGTCAGACACAGTATGTGTGTGCGTGTGTGTGTGTATTGACCTGCCTTGACTATGTAGGTCATTAATGACAAACAGATGGACGAGGTACAAATATAAATCGTGATTCAGGCAGGACCCTCCTGCCATTTCCAGCGTGAACGTAAAGCAATTTTCCCGAGACGCCTGCATTTCATCAAGTTGAACAGGCCAGAAGAGGTGTTCTGAAACCCGACGCATATGCTATAACTTGAGAACAAGTGAAAAAGTCAAGTAGGCTTGTCTGAGCCAGATTTTGGAAAGTCGTGAACAAATCGATTCGTTTTGAAGACATTAAAATGTAACTGAGAATTTTCTTACCAGCCCATTCGGAGATTCAAAATTAGACAGAAATTATCAGTACAAACTTTTTTTTCCCCAACACTACTCTCTCTCCAAGTGTTCAATTTCAAGCATTTTAAGATCTCAATATTGACATCTACTCAGTAGGAAACCGTATTTGCTGCACACTATGCAAATGCTAACAACAAGAATTATTTAAAATGCCAAATCGCTCAAAATTTTATAAACAACTTTCTGTTGTTTACTGTTTGCAGTTTACATTAAGAAGTTAATGTGTGCCACCAAAACAAAAAGATTATCAAGAGACAAAATACTTTCCCTATATGAAAAAAACATTTAAAGTGATTCTGTTCAAACATTGGAGTCCACTCCTGAGGGTGTGAATGACAGAATCTGAAAGAGGAAAGACGGAAAAGCGAGATAAAATAAAGAGATACGAGAACAGAGCAAAACGAAAAGATAGCAGGATCAACAATTACAGGAAACTCATCTGCTGCACTGCATGAGTCCCTCAACCTGATCCAGTCTGCCACAATCCACGTGTTCTGAACACCTGCTGACATCGGGGATGCGCATGAAGGCTAAACAAGAAACCCTACAGTAGGATTTTTGCAGTCAGTCACACCTGCAAAATCTCTTCATCCATTTTTAGCATTTAATTTGCCTCCTTGGAAAAACAGAAAAGAAGGTGTTTTATAAAAACCATGCGGCAGGATTTTTACCGGCTTTGGCTGGGACTTGATGGGACTGCAAAACAAAAAGATCTTGACAGAGTTATTTTCTTTTGAATTCAGTAGTTTAAAAATAAGTTGAAACACATCACATGAATTGGACTCCGAAAACAATACGCCACCTAATTTTCTGCTTTTGTGTTAAACAAGTCTGACTTACTTTGTACTCTTCCTGTCATTTAAAATCAGCTACGCAGTTACCTAACATCGGCACTTTCACCTGAAAACTGTCTTGAAAAAAAAAACTTCAGAGGCTGGGTACATGAGATTTTCATTTTGCTTTTCTGTTACAGTTCTACAGCATTTTATATTCATGTGGTGTTGTTTGGAATAATTATCCTGGAGAAAAAAAAAGTCTGGTCCAACAGTTTACAAGTGATAAATATTCTATCAGACTTAATGACATTCTTTTAAAAAAAAAAAAAAAGAATCTAACTTTCTGTGTGAACTGTTATTTCATTGTGATCTCCACTGGGCCCATTATGTTAAAAGGCTGCTCTCAAATTTAAATCCGCCTTCTCCCAAAGTAATAGCGAACCGAGCACTTAGCTGAGCGACCATCAGTCAACAATAGACTGACCTCGTAGCCGGCGCTGTCGGCACCTGGCGGCGACGGTCCAGGCGAGGCGGGCAGACCTTCACACGCCTAACAATTCCAGACAGGCCTCGGATTTACAAAGGCTACTCCCCCGACATTAGAAGACAGGCTGTTAGGAGACGCCGGGCTCTGATTCCATGTCAGCCTCAAAAGAAATTTAAACGGATGTTAAGTCTCAGAGATTAAAAACTCTTTTACAGCCTTAATCAGCCGAGCATTAGCGGATAAGAAAAAAACATTTGATAGCAGTCTGCTAAGATTTTATTCAGATTTTTGTGCTGGTTGACACAAAAAAACAGTTATTGAAAAGTCATGCTCGTAGACATACTGTATTTATTCTTGGAAAATGTGCACGATCTTGTGCAAAATAGCTGCAAGATGGCAAATAAGGTGCAAATTAATTAATAATTACCTTCATTGTTGAGAAACACATTTTTCATTCAATTACATGGACATACTGGAATGTTTCGATGCCATGAGGAGAATTATGATTTAATTATTGATACATTTACAGTGCATATGTTGGCCATTGAAAATATTTCCGTGGGTGGACTGTGTATTACTTTAAACTGCTTGTGAATAATGTGTATGTTTTTGAAAGTCACCTCTGTTATCTCATCGGGCTGCTGTGATTCCCTAACGGGAAGCGTTTGCGATGATAATAAAAGCGCGTCCATGAAGAATTTAAAAAATGTAGCAAAATCTGCATGACAGCTCTTGTGAAAGTGTGCTTGCTAAGAAGGCATTTATGTATATTAACCCTGTAAAGTAGCCTCTTTAAATTCATGAGAATCAGCAAGTTTATTATCCCTGGTCACTGCTCAGCTTCCTTTCGCTCTATGCGAATAATCCCAACCAACACTTAACAACCACTACAGGTTCTTGTTCTCGTCAGTAAATGGAAAAGTTGCCCACTTCTCAGCCAACTTTCTCTGTCTATACCTGTATTGATAATGCGCCTGTGCAATGTCGTGGCATATTGTCTTTTCAGAGATATTACCATGGATTTCATCCTCTGCATGCGTCTATCTGACACTCTGGAGTGCGGTTTTAACGATCCTTGTGGGTGTGCTGCTACGCTGATGATTACAAATTGTCACAAAGGTCAAGCTTGTTTGTGGACATGAAATAATGAGCTACAACAGCAGCAGAAACAATAAACACAAATACCGCTCTGCTTTCCGCAGTGACATTAACAGTCGGCTTTGTCAGAGCCTTCTCCTCGCTCTGCTAATTACAATGGCGTGGCATGCGTGGGATACGGGGTCGCAACGCCAAGTCCTGATTTTATGTGTTCATCTAACTATCCGTCCATTCATCCATCCATTCATCCATCCATCCATCCATCCATCCATCCATCGTTCCATCCATCCATCCATCCATCCAGCCATCATCAACTGTATCTAGCAAGCTATAGCTATTGCACGATCAGGTCATCCATCTGTGCGTGCGTGCGTGCATGCGTGCGTGCATGGAGAAAAGTCTTCTTATGGAGGAAAGTCTTGTGTGTTGTGTACAGAAGCAAGTATACGCTCGAAGAAAGGTTCAGGTGACCTTCTGAGAACAAGTGTTGATGTCAGCGTTTATTCTGTCATAGCACATTGAGCAGTGCTGTATAAACACGCACTCTTCCTCTCACATACACACACACACACACACACACACACGTACCAAAAAGGAGCAAGGTAAGTGGGGTCCAGAGAAAAGTATGACAGAGTGTGAGCATGATGGAGGGCACGCATCTAATATCATCAGAGGGTTCATGGAAGAGTAAGGGATGCTGAGAAAGCACATGAGATGAGGTATGATCTCTCACACGCACGCACGCACGCACACACACACACACACACACACGCTCACACACACACACACGTTCACAAGGAGTGGTGCTGATTTTTCTTTCATGGCTGAGGCAACCAGGCAGCAGTAAAGTGTTTATCAAATAGGAAGAAGGCTTTTTTTGTGGAAAAGTGCATTTCCATAATAATATCAAATTGTTTTTACGTCAGCATCATGAAATTCTCATTTGTCATTTTTGATGTGGGTAGTGTGGGATCCTCTCAGTTCTAGAATCTAATCACCAGCAAAAAGTTTGGGATATTTATTTTTTTCTATTTAGCGGTGTACGGTGAGATTTTATATTTTATGTAAAATATGCACCTTGGCTTCAACATTTTTTCACACTATATTTATTAAGCCTAATTGTTCCAACTCTCAAACCATTTAAGAATAAATAGCACCATTTGGTTATAATATGAGGACTTGGAAGAACTGCTCGTTCTGTCCTTTGGTACCTAATCCAAAGAAAAACCTCTCGACTTCGACACAAGTTGCGCAAAAGACGAGTAGCTCAAGTCCTTGGCTGCAGATTAACAGGTAATAGACTCTCCCGCGCATTGGCTACAGGGGCTGTTCTACAGTGGTTTACGGGCCAAACATCTGTCTGACCCGCGCCTCGGATGAGCCTGACGCCATGTTACATCAGCCTCTAACATTCATTTGCATTCCTAAAAGCAAGCAAATCAATTTGGGTAAATAAAAGTCTGAACACCCTGTGATGGAGCCACAGGAAGGAAACGTGCACACCTAGTGTGCAGTCCTGGCACATGACGGAGATGCTTTTCTTATGTTATGCATGTGAGCTTGTGTTTACAACAGCTATGTTGTGAGTGTGGTTCCAATAATCACTGTTTTTTTTTTCTTCATCTCACTGTCGACAGAAGGGCCTGCACAAATCTGTTTAGAAACGGATCAGGAGTGTTTGTAATCTTAGTTTAGAGCCCGGATCTCAGGCTAGAATGCTGCACACACTCATGCAAGATGCTCTCATTTCTTAACTAGATTATACACTGTCGGCAAATAAAATGCCTCAAGCAAACGACCAACTTTGAAATTAAAACTTACTGATAGAGGAAATTTAAGCAACTTTGGGGATTCGGGAGGGCGGTCTACTGCTCTAGATCAAAAACGATGCTGTATGGTTTCTATGTGTTTCTAAAATAAAAAAATTTAAAAAAGATAATCAAGAACAATGAACCTGTTTTTGTTTTGTGTTTATTCAATCAACCTTGACTTGGATTACATTTATGATTTTCTAGGAAGACTGAAGAAAGTATAGTATTTTTGCAATTTAACCTTCTGTGGTTGGTATTCTGCATTATTTATTTATTTTAGTTTTTTTTTTAATTTCTTTAGCACACACAAAATAACAAATGCCATATGAAGAAAAAAATTAAAGAAAATAAAAATATGCGCAAGGAAGACTAGAAACCCTGACGGGCTCAGATTTCAAGTTAAAATGAAAGAAAGTTTTTATAAAAAATATATAATCAATCAATTAGCCTACCATTTTAAGTAGGATTGAAATCAATGTAGATTTAGATCTGTAACTGTAGGCCTTGAGTTTTAAATACAAAGAAACAGTGCAACACTGAGGCTGTCCTATTTTTGTAGGTTAAGTAGATGAACAGTTGAAAGTTGCTTATCTGTTATGGTGGTCACGTCACACCATGGACCCACTTGAACTAACCTTACACCTCTAATTAAGAACATCTAAATGTGAGCACAAAGTGTGGCTGGGTCCAGGCACGTCACTAAATGGGAGGCAAGGCAGACAATTGCTTCGAGCCCGCGAGCTGAAGGAGGCCTCAGGGGACAGCTGACATTGACCCGTATCACTGAATAAGCACTGCTTTAACAATGTAACAACAATAACTGTCTGTCAGGAACACCCGCAAAGGGGCTCCATTCTTACTAGCGGCAACGGCTGGTGGGCACCACCAAAATTGGTCTATTTCAACGACATAACGCTAAACAGACATCTCGAATAGCCCCCACTAATATGTTGGAAATATCCCCCTATAAATCATGACAAAATGAAACAAACATTTCAATTAGGCCGCACAAAAAGAAAAAAAACAAGAGGACCAATTAAGGGAAAAAGCAGGTGGAAGCTCAGTCTGTTCCAGTTCCATCAAGCATCACATATTATATATACACTAGCTAAGTTGACACACAATATAGCTATTTAAATTTGTTTACAGACCAGGTACTATATATGTCAAGAGTGGCAAACTCATTTTTCACAGGCAGCATCGTAGTCATAATTTCCCAAATAAATGTATGAATGCTTCATAATATATACAGTACAGGCTACACAGCAAATTGATGAGTAACTATTTTTTAGATTATAGGCCAGTGAATGATAAAATATTTTGAAAAGAATGGTAATAAAAATTGAGAGCGACATCTCTATTTTTTAAAAGTGAAGACAGCTTGTAATTTTAGTATTGGCACATGAACACATGAATGATTTGTCTTTGCGGACTACATCAAATTGTGACAGGCCGTATCTGGCCCCTGAGCCCTAAGTTTGACACCAATGGTATATACCATTGTTATAACCATTTGTTTGTCGTCATTCTTGCCCTGTGAGCACATGTTTGGAGTCTTGAAACAATCATATTTGATGAAGGCGAGACAGTGAGCATAAACGGTGGCATTTTGAAATTCTCTTCTGTAATAAAGTGAAAAGCACAGTAGTCGCAGGGGTTACCTGCAACCAACACTTCCATCTGGATTCAGCACAGCAAACCCAAGTAAAAATAACACCTCAAACATTTGGATCCTATTGTATTTTGAGGCACTTCAGTGAATAGTCAAACAAAAGCAAAACAAGGCAGGGAAAATATGATAAAGGCAATGTTGAATTTCTAAATCGCGTTTAGCTTTTCTTGTTTTCCCCCCCTACTGTGTTTTTTCATGAGAACACAAGATACGGCAAACAACTGCTGTCAGCGAACATAGCAAACATAATACGCAGTCAGTCCTCATTGTGAAATCACAATGATGGATGATGCACTCTGGAAGTACTGTAAGAAATATATTTGAAAGTGCCGCTATTGCAAAGAAGAAAGAACACATGTTGAGTTTTCTCTCATCGTATAAAAACAATGAGCAAACAAAGAAAAGTACATTTCTTGTTTTTGTTCAGTGTCAATGAGAGGCTTTGCTAGAAAGCATCAGATAAATAATTATTTAATTGTATTTCAGATTTTTTTTCTTCCCTTAAATGCTATATGTCACCTCTTTTGTCTCAATTCCTAGTGATGCTATCGCAGTCTAAATGATGCCGTTTAAGTGGCTCATTGTCATCAACTTTCAGGGTTAATGTGAAGTGTGAGCTAATCCACTGGCCACTCAATACCTCTAACAGTGCATGAAATCTCTTGTGTTAGTAAACCCGGTGCACTGGCCCATATCTGAAATTGATCACTGTTCCCTTTGCCTTCTTCATGTCACATAGCTGCAGCGGGCGAAGAATTGACAGACATCTGGCCGAAAGGATTAGCTAAAACCACCCGGGGACTCTGCAGAAAGTCTGTAAGGTTGTGCCTAATTAGTATAGTTAGTGCTGAATCGTCTGAATAGCAGGGGACAAATTAAAAATACAGTGAAATATTTTTCTTTGGAATTCACAAAAGCTGTAGCTTGTAGAGCTTCAAGATAATGTTCTTGTCATTCGGCGCTATATTATATAAAAATGGGTATCTACTACGGTTCAGAGTTATGTGAAGTGATTGTACACATTTTGCTGTGTATTTAAAAGTTCAAATGGTTTTAAAGGTCAATCTGCTCTACATTCATGAAGACTACGTATAAAAGGAAAAAGAAAAGGAAAAAGAAAACAGGACAATAAAAAATGTCCCAAGCAAGTCGTAAATAACTTAAACAACAACAATTAGGACAGCTCGTAAAGGAGTTGGAAGAAGTTAAAGAACTTTTCAATTTGAAGACCCTCACCTAAATTCCATTTTGGCATTTATCAATTATTCACAGCAAACATGAAAATTAATCACTTGTGCAGAGGTTGGCACGGACATGATGTTTATGCCATTTTTTCCCCCCAAATTTCAAATGAAGGAATAGGCCTAAGGTCTCACTCAGCAGGGCTTTAGTGCATTCACTCACCATTTGTTTGTTCAGGCAAGGAGGTCATGACTCAAGCTGTGGATGTTGGAGAGTTAAGCTGAGTTGAATAAACTACACTGAGCTTTTAAGACTGAAATAATGTGTAAACTGTCATCATTGCATTTAAAACTCTTATCTCACTGAGATTCCTGCTTGCATTTCTAGCTTATTGCCACTTTACCTGGGTCAAAGCAGCCATCTTGCTTTTGACCTTTCACCCCATCAAGGAGAGCACGCCTCTAAGTGCAGTAGCCCTACCTGGTCAATAAGGGGCATACTAAACAAAAGAAAAGGTCAAAACTTCAACAACAGAACTGAACTTCAACAAAGTTACAACTTCTACAGTTTGTCATTTTTATTCCACAGACAAAATGAGTCAACATTTATACAAATGCATCACTCTCCCATGATAGACATGACTTTACTCATCATGCGTGGAAAAAAAATGCTGCATCAAGATTCTGCCTCAACTCAAAATTAAATTGTTTTGGGTTTGCCTTGACCTGGATGCCTTCAATGAATCAACACAAACATATGGGCTACAAAAACATTCTTAGGTGCTACCACATCCCTCACCAGAGGATACCATTGGGAGCTTCTTCTCATTTTTGTATGTTAGCGTGTACTCCAGAGATTGTGTTTGAAATGGACGTTTTTGTTTTTTAGAGCTGGGAAATATGAAAGAAGAGAAACAGACGTATCCTGAGTCTTTGGCCATGGTGCACACACACTCCCCATCATTAGAGCTTGTAAGCTTTTCCCACATCTTCAAAACCCCAGGCGCCCAATTTATGTCATAGGCTTTGTATAGGAAAAACATCTCTAAGCCTGAATCTATCATCTTTATTATCTTCAGACACTATAAAGCTTCTCCAGAGCCATAGGAAGCTTTTCTCAGAGATGTCGGTTTACCAATTTACCAAATGTAAGGGATTTTTTTTTTCGAAGTGCCCATTAATGGGAAATTAATTGACACATTGTTATGAGATAATCATTAGCACTTTAGAGGATACATTTCCATCATTTGTATGGCACTCTGGAAAAATGGCATTTAGACTCAACAATATTATGCAAATATATAATCACTCTGCTTGGTTTGCTTTTATTTCACAAAATACTCAAATCTTAACGCAACACTCACATCTTTAAGCGTGCGTACAAACCCTGGTACTAAGCTGGTCCAGGAATGATTAAAAACTGGAGTGTGGATTAACTCCACCCTGAATGGTTAAGTTATAATGGTTAACAGCCTTGGAGAAATTACTAGTTAATTTTCAATATAAACGTTATTTTGGATCTTTGATCTCACTGATTTAATTTCTAACTAGGGATAAAAAATATTATATAGTCGTTTAAGATGAGGGTGACACGGTAAAGCAACGGATGGTCCATTCTACTGCATCATGATTTTAAATTGTATAATGTTCTCCCAGGAATTAAATATATCTTTTATTTCCTCCTTTGTGACCCTCTCCTTTTAAAAAAAATGCTTAGAATAACACTTTGTATATTTAATGTGCTGCCGTACAATTATGTTGTTTTTAAGTGAATTTGTTTTTCAAGGTCAGACTGATAAAATTCAGACATTAATTGAATATTTTTGGGGAAGTTTTAATTGGCTCTGTTCATTGAAGCATTTGTAATTGTTAATTATATACTTTCCCATATCCAAGCAGCCTTTATTAATAGATAGCTTTTGAAAATAACTCAATCGCTTGATTTGCTCTAATATTAACTGAAAAAAAAGGCCGTTCAAGTCTTTCAATTATACGTTTCTGTTTTTTGTGTATCTTCGGACAGGGGGGATCTTTGCACGATTGTCAGTGATTGACAATTTGCAGTTCGACATCAAACGTGTACAGGCATATGTGCAGCAAATCCCCACGTATGCGTCTCCTCTCTCATCTGCAATCTGACACATTTCTGACAAGGATGGAGCGACTTCAGCTGCTTCTACCTGCCCCCCCCCCCCCCCACACACACACACACACACACCTCCCACCAACACCATGAGCAAATCTTTAAATCACTCCTACGCTCCCCTCCAACCGTCTAGTGATCTGCGGCTTCCTCTAAGCTAAATGCGGGGCGAGACGCCGCGTGGCTCGGCGACACATGACAAGTTCTTCAAGCTCTGATCCGTATTCTGTAAAGAATCATCATTAGTGGGAAAAAAAGCATAGCCGTGTCGCTCGGGTTCACATCGCTTCATCGTCTCCCTTGCCACCTTCTTCTGAGGAGGAGGAGGCAAAGCTAGAGAGTGGCGCCTTTCCTCCAATTACTTTCTCACTTATGCTTTCTATTAGCCATTTTTATTTCATTCTTTAATGAGCTGACCTTAACGAGCTCTGACAGCATGTCTGGCGTCTGGGCCCTCCCGTCACTGTCACCGAGGTGACCTCCTCCCATGTGACAAGCCGACATCTAAATGAGGATGTGAGAGGCTTGTGAGCTATGTTTAACTAGCAGAGCACTTACGGAGACAGCTTGGCTTCACTTTTTTTTTCACAACGCTTGATTGCGGCGCGATTTTTGAGGTACGAGATAAAAAGCCATGTTGACAAGCTGTCGGTTTGTCTGCTTGCAAGTTGAATAGGTGCTATCAAGAGGGAGCGGGGTGGGTGGGGAGGCTGGCGGAGCTCCTGTGATGTTGCAGACAATTGCACAGTTCCAGCGCTTTGTGTCATCTATCATGCTGTTTGTAAAGACTGTGCCACTCGCTTGCACTGAGAGAAAGGGAACACGAACAGCGTGAGTTCCATTTCCACCATGTTTAAATGAATTTAATTTCACATTAAACATCTTGAGGAGGAGTCATGACCTGATGAATCGCTGTTTGGTGAAAGCATTCTGTAAACACAGATTGTTGGACAAAACTGGTCAAGGTAAAGATAATAGGAACGATCATGCCCAAAATATCCTTTAATTGTTGCTTTGGACTACAGTGAAAGCCTTTTACGTAAGTTAAAATGCCTCAGCAAAGTTTGGTAATTGTGATAAAAGATTTGTTTCTTACTCAAGGTTCACTGTTATGTGGTCCAATTGTGCTCATTGGTGGAGTTTTCTTTCTTTGGGTATCTTTGCAGATCAGCAAAGTTAGAAAGGCACCTTTGTGCCGTTGTGGGTGTGACCACAGTTGACCAATGCGGCTACCCTCATTCCCTTTAAAGTCAGTGTGCTACACAGAGACTTATTTGTAAAGAAAATTCCATGGACGATAAAGATAAACAACCAGTATTTTTGTTTTATCAGCTTTTGCTGTTTATCTTGTTAAAATTGTGCTTGTGTGTCTCAAAAACAGTCCTTCAGTTGTTTTTGCAGACTAGTGTCCATGAGCATTCTGTGGTCATATAAGAAGCTTGTACAAGAATTTGAAGCACACGTCCAAAAAATAAAACCGATTTCAACCTGGCAATGATGCAAAACAAAGATGGGCCCATTGATAATTAAGTTTTTGTCCCAGCATTTGGTGTGTTCACTGCAGGATTATTATTAGTCAGTGGAACCTGTAGTTCTCTCCTCTAAGTCAACACAACTCTCCGTCTATGCCGTCATGTCTTAATTAGTCCCCTAATGACTTGTGAAGAGGTGAGAGAGTGAGAGACATGCTGCATTCCACAAGATATGAGGGCAAACTGAAGAACTCTTCATTCCGTAATTGACAAATCACTCATTAGAAACACTCAACTAGTCACAGGTGTTCTTTTGAAAATTCACCTCCAAGCCCCCGACAGTTTTTCGGCAGCTCTATTCCATATATTTCCATGGAAATTGCACAACTTTACTCATCAGTGCTCCTGCTTTGTTACAATTGAGATTTAGACACAATTCAGCCTTACTTGGATCCAAGTGTCTCTCCTGGATGTCAAAAATTCAACATTTGACAATAATCACACTCAGGGTGCTGTAACACACAAATATTTCACCTTTTTGTTTTACGATGCGTAATTCTTTATTTTTTCCTCACGTTTTTCTTACTGACCCGCATCGATGGCAAGAAAAGAATAAAGGGACAAGAGAAAGTACTGCTCCATCGTTCTTTCCCGAAGGGGGCAGCTGGCCACCAAGCTGTGAGTAAGATGTGGTGTTTGAGGTGCATGCTGGGAGACTCTATGCTTCCAATGACAAGCCTGCTGCGTGCACTGTCCTTCTGCCGGAAAGCATCCTTTTTGTCCTTACTACAAGCAGTAGTATGATAACCTGCAGAGATAATCGTCTGCCACACAAGAGAAGTGGTCAAAGTAATGTCACAGTTTTTTTTTTTGCCGATGTCAACCTTTGCCTGACTTAATTTATAAAGGAAAAAAAAAGATGAATGTGATCTCATTCAGTGTTGTTGTGTTCAAAGTATAACGCTGAGGTTTGTTGCTTATTCATTGTCCTTGTATTTATGACTTAAAAGTTAATTCCATGCAACAAGTTATGATGGAGTGGGAAAAAAAAAGGTACGACACTGTTATTGACATTTCCCTTATGAGTAATATTCTTTAAAATGTCACACAGCAGAGGTGTTGAATAAAATTGCATGGGGCCATTTTGGTGTGGTTTTATCTGGAAAGTGTCATTAGCTTCAAAAAACTTTAATGTAAAAATATATTTTAATTAAAGCTTCAAATATTAGACTTGCCAAATTGACGGCACACCATGGGTTGGATTTTCTTTTTTCCAAAGATGACAATTACTACTAATTGACTTTGTGATTATTACAGCCTCATTCTTATTCATGTTGCCTCTGCTATGCATACAAGTTTAGCCTAAACCAAAATCTGACGGGTGTGAACCTTTTCCTGAATCCACAGCTTCTGTCTTGACCTTGGAAGACTGTCGCGCTCAGCATCTTGCAATCAATCAGTAAAAGCAGAGGTGCATTCATGAGACTCCGTCAGGCTTTTCCTACTCGTGCAAAGCAATCACCTCCCTCGCTGTGTGTTGCATTGTAGCTCGCTATTAACTGAAGCCAAGGGATACTCACGGAACGTGGCCCCTCGGGGGAGAGATGAAAATCACTCATTTCTCTTCCTTGTCAAGTCCAATCACATGCTGCATCTCATACTAGAGAGAGAGAGAGAGAGAGAGAGAGAGAGAGAGAGAGAGAGAGAGAGAGAGAGAGAGAGAGACAGACAGAGAGAGAGAGAGACAGACAGACAGACAGACAGACAGACAGACAGACAGACAGACAGACAGACAGAGACTTCCCCTCTGCCTTTCCTGTTTTTTGCAAGGATGGCGATATACACCCACGTCTGCCAACACGATCAGCTGTTAGACTAAACCATTAAATCTAAAGTTTACCGTCCAAACCTCAGAGGCCTAACCCAAAGCCCCAAACACATCACACAGAGGCAAGGAAGGATATTCCTCAGTCGATATTGATTCAAAGCGTCAGCAGTGAAGTGGTTCTTTTGAACCACCATGATGGACTAAAATATAGTCTTTATCCTACTATTGGTGAATTTCAGTTCTGTCAAATTGCAGCAATAGAATCGGGTTTTGCCTGTCTTTGGTCATGATTATATTTTTTAATATCTTATCATCTTCAGGAGGTAAAATGCAGGCTCTATTGGGTTAAGGTCTGGTGACTGACTTGGCCAGTCTAAGCCCGCCCACTCTTCCCCCCGATGAAGTCTTTTTGCTGTGTGTTATGGGTCATTATCATATATTGCATGATGAAGCTTCACTTGATTAGCATTTTTCTGTGAATTGCCAGACAAAATGGCTTTGTGGGCTCCAGGATTCATTCCACTGCTACTATTGAGAGCTACATCATCAAGATGGAGTCCATAGATTTTATTGTCAGTTTTACAACCTTTAATATGTTAATACACTTTTTATAAGGATACACTGCCACTGTTCAGTTATTCTGCCGATACTAAAATGGTTTCACAGCTGATGCTGGAACTTTTGCAGCAGAATGTTACACTGCCATGTTGGTATTTCCCTGCCAGGGGATGTCTCAATGAGAACCTGCCAAACAGATTGATGGGCCACGCTGGATAGGACGCGAGTGGCCGACAACGCCACCGAGCCTAACTGCCCGTAACCTCTGTCTTCATAGAGCAACGTTTATGTATCCCCACTTCTTGCAACCATGAGCAACTGAATTTTTTTTTCCACAGAAGCAGTTTGCATGATCACTTCGGAAATTGGAAGGAGTTCAGACGATTGCATCAAGGTTTGCAGAGTAGAGTGGAGCGCATTAAATGTCTCTACTGCTACCTAAATAAAATGTAAGAAATCATGCATCTGTAGTGGGTAGGTGTTTAGCAAATAAAATAATAAATAAATAGAACAATAAATACATATCTAAAATAATAAAACAATAAATAAATCCACCAACCATGGGGTAAGAGAAAACTGTTCGACATTCTTGTGAAAGAAAATCAAACAGCATTTTGTGAGTGTGATGTTTGTTTTACAAAAACAAAGGCGTGACTAACTCAAGGGTGATCATGAGTAACCACATTTGACACATATTCTCTTTTGAAATCCATTCGGTAATTAGCATCCATTTTGAGGCAAGACTAGAAAAGTATACTCACTGTACCCAAATGCGCATTCTTTTTATTCATGAAGAGTCATATTTGTAGAGTATTTAGAACTATATTTGTGGAATTAATCAAATTGAAAATATGATGAATGCCACCTATGAAACACTGACAAAAATCTGCATTGAAGAGCAAATCACAAATTTAGCTCACTCAATGTACCAAATACTGCTTTAAATGAGCAAGTTAGCTGCCTCACTTAAACTTATGTCTTTCACATTCCAACATTTCTCGACTGGATATATTTTTGAAGTCTGTTGAGTGCCGCTTTCAATGCATTTTACTGAATGCAAAGAAGAATCAGCTTCCAGATGGAAAAAGCAATGTGTTCTCAAAAAATGAGTAAGTCTCCCTTTGCAACAAATCCACACTCAATAAATTAGCTGAGTGGAAGAGACGAAGGCATATGGTGTGTCTGCAGAGTTACTATCTCTCTTTACAAGTCATCCATTTTCATTTTCAAGGAACCACCCGAGTGAGACCTTCTCATATTGACACATCTGCCACTGTTATATTTCAAGAGGATGCATGAAAACAGAATGATTTAGGATGGAAATGACATTCGGACACATTCTGAGTGATGCATTGTACTTGCTTGTCATCAACAGTCACTGATCTGCGATAAAAGTCCAAACTGGGTACAAAAGTCCAGAACCTCACACCCAGAATATCCCAGACTTTTTTTGTCTTGTATCTCCAAGGCCTGCATCCTTTACTTAAAATCATCCTCCCTACCTATTTGAAGGGCACTGAGGGCATTCTGTCGTGTGGTGCCATTGGGTCACCTTGCAGGTATTAAGAGATTAAAGCACAGCAGCTCGGCCCATGGAAAGTTCTGATCTGTGATACACAGTCACCTTAATTGGCCAGGGTGGCAGGAAGTTCCCCACCATTACCAAGCCGTGAGCCGGTCAATGGTCAACCCTGTTGCGTCCACCCGCCTGTCATCCCGAAGGTCAATGCAGTAGACCGGGATGACAAAAAGAGCAAAAGATCAGGTCCGCAGTTTCAAGTTGGAGCAAGAAAGTCAGGGGGAAAAAAAGTTGGAGGCCTCCCTTCTTCCATTCATCATGTTGGAGTTTCTTGTGGTGTCAGCAGCGCGATGGAGCCGAGAATGTTTTTGTGATTAAATGAGAGAGAAATGGAGGGAAATCTGGCACTTTTTAGCTGCATCACATACTTTGGTGCGAAGATTGTATTTAACGAGAGACAGGAGGAAAAAAATATCAAGGCCTTGCTTAGGGGAAGACAAAAAATGTCCTCAAGTGGCAAATCTCACTCAATAAAGTTGTCCATCTAAAACGGTAATGTACTTTGTCGTCTGAGGTGGAACTCAGCCAGCCGATTTCTGCGGCAGACAGAAATAGGTGGAAAGCTGGAGGCGTTTTAGTGATTGAGATTTCATTTTGATGGGTCACGGCCTTTTCAAGTTCTATTAATTAAAATGCGATAGCTCATTCTGGCTTCCTCCACCATCTTTAACACAAACTGGTTGGGAAGCAAGGGCCAATGATGCTCTTTTGTTGCTCGTCAGAATGCTCTAAGCTCTTTTGAATGTCGAGTTGGTCTTTTCATAACACATCAATGTTCTCCAAGGACTTCCAATGCCTACATAGTTGATGAGAAATTATACAAATAAAACATGGGCTGTATTTTTCATCCATCCATCCATTACTCAGTAAACTGAAATGATCCCCAATGCTAATATTCTTTCATTATTAAATCTCACCTGTGGAAGGGATATAGAATGTAGCAAAACCATAATCCATCTCCGGATTTAAAAAAAAGTCAAATGTCATCTGTCAGCAGTCTCGGCAATAAATTAAACATTATTATGCTGCTGTGGTCATGATTGACTTGACGTTTGTCTAAATTTAACCTTGCTGCAGCACAAATGTGCACATCATCTTGAGGCAAGGAGGCTGTCAAATACTTTGCACAGTTGGACGCTTTTTTACATATAACTGCTTCAAACACAAGTTGTGTGCATTGGCGAACTTTATGCATTTGAAATGTTTCACTATTAACTGTTGAAATTAGCGCAAAATGGAGACCTGAGCCTTCCACCCTCTAATTCGCTTACTGAGTGAATTCATATTATACAGTCCCAAAATCACCTCCTGTAGGAAGTGCGATTACACCTGATTTGCACACACAGTGTAAAGTGCAGCACAGTGAATTTACATGAGTTGTCCTAACACCATCTTGTTCATTTAGACATGGTAGTACATGCACACGCCAACACAAAATTCGCACATTTTCAATAGAAAGACAGAACTCACTGTACTACCAAGCTATCAAATTCAAGGAACCATTTGGAGTGGCAGGACAGTTCGTTAAGCCAATCAAAGTAGCATCGGGTTGTGTGAAGCAGAGGCGCAACTAATGCAGGAGAGTCCTGACTTTTCAATTGCTGTATTGAGTCAGCTTATATTTTATTTAATATTTTTTCCATTGCATGTTCGAATAATGCACCTGGCCTAATTGGTTTGCTGATGTACTTGACCTTTTTTCTTTTGAATTTCATTTATGAAGCACAATTCACCATTGAAAATGTGGATTTCAAATTTTCTCTTCCTGGCGTATTCAATTGATTATTCGTGCACTTTAATTTTGTAATGTCCTAGAATTCAAATAATTTATTTGGAGACCTTCATCAGATATTAAATGAATCAAAAATCACACAATCTTGTAATTATATTTTTTACAGATTATTTTCCTTTTCACCTCAAAATCAATTTGAATACACTACAAATATATTTACAGGAAGCCTGTAATGACACAAACATTGGCACTTATTTTATTCTTCCTTTAATTAAAATTGATGTAGCAACAAAAACGAAAAATAACACAATATATGAACATGTACTATAGTTTAAAGCTCCCTCCAGTTAATCTGTCATAGTTAGCCTGCCAGAATTCTTTCCATGATGCAATGAGATAAAATCTCACTCCTCTCCATCTGTGCATTGTCATCACCAAGTAAGGTATGAGAATAAGTAGGCATCTTCTCTCTCTCTCCTGTTGCGCTCTGCCTTCACAGCTCAGTCTAGGGGTCTTGCACCAGGCCACCCTTGGATATAACCTTCAATATACAACTCCTGCATGTTAAAATGATCAGACTTGGTTGAACACATTTTTCCTCTCATTTTTTTTTTTTTAGCCCAAAGTGAGGTCTCACTGTGCACATGGGTTGAGTTTTTTTGTATTTTGGCTTGGTAAGTTTGTAGACGTATGCTGGTAGAAATGGGCGTTTGCACCGTTGTGAGAGTGAACACAACAATTGATTCCAAACCAAACAAAGTTGGCTGATGTTAAGTTGGCATTTGGAGACTGCTTTCCACGTGTCTGTGTGTCACTCACATCCCCCAACTTTTTCAACGGATACACTTTTGCAGCTCACATCAACATTTATTTTTAGTGCTTGTCCCGGTCTGATTAGAAAATGGATGGCGAGCTGTAAATGGCGTCCAAGTTGTAGTTGGGACAGCATCGTCTTTGTGCCTTGTTTACTGTTGTACACGAGTGGCACAAACCCTCAGAGACAAACCCCTTGTGTGTTTTTAAACATATTTGACCAATAAAGATGGTACTGGATTTTGTGTGTGTGCGTGTATGTGTGCTTTAACCAACCTTGACATTTTCTGCAGTGCAAAAACAAAGACATCCACTGAGTTTGCATATACAGCGTCGTCAGTGAAGTCAAGGTCACATAACAGTGAAATGATCTGGTTTTGTTCTGCGGTGTGTATTAAGAGCTGCTACCTCCAAGGTTAGCAAATATGGCTAATTTCAGTCTGTGTAGTCTGTAGCAGCGTAAAAAACAAAATACAATCCTATAAATGAAAGCAGATCTATAATTACATGCACAGGTGCACAAACACGTGCGCACACAGTCATTCAGGTTTGTAAAAGTTTAGAGTACGTATGAGTGGACACACACCTCCAGGTCCATCCCCATGGGCCTCATTAACAGTGCTGAGCGAGACAAGAGCTCACTGTAGCCCAAGACAGCAAGAGACTATTGAGTGTACCAACAAAAGCCTCAAAGAGAACACACACACACACACAGACTGCTGCACACAGCACAGGCACGGTGGACGCACAGGAACAAAGACGCTAAAATATAGAGCACAACTTCAATCTTTTATTCGATCACAACTTACAGCTTTATTTTTGTCCGGATGCTGGTCTGAGTCGCTGTCGTCTGCCATTAATCCCTCTGGGCTTTGGTCTTCCTCGTCCCACATTAAACAGAGCAACAACGATTGTACCGACTGTAGAGTAGATGAGAAAAAAAACCATCAACCATATAGTAGAGCTCACAATTACAACTCATAACATCCGAGATAACCGCTCAGAACTAACGCTTAAAACAATTTCCTCAGGTGATTGCACCCACTGCCGCAAAACCTGGAACGTTAATACGCAGGAACAACACACTGAGACAATCTGCAAGCGAATTTTCAGCACAGCATGGAAACTGTCTGCATGGAAAAGAAAAGGCATCGTGATAAATATTACTTAGCCTTTTAATACACAATAGAGATGTGGGAAGCCTGGGGAGCCTATTCAAAAAGAGAGCATTACATTTAAAGAGAGAAACAAGGTAAAGAGAAGAACAAGCCAACGATGATAGCCGAAGCATATCCGCTGCAAATCATCTTTACCATGGTGAGCATTAGATAGAAATCTGAATGCTGCTCGCTGCTTCTCTCAAGGCCAGCCAGTTTAAATAATCATGAGTGTGCCCGGGGGGACTGCTTGCTAAAGGAATGTATTTTCTAATTAGATAAAGCCACTTTTCCAATTTGCTAGCTACTTAACTATAAAGCATGGCGCTGAGCGAAGCCTCAGAGCTGTCTTGAGATGTGGCCAATCCCGTCCCATCCAAGGCTCACAATCATATCACTGGGGAAACAATGCATTTTGCTCGGGCAATTGTTAACTATAAAGTCTGTGTTTGAGCTCCAGAAACAACTGATGAGAATATCATTTTCCTCTGAAGCCAAAGTAGAATCAGATTGGCTTGAAGAGCCATTAGCGAACAGCACGTGCACTTTGGTTAACAGCAAATAAACAGAGTAGGACAGTGAATGATTTCTCTTCAATTTCTTTTAATCATTAATCAGTCATTTTTATTAAAAAATAAAATCAAAATGAGCCAAATTATAAGCACAACTTTTTTCTAAGTAACACTTGTTGCTGGCTGGTGGTAAAGATGGCTTGACATTTAGTGTAAGGCCTAAAAAAAGTACTTTTACTTTTATTATGTTCAATGACACATCCATTTCTTGGTTTAGAATAATAAAAGTTTGCGAGTATGTCAATCGCAAGCAATATGAATCCTACACTGTGACAGACAACATATTGGTAAATGTCACCCATGATTTAAAACATCCAATCATTTGTCTATAACTCTATTCATCCACTCCCACGCCAGAGCGTTGCGCGATTGAACCTCCGATAGGAAGCATCCTACCTCGCCACCGCTGTGACATTGATGATCGGTGATGTGAGATAATCTCCCGTGTTGTGAGTACATCAGTAAAAAAATTTGTTTTTTTTATACAGGAGAAAAAGTTACAGTTATTATAAATTGGGTGCTTGGGATGATCATGATCCATGTGATGATGTATGAAAGCGGTGAACCGGCATTTCAATGATGGTAGCTATTAGATCAAATTGAATGAAAATAGACTGAAAGTCTTCTAATGGTTTTGAGTAAAACTTCCCCCAAAGATATGATGAGAATCTTGACTGTCGACCCATAATAGAATTAACACATGAGAAAATTAAATATACTCTAACTTGATTGGTTTCTTTTTTTTTTTTTTTAATCGTGACAATTTCAGGCTCGACGAAGCTTATATTGGCCAATTTAGGCAGAGGTTAATAGGATCCTATCAGTGTTGGATTTTTCATTGGCCATAAAAACAAACGTCTTCCCGTCTGTTCTGCTTATCTATCCATCTATCTGTCTCGATATCTTGCAATCTATCAGTTTGTTAAGAAACATTTGTGTCATCAGGCATGAGGACAAGCGTGAACACGGAGTGGTAGCTTCATTTCAAGGTTCATTGTTTCCGCTTAGACGTGAACTGCATGAACTTGTAGGTGCATTCATGGTCTAATTGGCAGTGAAGGATTGTGTTATTATTTATTTGTCTAGTTATTTGCCAGCTTAGACTTCTGGGGTCAATGAAGCAGAAAATTGCCGTGCAAATATATATTACACACCATACATGGTAGATTTGTTGTCTCCATAGAAACCGGTTTCCATTTTCTGTTGCTGAAGCAGACTGATTGATAAACTCGCTGTAAAAAAAAAAAATCATGTATAAATAAAAAGATGACAAGTGGACATGTGATGCAGTGTTTACAAATTGACAGGAAAATACAGAAGGCTGTATTTACGTGAATGATAAATGAAGTAATGACCAGCTGAGGTGACATTTCAGCTGCAGCTACTTTTCATGTGCATTTCATTCTCAACGCATATTGAGATGGTTGAACAAAGCAAATATGTACTTGAAATGCTTCCAAGAGTAGCAAATAGAATTTCATTCAAGTTGTGTTTTCATATGTATGCACTGGTCATCATATAACAAATATGAATTAATATCGAGATGCATGAATGCTGGAGAGACTCCGTAGCATTGAAAAACAGCAAAAAAGGCTTGTTCCAGAAGGCCCTGAGAAAGTGGTGGAGAAAAGAATAAGCTGTTTTGTGTACAATGTGTAATACCCTCTCCTCAGAGTTTTAACATGGATTTCTTTCCTGGATATTATCACCATCCAGGTAGGTGCAGGAGCTCCTGTGTTTATCTTGATTGTCTTTTGACTGGCTGAAACCCACAAGCGTCCCGTAGTATCGGATAGATGTCTGCTCTGCAAATCCTCCATAAACCTTAATCCTTGTGTAGAATAAAACAGACGGATCCAAAAATGAAATGGTGGATGAGGAGTGATGATGAAACCCAGTCAGGGTATCTGCTCACAAGCTATTCATTTCCCAATCAGCCATCCTTAGCGTGCACTCAATCTGCCTCCATTACAGAGTAGACGTGTCCCCTTGTGCGCGGTGCTCCGGTGTCAATCCTATCTGACATGTTGCGCTTACCTTTGGTGTCACTGCAAAATGACAAATCTGCAACCCCAGTGGAACTTTTACCTGTGCTCATCATTGGCAGAAAATTGTCTTCTTTTCACTCGCCTAGCTCTATTTCATGCGGTCATTTGCAGGGCTGTAGGACACCGCCAGACCTTGTCAGCTCATTTCTGAGAGCTATTTAGGATTTTAATCGAAATGAGAATGATCACAGTAGATTGTTTCTGTAGAAAAAATACAAATATTCTATTGACGTGTGTAAATCTGACATGAGATGTGTATATTTCAACAGTATATATCAAATTAGAAAGAACATCTGCCATCTCCATGCAGAAGAGTGCAATATTCTATTATATTATATTAATTATATTGTATTAATTATATTATATTATATTATATTATTGTATATTAATATATATTAATTATATTAATTATATTAATTATATTAATTATATTGTATTATATTATATAGCATTACTAGTCTCCTGATCAGAACAGTCTGCTTAAAATACCATTAATTATGTAATTATTATTAATTATTATTAATATAATGTACACTGTTTCCGGAAGCCGCGAATGCCCAAATCTGTACTCAAGTCTTGTTTTCTCTCAGTCTATGATGGTGTCTGTGACGGGGTTGCCGAGTTCTGAAGGCAAATCACATTTCAGACCGCAGTTTAGCACGAAGGCCAGTATGTTCCCCCCTGGCTTGTTACGTTTTGTCAAGGCTCACTACGATTAGAACGTGGATGCCGGATAGCCTTGTGGCCAGCCCAGGCAGAGTCAAATGAAGTTCAAGGCCTGGCACCAGAGTCAACATCAGTTTATGGAGTTACTTGTACACTGCCACTCAGTTCATATTTTATATTAGTTTTCTGTCAACAAATAATGCACTAATCCATCCTAAAGTTGTTCACAAACATTCAACACTAATCAGGTACGCCGCGGTGGGCATTTTGGAAAATTAAACACTCAGTTTAGCTTTTTGAAGAGTTACAAGTGGCAAATGTGTTGGGGTCTATTTTGTTACTGTCAGGTTTTGTTATGTTCATCTCATTTTTACAATGACTGACAAAGAGTTTACATCTGCACGTGGACTGCTGTAGCAAATGTTCTGATAATTTAAACGTCTCACCAGGCAGCCGCTGGAATCACAGACCGACAGTTTGCCCCCACCCCTCGGTTCTATCAGGGCCATCGTGTTCTGTCCACAGTGGCCTGAAATGGGGCAGCCACAGCTGTTTGGAACATATTGTAAATGAAGCTTTAGAAAACATGCATGTGCATTGAATTCTTTAAAAAACAGTCTACAATGAGAGTAAATTAATATTTTATGTTTGTGGCGAACATTTACTGAGAATTCAGAGCATCATCATTGAATGCTTTCAACGAGAAGATGGAAGAGAGCCTTGCCCATGGTGATATCAGAAGGCTGTTGTGCGGCTAAAAAATGAAAAAGTTTTTCTGGCGGACAAGTGAAGGAAGAGTGGGCAGACTAATCACAAGCTGCAGAGCCAGGCTGATACCCGCCATAGTTTCTAATAATCTTTGACTGCTACAAATTGCGTATTCTGTTTGTTATTGTTATTTTGTTTTTCAAAAATGGTTTATGGAGGGCGTCAGTTTAATGTTACATCAATAGGTAATTCAACATTTTGCGCATAATCTCTTGTGCAAATGCAAACTTGTATTGCTACACACCATCTGTTGATCAATCTAAGCAACTGCCTTAGGGCAGCGCAAGATAGTCAGGGCACTAAACGAAAACTTATTTGTCCAATACTTTGTTTTATGACCAAATAATGAAAGAGCTAATTACTGCGCTTTTTTGTTTAGTGCTAATTAACAGATGTTTGCACAGTTGCTCACTTAATGCCAGCAGAAGACTGTGCATGAATGCAGAATATGAAAAGAAAACAATTTCCAAGCACAAGTCTTTAATTTGTTGTCTGAAAGAAGCTGAACAAACATGGCAATCAAAAGTGTGTGAAGAACAAAAGCCTTGATCAAAATAGTGGCTCGCATCAATTCTAGTCCAAGTCACAATCTCCCGAATCCGCATCTCATCTGAAGACTAATTCTGCATTTTTCCAATCGGTCAATTTAGCAGCTGATTTTATGAGGCACCAACACGGGACAATTAGTCTTTTTGCTTTTTCCATTGTCCAGCCCTTTGCGGCTCCTGAATGTTCATCGCCAAAATAAATTAGAAAAAGAAGACACAATAAGGTAGCTTCAACTCCATTCTGCTTCCATTCTTCTACCAATCGGATCAAACGTATTTTCCAGCGTTATAACGATATATGTTGTCTGATAACTCCAAATTGGCCATAGTTGTGCATCAGATTCCGCTTAACTATTCCCTATACCACATTTCACAGTCGCTCTTTTGAGTAGCTTGGCATCAACTATAGCCATTCCACTTGTCGTGTGCCGCCAGCTGTCACGGCCGACTGTTGGATCAATCCGGTTTGTCTGGGAAGCTGAAAATGTACAGATCGTCCTTAGCGCAGTGTTTCCGACGCTTCCTCTATGTTCCTCGAGATCCACTTGGTTGTTAACGCTCCTCTCAGAGGGGAACTGACTGTGACTGGGAAATCAGATAAATGTTTGATGGTTTCATCATATTATTGCATATACAAAAGAAATTGATAGACAACCGGTATTGAATTCAAAAGTCAAGGATAATAACTTGCTGTAAAAAAGATTAATAAAAATCTTAACATTATTTATCACGTATGAAATTCTGGTACACGCACGATACACTTTTGCAGGCCACATAAAACGACAGAGCGGTCCAGATTTGGCCCCCGGGTGTTGAGTTTGACACCACTGCATTAGATGTTTCAACCGGAAGAACGCCGCTATTAGGATTTTAGGACGAATGCCCGAAAGTATGTACATGCATAATGCGCTGAATACAGTGTGAAAGTCGAGTGCTGTGGAAGGAGAAAACAGCTACAGTCTCAGTAAGTGCATCACTCAGCTAAGTGCTGATAGCCTTATCATTAGGCGCCACAGAAAGCTTACAGCCAAACGCTGCACATCAGTGCGCCGCTGCTTTTGTTTTTGTCTGTGAAAGAAAGCCACAGACCGACAGACAGAGATAGTCCGTAATGAGTTTTCTAAAAGCGTGATTTTTATGAATTCATCATAAAAAGAGTGATTAAATGCAGGGACAGGGTGTTGTGTTTGAAATGAAAGGCAGGAGGGTAAAAGGAGGATTGAGAGAAGGAAATTGTGGAGCCTCTGGTGATGATACGGCCGATAACAGAAGCAAGTATGTGTTTGTGGGGGTGGAAGGTTACTGTGGCCATGTTGTAAAATAAAATTTGACATTGATGTACGAGTCTGAAGTTGCAAAGACTGAAAACACACACACACACACAAAATATCTTAGTGCAGTTGAACCACAATGAGCTTCACAGGTCAGTTACTGCCTTTTGGGGAATTCACATCAATCTTACTCGGCAACCAAAACGCCAAGAGATTAATTATTTAATGATCAGTCAATTCATTTTACAGTCAGGACAATATAATGACAATAGGCAAATCCTGAGGACACTTATTGTTACTAATATCTGTATTATTTTTCTATAAATGGTTTTTTTTTCTTTCAGTTTTATGCTGAAAAGACAGTTCGAAGTGCACATTAAAGGTGAGGATGGACTAATGAGAGCCTCTGAAAGATTCCGGCCCCAGCCGTCCTGTGTGGTGTTTGTATGTTCTCCCTGTGCGGTTTTCCTACTAGTGCACCGGTTTCCTACCATGGCATGTTAGACCGGTTGACCACTCAAAATTGTTTGTAGGCGTGCTTGCGAGTGTGAAAGGTTGTTTGTTGACGTGTGGCATGCAATTGGCTGGTGACCGGTTCATGGTGTACTCAGCCTAACGCCCCAGGAATCAGTGAGTCAGGAGTGAAATTATAGCCACGCTATATTCCTACTAGTCTATAAATTTCTTGGGGGTGAGTCCTTCATCACACACAAGATATTTGGTCAGACCCTCTGACCCTGCAGAAGTGAGTTATTGGAGATTTGTCTTTTACGGATATTCATTCATGCTTGCTGCCAGGCTGCGACATCCAATGACAAAAGCTCAAATTTTCACAACTGTTCATTTTTTAGGGCCCCTGAAAATGTACGAAATGAAAGTGTATGCTTGGAACCAAAATGGCATTCAAACTGCACGTTCAAATCTTAATTACATAAGCACCTCTAGGCAGCTTTCGGGTGATCACGAGGTTACGCGCTCAAATGCAAGAAGATGTGTCTGATTTTAAGATACTTTGTGGACACATCACACTGGTGCAGAACCAACTGGCTTTGTCTGGATTATTTTTAGATTCATTATGTCTGATTACCGCCTAAACCCAGCTGTACTTTGAAAAGCTCACTCGGCGATCCATTAAATTAACCAAAGACCTTTTAAATGAAGCAAATCAAAAGAGCGAAACTAACAATTAGTACAGCTCAGAATAGTATCGGCTGAGCTAAGGCAAAATCACGGCACAGGCGATTGAGCCTTGAGGATGAAAAGTTTGGGAAAGTGAAGAGAAAAAAAAAACACCACAGAAACTTTCTTCAACTAAACCAAGGAAATATTGTCACTTCTAGGTGTATGCTTATTTGAAGTCCAATATGTTTTAATATCACGAATATTAAACAAAAAACATAATAGCTGTTTGCTTCTTGCTTAGTTTGCTTCATAAAACCTCTTGAATCTTGAAGGTGCATAAATTTGGGCACCCCAACAGAAAAATCCTCCTATTGCAGAAATAACAGCCTTGAAACGCTTCTTATAGCTTCCGATGAGAGTCTGGATTCTGGTTGAAGGTATTTCTTTACAAAACATCTCCAGTTACAGGTATTTAAGGTGGCCTGTTGCAAGTTGTTCTCCTCTTTGCATCTTCTCTGAAGAGTGGCAGCATGGAAAATGGTCAAAAATGCCTTCAACCTGAATCCAGACTCTTGTTGGATGCTATAGGAAGTGTTTAGAGGCTGTTATTTTGGCAGAAGGAGGATCTACTAAATATTGATGTCATTTTTCTGTTGGGGTGCCCAAATATATGCACCTTCCTACATTCGTTTAGGTAATGATTGCATAATTTCTGTAAATCCTATAAACTTCATTTCACTTCTCAAATATCACTGTGGTTGCTGCTATATGATATATTTAACTGAAATTGCTGAGCCGAACAACCAATGATTTATAAAAGGAAAATCTTGAAAATGATCAGGGGTGCCCAAACTTTTGCATACGACTGTATTTGAAGTTCTGCTCAAAGCTCTGCCTCTCAGACACATACCAGTTTGATCTTTGGCCTCACCTATTGTGTGGTGAATAGGAATCATAAAAACAGTCTTTCTTTTCTTGTGTATCGCATTTCAAATGTTTCCATACAGTAGACAGCTCAACTGCTGCTGATGTTCAGATTGTTTGGTCAGGCAACAAACCTAAAATGGTCATCCAAAGACAATTTGTGTTCAAAGCAATCTGCAATCAAAATGTTTTATTTCTCTTTGGGAGAGCTTTCCATCCATCCATTCTCTGCAGCATTTACATTCAGGCCGTGTGAGAGCGTAGGCGACGATGGCCACCAGCTATGGGCAAGCAAGAAACTCTGGACCAATCACCTGCCAATCACAGTAAATTATAGTTGGCAACACTCTGAAAATCACATGTCCAAATTTTGTCTTTTTTACAGCTAATGGAGTGGCCACATTTTGACCATCCATCATTACATCAGGCCTTCTCCAAAATGTCACTTTGTCAACACTGAGCTGCATGTTGTGCAATTCTTGAAACTCATGATAGGTGGGAGAGGTTACCAATCTT